>NW_027331921.1:7610393-7966482 GCF_048418815.1 Hemitrygon akajei | reverse complement strand
TGCACAAGGCATCTGTGTTGGCAGTCCAGTCTAGCTTCTCGTCTAACTGTACTCCCAGATACATGTAGGTCTTAACCTGCTCCACACATTCTCCAGATTCATTGAAGACATCAGTAATATACCGGATATTCAAGGGTGTCAGGGAAGTGAAATATGCGCAGTCACATTTACGGCAGAGAAGGTACTCAGGAAGCTGAATAGTCTGAATGCACCCTTCTGTTCTGAAGAAGTAGCAGTGGAGATTGCGAAGGCATTTGCAATGATCTTTCAAAAGTCAATAGATTCTGGCCTGGTTCCGGAAGACTGGAAGATCGAAAATGTCACTCTGCTATTTAAGAAGGGGACAAAGAAGCAAAAAGGACATTATAGGCCTGTTAGCTTGACATCGGTGGTTGGGAAGTTGCTGGAGTCGACGATCAAGGATGAGGTTACGGACTTCCTGGAGGCAGATGACAAGATAGGCAGAACTCAGCATGGTTTCCTTAAAGTAAATTCCTGCCTGACAAACCTAGTGCAATTTTTGAGGAAAATACAAGTAAACTAGACAAGGGAGATGTAGTGGATGTTGTGTATTTGGATTTTCAGAAGGTCTCTGACAAGGTGCCGCACATGAAGCTACTAAACAAGGTAAACATGAAATTACGGGAATGTTACATTCGTGGATAGAGCGTTGGTTGATTGAGAGGAAACAGAGAGTGGGAATAAAGGGGTCCCATTCTGGTTGGCTGCCGGTTACAAGCGGTGTTCCACAGGGGTCCGTGTTAGGGCCGCTTTTTTTTTACGTTGTATATCATCGATTTGGATTATGGAATAGATGGCTTTGTGGATAAGTTTGCCGATGATACAAAGATAGGTGGAGGGGCCGGTAGTGCTGAGGAAACAGAATCTGCAGAGAGACTTAGATAGATTGGGGGAATGGGCAAAAAAGTGGCAAATGAATTACAATGTCGGAAAGTGTACGGTCATGCACTTTGGTAAAAGTAATAAACGGGCAGACTATTATTTAAATGGGGAGAGAATTCAAAGTTCTGAGATGCAACGGGACTTGAAAGTCCTCGTGCAGGACACCCTTAAGGTAAACCTGCAGGTTGATTCGGTGGTGAAGAAGGCGAATGCAATGTTGGCATTAATTTCTACGGGAACAGAGTATAGGAGCGGGGATCTGATGTTGAGGCTCTATAAGTCACTGGTAAGACCACACTTGGAATACTGTGTGCAGTTTTGGTCTCCATATTTAAGAAATGATGTGCTGACATTGGAGAGGATTCAGAAAAGATTCACTCGAATGATTCCGGAAATCAGAGGGTTAACATATGAGGAACGCTTGACCGCTCTTGGACTGTACTCCCAGGAGTTTAGAAGAATGGGGGGGGGGGGACCACATAGAAACATTTCAAATGTTGAAAGGCATGGAGAGAGAGGATGTGGCAAAGTTGTTTCCCATGCTGGGGAGTCGAGTACAAGAGGACATGACTTGAGGATTTCAGGGCGCCCATTCAAAACAGAGATGCGTTTTTCTTTCAGCCAGAGGGTGGTGAATCGGTGGAATTTGTTGCCACGGACGGCAGTGGAGGCCGTGTCACTGGGTGTATTTAAGGCAAAGATTGATAGGTTTCTGTGTCGTCAGGGCATCAAAGATTATGGTGAGAAGGCGGGGGAATGGGACAAAAGGGGAGATTGGATCAGCTCTTGATGAAATGAGGGAGCAGACTCGATGGGGCGAATGGCCAACTTCTGCTCCTTTGTCATAGGGTCTTATGGTTTAAATGCGCCCAATGACTTGGCTTTCACAGCCACTTGTGGTAACACGTTTCGCAGATTTAACAACCTCTGACGGAAGTAATTTCTCAGCATCTCAGTTCTCAAAGGACGTTCTTCAATCCGGAAGTCGTGACCACTTGTCCTAGAATCGCTTAGAGCTGCCAGATGTTCCTGTGCAGGAACCCTCTCATTCCTGGAATCATTCTCGTGAATCTTCTCTGAACCCTCTCTGATGTCAGTATAAATACTGAGCCCAAAACTGCACACAATCCTCTCAGTGTGTCTCACCAGTGCCTTTCGGTGCCTCAAAATCACATCCCTGCTCTATTCTATATCTCCAAAATGAATGTCAACATTTCATTCGTTTTCTTCACCACCAACTGAACTTGGGGGTTAACCTTTAGGGTCTCTTGCACGAGTACTCTCAAGTCCCTTTGCATCTCTGCATTTTGAATTCTCTCACGATCTAAATAACAATCTGCTTGTTTATTCATTCCTCCAAAGGTCATGACCATACACGTTCCAACATTGTACTTCATTTGCCTCTTCTTTCTCCATTACTTTAAACTGTCTAAGTCTCTCTGCAGATTCTGTTTCTTCAAAATTACCCATCCCATATCTTTGTATCATCGGTTAATTTTGCCACAAATCCATGGTCTAAGTCATTGACAAAAACACTGACCCCTGTGGAAGTCAGCCAGCCAAAATAGGATCCCTTCATTCCCACTCTCTCTTTTCTGCCGATCAGCCAATGCTTCACCCGTGCTAGAAACTTCCCTGTAATTCCACGAGTTCCGATTTTCCCAAGCAGCCTCATGTGTGGCACCTTGTCAGAGGCCTTCTGAAAATCCAAGTACACTATCGATTCCTGAAAGATCATTATTGATGCCTTCGTAATCTCTCCGCCTACTTCCTTCATAACCCGCAGGTGCATTCCATCAGGTCCATGAGATTTAATCCTGCCGTCCAAATTACTGACATCATTCAGCATATGGGTGGATGCAGTGTGTCCCCAACTTGGAGTCCCTTTCATCCACCAAGCAAGGTTTCTCCTACAACCACGATCACCCCTCCCTCTCTCAGCCTCAGTTACTTTTAGCCGTAACCGCTAAGATTCCAAATTCCTTGACTGAGCAAAGGCTGAGAAGTGTCTGACTAATTCCAGAGGTGTTTTACTGTCTCCTATGTAATTGATTAAATTGGAGTCATGGGTGTTGTCTCCGTGAACTCCATTTAGCCGCTTGACTGGGTCTCTCCGGGGAGGCTTATCCAGAAGATTATGATACATTGGACATATTCTGAACCCTCCCCTGTCCCATCAGGCGGAAGATACAAAAGCCTTGAAGCACATCTCACCAGGCTCACGGATAGCTTCTACCCTGATGTTATCAGACTATTGAATAGTTCCCTAGTTAGATGGACTCTTAACCTCACAAGTTACCTCACAATAATACAGTTGTACTATTGTCTGCCCCTTTATACTTTTTCACACATCAGATGCGTAATATGCTAAATTGTTCCATTTCTCCATCCGTATCTGTGACTGATCTATGTCGCATTTATTTTTTTGACAGTTTTCAATATGATCCACAAGAGCACCCATCTTCGCATCATGTGTAACTCACCGACACACCCATCTTCAAATTCACCGAGATAAGTTATATACAACACAGACAGGAGGTGGAACAGCTCCCAAAGAAGTGGTCGAGGCGGATGCATTAAAATTTGAAACACTTGGGCGAGTGACAGCTGACGCTTCAGAATGGCGTCACTACTGTGAACTCTGACCTGTCTGTGCAGTGGTTGACATCCCTCCGGGTCCCGAGGCAATGGGAGGATCCTCGTCCTCCTCGATGAGGAGTTCTTCTCTCCGGAAGTTCAGCTCTGAGTAGGTGGGGTTCAGACCATCTGGGAGAGAGAGTCGGACAGACTGATTCGGGACAGAATGAGATAAGGGTAGAGAATGGGAGAGAGATTCGCGGAAAGAGTGAAGAGACAGCAGAAGAAAGAAAGGGGTAAGCGAGGGGGAGAGAGGACCTGAGAGAGCGAGTCGAATGGATTAGGGGAGAGAGAGAGGAGGAGAGACTGTGAAAGGGATGGAGAGGGACGGAGAGACAGCGATGGGATAATGGACGGGAAAATACGAGAGCAATGGGGAAAGAGAACGAGGTGAGAAAGGGGGGAGAGAGTGAGAGACAGAGGAGGAGGGTAGAGTGTGCCGGGGGGAGAGGGAAGAAAGACGGGAACAGTGAGAGGGCAGTGAAAGGTGAGAGAGAGAGAGAGAGAGCGAAAGCGAGGGTGATTGAGAAGGGAGAGTATACGGAGAACAGTTGGAGAGAGATGTGGAAGAGTGAGAAGAGAATTTCAGAAAGAGCGAAGGCATGAGCGTCGGGGAGAGGGAGATAGAGGTGGATAGGGAGGAGGGAAAGGCGTGCATGGGAGATGAGCGGCAAGCATAAGGGCAGACAGAGGTTGGAAGAACCGGTGGGGTCGGGAAGGAATGACTGTGAGCAGAGAGTGCGAAGACAATGGGACAGTGGGAGACAGTGAGGGAAATAGTATGAGAGAGGGACAGGGTGATATAGGAGGGGAGAGAGGATAGATAAAGAGAGAAAGACAGAGAGAGGAGACGGAGTGAGAGAAGGGGAGGGAGGGGAGAGAATTAAAAGGATGTTGACTGGAATGGAGAGCATGTCTCATGAAAATAGGTTGAGTGAACTCGGCCTTTTCTCCCTGGAGAGACAGAAGATGAGAGGTGACATGATAGAGGTGTACAAGATAATGAGAGGCATTGATCGTGTGGATAGACAGAGGCTTTCTCCCCAGAGCTGAATTAACCGGTACGGGAGAGCACAGTTTTAAGGTGTTTGGAAGTAGGTGCAGAGGAGATGTCAGGGGTAAGTTTTTTACATAGAGAGTGGTGAGTACGTGGAATGGGCCGTCGAAAACGGTGGGGAAGGCGGATGCGATAGGATATTTTAAGAGGCTCCTGGATGGCTAGATGGGGCTCAGAAAATAGTGGGGTATGTGTAAAGCCTAGATACTTCTAAAGTGTGGACATGTTCGGCACAGCTTTGCTGACCGAAGGGCCTGTATTGTGCAGTATGATGTCTATGTTTCTATGTAGAGACGGCGAAAGAATAGACTGCTGAGGGACGGAGGGAGTGGGTTGATCGGGAGGGTGGAAGACAGAGAAGGGAAAGAGATACTGGATGGCCTGAGACCCAGAGAGTGTTGTCGGGCTAATTTGCTCGGGAAGGACAGATCAGGCATGGGGAGTAGATGTAATCTACCTGGACTTTAACAAGGTCTCAGATGGTACACTGCTCTGGAAGATGATGGTACAGGAGTCGGGAGGTCACGTTGTAGATGCACAGAGACGCCGCTGTTGTTCAGTGTTGGTCGCCCTGATATAGGAAAGGCCACGGAGCTGGAAGGTTTAGACTCGGGGAGAGACATGGACTCGGAGGAGTGAGGTATGGAGAGAGGTCGGGCAGGTTGGGACTTTAATCCTTGGAGCGCAGGAGTGACCTTGCAGAGTTGTATAAAACCACGAGGAGCGCAGGCAGGGTGAACGAGCAGGAGACGTTCCTCAGGTCCGGGGTATCGGGGAACTAGAAGACACAGAACTGAGGTGAGAACCGACGGCGAGCAGGGAGAGAGATGAGGAAGCGGGGGGCGGGAGTGTTAGAGAGAAAGAAGAAGCCGAGAGAGTGCCTAGAGAAAGGAAAGGGGAGGAAACAGGAGTAGGAGGAAGTGGAGGGAGGGAGTTGGGGTGAGTGGGCGGACGGGAAGAGTGGGAGAGATGTGGAGAAAGAAGGGCATAGATGGGGAAATATTTGTAGTAGAGTGGTGAGGGAAAATCGGGATGCGAGCAGAGGAGGTAAATGGGGTAGTAGAGGGGCAGAGAGGGTGTGGTGGGTAACGTAAGAGTGGAGGAGAGAGAAGGAAGGGAACGAGGATGTTTTCTGGACTCGAGGGACTGATTTCTGGAGAGAGGTCGGGCAGGTTGGGACTTTATTCTTTGGAGCGTAGGGGTGACCTTACAGAGTTGCATAAAACTACGAGCGGTGAATGCGAACAGTTACTTTATCAAACATGGAGAATCGAGGACATGAGCGCACACGTTCCAGTGAGTGTGGAAAGGGATTTAATTAGGGTGCCAAGTGACAAACGTTTGTTACGCAGATTGTGGTCAGCCTACGGGATGAGCTGACAGAGAAAGTGGTCAAAGCAGATGCATTAGAAACTTGGACACGGGGGAGTATGGCACGTGACCCCTTCAGAATGACGTCATTACTGCGAACTCTGACCTGTTTGTGCAGTGGTTGACAACCCGCCGGGTGCCGAGGCAATGGCAGGATCTTCGTACTCGTCGATGACTTGTTCCTCTTTCCGAAAGTTAATGACTGAGTAGTTGGAGTTCAGACGGTCTAGGTAAGCGAGTCGGACAGGTAGATAAGGAAGAGAGTGAGAGCGTTAGAGAATGGTGGAGGGGATAGGGGGAAAGAGAGATGAGAGAGGGGGAGAGAGAAGAGAGGAGCAAGTGAGGGGGAGAGGGGGGTGAGACAGCGAGAGAGAGGGTGAGGGAGAGGAGGGAGAGAGAAAGAGGACAGAGACAGAGAGGCAGAGGAGGAGAGCGATGGACAGAGAGGGGGAGAGTGCGATAGGGGCGATGGGCAGGCCGTTCCGTGAGAAAGAATGGGGAAGGAGCACGTGGTGAGAGAGGTGGAGATAGAGGGCGAGAGGGTCGGAAACAGTGAGGATAGGGAGAGGTGTGAGAGGGCAAAAGAGAAGGGCATTGAGAAGGGAGAGTGAGGGGAATAGAAAAGTGGGAGAGGGGTGCTGAATAGAGAAGAACAGAATTTGAGAAACAGGTGAAAGAGCGAGAGGAGACTGTCGGGGAAAGGGAGAGAGGAGGGCAAGGCGTGAGGGGAGATTAGAGGAAAGACAAGGATAGAGAGAGGTGGGAGGATCGAGAGGGGTCGAAGAGGACGGATGAGGGAGAGCGGGAATGGAGGGAAAGAGCGCGAAGGGGAGACCAAGAGTGATAGAGACGGTCACTGTGACAGAGGAGAGACGAGAGCGAGAGGGGGCGGTGAAGGGGGTAATGACAAACAGTAGGGAAAACAGGGATAGAGAGGAGAGGGAGGCAGAGAGCAGACTGTGGGAGGAGTGAGAGCGAAGAGAAGGGGAAAGAGTGAAAACAGAGTAGGGTTAGAAAAGGGAGAGAGTGGATAAAATTTGATAGTGCACTACCTCCTCACCGTCTCTCCATCCTCCATCCTCACCACCCCAAAACGTCGCTCACAGGTTACTTCCCAGCACCACCCTCCCAACGCAGAACTCGCTCCTCATTGCCCCTTCCTCCACAAGGCTCCATATATACCGTCCCTGCGAGGGCGCATCATCCTTACCGACCATTCCGAATACACTCCCTCCTCATCCCACCCTAAATGTCGCCCCTCCCACGGCGCACCATTCTCACCGATCCTCTCACAGAGGTCCCCACTCATCCCCAACGCAAGGTCCACACCGAGTTTCCCATTCATCACCTCCTCACGCGTTTCCTCCATCTATTCTCAAACAGAGAATCACGGGAATCAACTGGGCGAGATCTCTCGACAGGACGGGACACATCAGCTGAACAGAGTCAAAGCGATAAAAAATGAAACTCACCCCCATCTGTCCGGACCCGGGGCTCACAGAGAGTCTTGACATTAAGTTCCACGCAGAAAGCATCAGCTGCAGCTGGGGACATAATGTGAAACATCAGAAACAGCGTGAATCTCCCTCCACACCGTCCCATCACACACACCCGGGGTCAGACACAGAGTGAATCTCCCTCCACACCGTCTCATCACACACTTCCGGGTTCAAACACAGGGTTAAACAGTTTCCACTCCAATTCATCGCACACTACCGGGTTCTGACAAGAGTCAATATCCCTCCACACCGCCCCGTCACACACAACAGGGTTTGGAGGACTGGAGGATATCTCATGTTGTTCTGTTGCTTTAAAAAGATTTAACAGTCGTCCGGGAAATTATAGGACTGTAAAGGTGAAGTCGGTAGCAGGTAAATTATTGAAAGGAGTCCTAAGAGATAGGCTCTACAAATATTTGGATCAACAGGGACATATCAGGGAGAGTCAACATGACTTTCCGAGTGGGATGCCATGATTAACAAATCTATCAGATTCCTTTTTGAGGAGGCAGCCAGGTAGGTTGATGAAGGGAAGGGAGTGGATGTTGGCTACATGGACTTCAGTGAGGCCTTTGACAAGGTGCCACATGGGAGGTTAGTTAGGAAGATTCAGTCGCTAGGTATACATGGTGAGGTAGTAAATTGGTTTAGACATTGGCTCAGTGGGGGAAGTCAGAGAGTGGTAGTGGAGGATTGCTCCTCTGAGTATAGGCCTGTGACTAGTTGTGTGCCACAGGGACCGGTACTGGGTCCATTGTTATTTGTCATCTATATCAATGGTCGGGATGACAAAGTGGTGATTGCAACTGAGAGACCCTTCGTCGGGACGGACGGGACTGTACCGTCGACAGTGCTTCTCCTTATAGATGCTGCCTGGCCTCCCGCGTTCCACCAGCAGTCTGTGTGTGTTGCATAAACTCCGTCTGACAATTTTCCTGCTGGTTCAGATCCCTCTGCAAGTTTTGAAAGCCTCCCTCACTTTTCAATACAACTTCAAATTGTCTCGTGTTTGCAGATTGCGTTTACTACAAGTGTGAGGTATTGCACTTTGGAAGAAAAAAAAACAAGGTAGAACATACAAGGTAAGTGATAGGAGAATGAGGAATGCAGTAGAAGAGAGGGATCTCGGAATACAGATAGAAAATTCCCAAAAAGTGGCGTCAAATATAATAAAGGGTAGTAAAGAGGGATTTTGGTACATTGGCCTTTATAAATCATTGAGTAGAAGAGTTACAATTTTATTCTGAGGTTGTATAAGGCATCTGTGAAGCCGAATTTGGAGAATTGTGTGCAGTTTTGGTCACCGAATTACAGGAAGGATGTTAATAATGTTCAACGAGAGCAGAGAATGTTTACAAGGACACACAGACACAAAGTGAATCTCCCTTAACACCGTCCAATCACACACTCCCGGGGTCAGACACAGATTTAATCTCCCTCCGCACCGACCCATCACACACTCCCGGGTTCAGACACAGAGTGAATCTCCCTTCCAACTGTCCCAAAACACACTCCTGGGGTCAGCTACAGAGTGAATCTCCCTCCAAACCGTCCTATCACACAGTCCCGGGGTCAAACACAGACTGAGACTCCCTTCCTCCGTCTCTCTGCCCCACTCACCTTGGGAACGAGACCGTGAGTCCGTTTTGGTGAACTTCACATTCACGTAAGTCTCGCTGTCGTCCATCCTGTCGAAGATCCTCTGCGTTTCTGAGCTCAAAACGGGAAGTGACCGTTGAAAAAAGAACCCGTGTTCACCGACACCAACAAACACCAGATCAAGGGCCGACAGCAGGGGAAGGAAGTGCGAGGGAGGAGAGAGATTAAAGGTGTGAGTGCGCATGTCTCGACAGATGGAGTGTTGGGGGAAGGAGTAGTGAGTGGGCGGTGAAAGAGGAGGAAAGGTGAATATAACCATATAACCATATAACAATCACAGCACGGAAACAGGCCATTCCGGCCCTCCTAGTCCGTGCCGAACTCTTAATCTCACCTAGTCCCACCTACCCGCACTCAGCCCATAACCCTCCACTCCTTTCCTATCCATATACCTATCCAATTTTACCTTAAATGACACAACTGAACTGGCCTCTACTACTTCTACAGGAAGCTCATTCCACACAGCTATCACTCTCTGAGTAAAGAAATACCCCCTCGTGTTTCCCTTAAACTTTTGCCCCCTAACTCTCAAATCATGTCCTCTCGTTTGAATCTCCCCTACTCTCAATGGAAACAGCCTATTCACGTCAACTCTATCTATCCCTCTCAACATTTTAAATACCTCGATCAAATCCCCCCTCAACCTTCTACGCTCCAATGAATAGAGACCTAACTTGTTCAACCTTTCTCTGTAACTTAAGTGCTGAAACCCAGGTAACATCCTAGTAAATCGTCTCTGCACTCTCTCTAATTTATTGATATCTTTCCTATAATTCGGTGACCAGAACTGTACACAATATTCCAAATTTGGCCTTACCAATGCCTTGTACAATTTTAACATTACATCCCAACTTCTGTACTCAATGCTCTGATTTATAAAGGCCAGCTTTCCAAAAGCCTTCTTCACCACCCTATCTACATGAGACTCCACCTTCAGGGAACTATGCACTGTTATTCCTAGATCTCTCTGTTCCACTGCATTCCTCAATGCCCTACCATTGAACGAACGTTGGCGGTGTTCGGAGAGAGAGTAGGTGACAGTGGACAGAGAGGTGGGAGGGGAGTGAAAGAGGTCGAGCTGTGGAAGTGAATGTATAGGGAGTGCGGCAAGTGTGGGGTATTTTCCGAGAATTTAGGGGAGAGAGGGAGAAAGCAGAGGGCAAGCTGACGGTGGAATGAAAGGGGGAGAGAGAGAGAAACGGACACGTAGCGGGAGAAGCGCATGAGAGGGAAGAGAGAGCGCTACAGGCAGGGAGGACCGATGCAGTGAAGGGACGTTTGACAGAGATGTGGACGATGGAGTGTGAAAAGAAGTGGAGGCAGAAAGGAGTGGAAGAAAGGAATTCTTGGAGGATGACAGGAGTGAAGAAGGACTGAACCACAGATGGATATGTGACATTCATGCAGAGCCTCTATTGTCCACTCCATCCCCCACCCGCGATTGGTTCCTGGTCTGATCGTCTGACCCTCCCACTGCTCTGCTCATCACCGGGGATTCAAACCCTCAGACCCTCTGTGCGCTAGAAACCACGGCCCCAGGGACAAACACCCAACATCAATCGAAGCGAGCGAGACACCCCCACCCCGTGTGAAATGAACAGCTCCTCTCAGTCTCTCTCTCCCTCGCTCTTGTCTCTCTCTCAAATCTACACCTAATTTGCACCTGAGGAAGTCGAAAACAAGAGCTTGCGGTTTGAGACAGTACAGCACTTATCAAAGAAAACGGACATCGTTCCGCTGAAGTTTGCAGGAAGCCAACGCACCCTGATCGTTATCTGAGGTTTGACTCTCTCATGATCTGGCGTTGTCAGTTTTTCGGAGAAGTCTTGAAAGACTGCGGCTACACTGAGCGGGTCAGTTTGACGTCATGGTGGATAAACTAATGGAAAGTATTCTTAAAGATGGTATATATGATTATCTGGATAGACAGGTTCTGATTAGGAACAGTCAGCATGGATTTGTGCGTGGAAGGTCATGTTCGACAAATTTTATTGAATTTTTGAAGTTGCAAAGAAAGTTGACAAGGGTAAAGCAGTGGATGTTGTCTTTAGTAAGGCTTTTGACAAGGTTCCGCACGGAAGGTTAGTTAGGAAGGTTCAATCGTTAGGTATTAATATTGAAGTAGTAAAATGGATTCAACGGTGGCTGGATGGGAGAGATTCCAGACAGTACTGGTGGATAAATGTTTGTCAGGTTGGAGGCCGGTGACTAGTGGTGTATCTCAGGGGTCTGTACTGGTTCCAACGTTATTTTCCATATATATTAATGACCTGGATGATGGAGTGGTAATTTGGATTAGTAAGTATGCAGATGATACTAAGGTAGGTGGCGTTGTGGATAACGAAGTCGGTTTGCAGAGAGATTACGCCAGTTAGAAGAATGGGCCGAGCGATGGCAGATGGCGTTTAATGATGATCTGTGTGAGGTGCTACATTTTGGAAGGAATAATCCAAATCGGACATACATGGTATATGGTAGGGCATTGAAGAATGCTGTAGAAGAGAGAGTTCTAGGAATAATGGTGCATTGTTCCCTGAAGCTGGAATCTTATGTGGATAGGGTGGTGAAGAAAGCTTTTGGTATGTTGGCCTTTATAAATCAGAGCATTTAGTATAGGAGTTGGAATGTAATGTTAAAATTGTACAAGGCTTTGGTAAGGCCGAATTTGGAGTATTGTATACAGTTCTGGTCACCGAATTATAGGAAAGATGTCAACAAAATAGAGGGAGCACAGAGAAGATTTACTAGAATTTTACCTGGGTTTCAGCACCTAAGTTTCAGGGAAAGATTAGTTAGTTATTTATCCTTTGGAGCATAGAAGCCTGAGGGGGGACTTGAATGAGGTATTTAAAATTATGAGGGGATAGATAGAGTAGACGTGGACAGTTTTTCTTTTCCATTGAGAGTAAAGGAGATTCAAACAAAAGGACATGAGTGGAGACTGAGGGGGCAAAAGACTAAGTGTAACATGAGGGGGAATTTCTTTACTCGGAGAGTGGTAGCTGTGTAGAACGAGCTTCCAGCAGAAGTGGCAGGCGCGGATCATTTAAAGCAAAATTGGATAGATATATGGACAGGAAAGGAATGGTGGGTTATGGGCTGAGTGCGGGTCAGTGGGATTAGGTGAGAGTAAGGGTTTGACTCGGACTAGAAGGGCCGAGGTGGCCGGTTTCCGTGCTGTAATTGTTATATGGTTATATGGTTTGATTGAGGGCGAGGCCTGTGTGAGTGGACTTGAAGAGACGGCGTCCTGATGGGAGTGCGAACGGTGAGAGAGAACGCCAATGGGTGGGATCTCGTTTTAGCAAAATTATCCTCATCTTCGATTTCACCCTGCGCTACTTCTCCACCGTAGAAGTCAAATTTGATTGTCAACCGGAACTGTGTGATGGGAGGGTGTGGAGGGAGCTTCACGCTCTGTCTGACCGCGGGAGTGTGCAAGGGGCGGTGGGTGGGGAAATTCGCTCCGTGTTTCGCGCCGGTATTCTATCCTCCATCCGTCTCGTTCTCGGGACCTCAGTGACTCGCGTCTGATATTCTAGTCGATTTTTCCTGTCTGCAGGGTGCAGGAGGGGGACGGTTAGCCAGGAAGAGGTTAGGTGGAGATGAGATCCCGGGCGCCCAGTCTCTGTAGGTCCGACCTCCCTCAGCCTGGAACCAAGACACTACTGTGTCAGTGTGAGGAGCTCCGACCCACTGTTACAGTGCACAGGGTGCGTCGAGCAGCAGAAACCTCAAACAAACTCAAGTTCAACAACAAGACAGGAAGTCACAGCAGTTTATTGATTTCATCGTGACAAATGTGCATTAAGCAATATGTGAGCTGCTGACTTCCGGAAATCAATAAGCTGCTCCCGACTCACTCACAGTCAGACACAATTAACTGCGCGACGACAACGAGTGACAGTTTGAATAATCATTCCCGTTTCTCACCGTCACTCTACATCGGGTTACCGATAATTCTAACATCACACTCCAGGCCCGTTTCCGGGATCGCTACAGATCCAGGGTCATTTCGGAGATATTTGTCAATTTAACATCATTATATCGGCCAGACGTCCGAAGGCACCGTCCTCAGCAAAGGGAGCAAAAAGATTCTCTCCCCGGCTCATTCCACTCCGGGACACTGGGGTCCTAGACTGAGTCCCCGCCCCCGATGTCTTCCTGCCTGTGCAATTCCCGGGGTCTCATGTGTGGGATTTTCGAACCCGCACATCTGGCGGAAGATGCATCGCTGGACAACAGGTGGAAATGCGTCACTGCGGGTCCGCTACCGATGTCACAGAGCGCGAGAATGGAGAAGGTTCCGTTAGAACGGCTGGGAATTCAACCTGGAGCGCAGCCATTAAAGGTAAGGGCAGGAGTTAAAGAGAAGGGCGTAGAATCAGCTAAAATGTCGCCATCCCACAGGCGGGGATGTTCACACATTCAGTTGTTCCGAGATACACTGTCAGACTGGGTCTGAGTTCCTGCAGAGATCTCAGTTCCTTCTTCCCGGTACGACTGAACCGATTCCCGTACAACCTGAAACAGATAGAAGAATACAGGGGACTGGGGTTAATGTTTCATCAACACTCACGGACAAAAATCACCAGAAAACCCGCGGATCCGCTGATAGTTTATCACATTGAACATTAACACATTCACTCACCTGATTCGCTCCAGACTCGGGAGGGTCCCTATGAGGCGGCGGAGAGCGGGGACAGATCGGTCTGTGAGCGGGTTGTAACCCAGGTTCAGCTCCGTTAGTGATCGGTTTGTATTGAGAGCGGAGATGACACTCTCTGCACCAGAATCTGTGAGACCGACATTGTCCAGCCTGGGGATGAGAGAGAGTGAGGGTAAAGGACACAGAGAGACAGGAGACGGTACAAATCCCCAGTTTTTATCAGTAACACAATTACTGATCACATTAACGTTCAGTGTCAGACACCCAGTGACTGTAAGCACAATCTCCCACGGACTGGTACTTACACCAATTTGTGTATTTGACACTCCGGGTTCCTCAGATACGTAAACACCAGTTTCACTCCTGAATCTCCCAGTTTATTACGACTCAGGTTCAGCCCTGTCAGTGATGGGGTTGTAATGAGAGCGGAGACGAGATCCTCAGCACCAGAATCTGTGAGACCGACATTGTCCAGCCTGGGGATGAGAGAGTGAGGGTGAAGGACACAGAGAGATAGGAGACGGTACAAATCCCCAGCGTTTATCAATAACAAAATTACTGATCATATTAATAGACAATAGACAATAGGTGCAGAAGTAGACCATTCGGCCCTTCGAGGTTGCACCGCCATTCTGAGATCATGGCTGATCATCTACTATCAATACCCGGTTCCTGCCTTGTTCCCATGTCTCTTGATTCCCCTATGCATAAGATACCTATCTAGCTCCTTCTTGAAAGCATCCAGAGAATTTGCCTCCACTGCCTTCCGAGGCAGTGCATTCCAGACCCCCACAACTCTCTGGGAGAAGAAGTTTTTCCTTAACTCCGTCCTAAATGACCTACCCCTTATTCTCAAACCATGCCCTCTGGTACTGGAATCTCCCAGCATCTGGAACATATTTCCTGCCTCTATCTTGTCCAATACATTAATAACCTTATATGTTGCAATCAGATCCCCTCTCAATCTCCTTAATTCCAGCGTGTACAAGCCCAGTCCCTCTAACCTCTCTGCGTAAGACAGTCCGGACATCCCAGGAATTAACCTCGTGAATCTACGCTGCACTTCCTCTACAGCCAGGATGTCCTTCCTTAACCCTGGAGACCAAAACCGTGTACAATACTCCAGGTGTGGTCTCACCAGGGCCCTATACAAATGCAAAAGGATTTCCTTGCTCTTGTACTCAATTCCCTTTGTAATAAAAGCCAACATTCCATTAGCCTTCTTCACTGCCTGCAGCACTAGCTCATTCATCTTCAGTGACTGATGAACAAGGACTCCTAGATCTCTTTGTATTTCTCCCTTACCTAACTCTACACCGCTCAGATAATAATCTGCCTTCCTGTTCTTACTCCCAAAGTGGATAACCTCACACTTATTCACATTTAACGTCATCTGCCAAGTATCTGCCCACTCACCCAGCCTATCCAAGTCTGCCTGAATTCACCTAACATCCTCATCACATGTCACACTGCCACCCAGCTTAGCATCATCAGCAAACTTGCTGATGTTATTCTCAATGCCTTCATCTAAATCATTGATGTAAATCGTAAACAGCTGTGGTCCCAATACTGAGCCCTGTGGCACCCCACTAGTCACCACCTGCCATTCCGAGAAACACACATTCACCGTTACCCTTTGTTTTCTATCGGCCAACCAGTTTTCTATCCATGTCAATATCTTTCCCCCACTGCCATGAGCTCTGATTTTACCCACCAATCTACTATGTGGGACCTTATCAAATGCCTTCTGAAAATCGAGGTACACTACATCCACTGGATCTCCCTTGTCTAACTTCCTGGTTACATCCTCGAAAAAGTCCAATAGATTAGTCAAGCATGATTTGCCCTTGGTAAATCCATGCTGGCTCGACCCAATCCTATCATGCTACCTAGATATGCCACTATCTCATCTTTAATAATGGACTCTAGCATCTTTCCAACTACTGATGTTAGGCTGACAGGACGATAGTTCTCTGTTTTCTCCCTCCCTCCTTTCTTAAAAAGTGGGATAACATTAGCCATTCTCCAATACTCAGGAACTGATCCTGAATCTAAAGAACATTGGAAAATGATTACCAATGCATCCGCAATTTCCGGGGCCACCTCCTTTAGTACCCTAGGATGCAGGCCATCTGGACCTGGGGATTTGTCAGCCTTCAGTCCCATCAGTCTACTCATCACCGTTTCCTTCCGAATGTCAATCTGTTTCATTTCCTCTGTTACCCGATGTCCTTGGCCCATCCTTACTTCTGGGAGATTGCTTGTTTCTTCCCTCGTGAAGGCGGATCTAAAGAACTTATTAAATTCTTCTGCTATTTCTCTGTTTCCCATAACAATTTCACACAACTTATTCTTCAAGGGCCCAACATTGTTCTTAACTATCTTCTTTCTCTTCACATACCTAAAAAAGCTTTTGCTATCCTCCTTTATATTGCTGGCTAGCTTGTGTTCGGACCTCTCTTTTTTTTCTCCCAGTATTGCCTTTTTAGTTAAGTTCTGTTGTTCCTTAAAAATTTCCCAATCATCTGTCCTCCCACTCTCCTTAACTCTGTCATATTTCCTTTTTTTAATGCTATGCAATCTCCGACATCCTTTGTCAACCACTGTGGCCCCTTTCCCCCCTTTGAATCCTTCCTTCTCCGGGGGATGTACTGATTTGCACCTTGTGCATTATTCACAAGAATACCTGCCATTGCTGTTCCACTGTCTTTTCTGCTAGGATATCCGTCCAGTTAACTTTGGCCAGTTCCACCCTCATGGCTCCATAGTTTCCTCTGTTCAACTGCAACACTGACACCTCCGATCTGCCCTTATCCTTCTCAAATTGCAGATAAAAACTTATCATATTCTGCTCACTACCTCCTAATGGCTCCTTTACTTCAAGATCGCTTATCAAATCCTTTTCATTACACAAGACTAAATCCAGAATAGCCTTGTCCCTGGTCGGCTCTCGTACAAGCTGTTCCAAGAATGCATCCCGTAGGCACTCTACAAACTCCCAATCCTGGGGTCCAGCACCAACCTGATTCTTCCAGTTCATCTGCATGTTGAAATCCCCCATAACTACTGCGACATTAGCTTTGCCAGATGCCAATGTTAACTCCCTATTCAACTTGCACCCAATATCCATGCAAATGTTTTGTATCAGGCACCCAGTGAATGTAAACACAATCTCCCACAGTCTGGGACTTACCACAGTTTCTGTATTTTACACTCCGTGTTCCTCAGAGCCGCAGACACCAGTTTCACTCCTGAATCTCCCAGTTCATTACGACTAAGGAACAGCCCCGTCAGTGATGGGTTTGTACTGAGAGCGGAGGCGAGATCCTCGGCACCAGAATCTGTGAGACCGACAAACTCCAGCCTGGCAATGAGAGAGAGTGAGGGTGAAGGACGCAGAGAGACTGGAGACCGTATAAATCCCCAGTGTTTATCAGTAACACAGTTACTGATCACATTAATGTTCAGTGTCAGACACCCAGTGACTGTAAACACAATCTCCCACAGTCTGGTACTTACTGCAATTTCTGTATTTTACACGCCGGGTTCCCCAAAGCCGCAGACACCATTTTCACTCCTGAATCTCCCAGGTCATTCCGCCCAAGTCTAAACACAAACAGACAATTTGATGAACAAAGTGATTCAAACCGTGGGTCTGAGGGAATTTCGCTCACACGGATATTTCAAGGAATATTAAACCCTTCAGGAAATCACGGATCGGAGTTGCCATCACTGTCAAGGTCCCTCACTGTCCACTTCCAGGGTATTCACCGAATGTCAGTAACTTAGTCTGTCGGTGTGACCCTGCAAACTCCACAGGTTCTGTTCCATTTCCAGGGTATTCACCGAATGTCAGTAACTTAGTCTGTCGGTGTGACCCTGCAAACTCCACAGGTTCTGTCCCATTTCCAGATGACTAACCAGAATGTCCCTCAGATGTGAGGGGGTCAGGGTTGAAGGATAGGACGGAAGTCTCACAGTGAATGGGAAAGTGTCAATGGGAGATGGTGGAAGAGAACCCGCTTGAGGAGAAGGGATGGGGAAGACAGAACCTGCAGAAGGAAGGGGGATGGTGAAGAGAGATCCCACAGCAGGAAGGGAATCGGGTAGAGAAGTCCCACAGGAGGAAGGGCAATGGAGAAGACAAATCCGTCAAATTCCTCAGGAGGAAGAGAGAGGGGAAGAGCGATCCTACTGGGGGTATGGTGATGGGGAAGATAGATCCCACTGGCGTGAGGCGGATGGGGTAAAAAGATTCCGCAGGAGGAAGTAGGATGGGGAAGAGGGATCCCACAGGACGAAGGGAAATAAGGAAGTGATATCCCACAGGAGGAAGGGGATGGTGAAGAGAGATCCCACAGGAGGAAGGAGGATGGGGAAGAGAGATCCTGCAGGAGGAAGGGAAATGGGAAAGAGAAATCCCACAGTTTTACCCAAATTAATTTACATTGAAACAACACAACGGGACAAGAGGAAGAAGGTAATAGGTATTTGATGTGATTTGGCATCCTGTTCAGAGTGAGAAATGAATAAAGTTACCTCAACTTCTGGCACTTGTGCATCCCGGGTCCCAGCCGCTGGATTCCTTCACATTGGATGTGGCAGTCCTCCAGATCGAGATGTTTCATTGTATCACAGAGTCCGATGACATGAGACAGGACCGCGCAGTCAACCGGGGTCAGTGTCATTCCACTGAATGACAGTGTTTCCACAGATCCTATTGCGGCCTGAGCCAGTCCACGATTCTGAGACTCAAACAGGTAGTGCAATGTGTTCAGTAGGCTCCTTTTACCACCTTCATTCCTCGGGTTTCCACTCTGGCGTTTAACCTCCTCCTTCACCCAGTCAATCACCCGGCAGGTTGTTAGATGAGGAAATGGGCCCAGAAACTCCACCAGGCCCCGAGCTGTCATTGGGTTGGAGAGACCAGCAACAAAACGGAGAAATACCTCAAATCGCCCATCAGTCGTGTTGTGGGCTTCAGTGAGGAATTTCAGGATATCCCCAGGATGTGGATTCAGGAATTGTGCGACTGCAGCTACAAACTCTTGGATGGTGAGGTGTGGGAATGTGTACACCACGCTCCGGGCAGAATCTTCTCTCTCCAAAAGCTCCATCAGGAACCCGGACAGGAACTGGGAAGGCTGCAGATTGTAGTTGATCAAATCTCCATCTGTAAACACAATCTTCTTCTCGAACACTCCTCTGAAGGCCATCTGACCAACCCTGAGTAACACATCACGGGGGCTCTCAATCTCCCGGCCGTGGTTTTTCAGGATGTTGTAAATATAGTAGCAATATAGTTGTGTGATGGTCTTGGGAACTCGCTGCGGGTCCCTGACGCTTTGTGCGAAGAAGGGGCCCAGTGTCAGAGCGAGGATCCAGCAGTATGAGGGGTTGTAGCTCGTGGTGTACAGGATCTCGTTCTCCTTCACGTGTTTGAAAACAGCTGCTGCTACAGTCTGATCTTCAAAATACCTGATGAAATATTCCTTCCGTTCCTCACCAGCAAATCCCAGGATTTCAGCACAGACATTGATCTCTGCCTTTTCCAATAAATATAACGCAGTGGGGCGGGTAGTCACCAGCACTGAACACCCTGGGAGCAGCTTGCCCTGGATTAAATTGTACACTATGTCAGACACTTCACACCACCACTCGGGATCTGGGCACTGGCGCTTTGGTTCTGTATCTCTCCGACTGTCAGCAAAATCGATTCTGTGCTTGAATTCATCCAAACCATCGAATATAAACAGCAATCCCTCTGGGTTCTTCCAGATCTCTCTCAGGATATTCCCAAAGTAAGGATACTGATCCAGAATCAGTTCCCTCAGGTTTATTCTGCAGTTAATGGAGTTTAAATCCCGGAATTTGAAATTGAAGACAAACTGGAACTTTTGGTATATTTTCCCCGTGGCCCAGTCATAAACAATCTTTTGTATCATTGTTGTTTTCCCGATCCCCGGGACACCGGCCACTGCTGCAGACATTCCAGGTTTGGATTTACTCCGGGAAAAGCTGCTCTGGAACAACTGATCAGTCCGGAGTTTTTCCAGCTTTCCCTGGAGATGTTTCTGTCTCCACTCCTCGTGGACTCTGCCACTTGCCAGCAGCTCATGTTCCACCAGTCTCCGATCTCGAACAGTAGAAATGACCGTGAGCTCAGCGTATCGATCAACCAGCTGGAAAACCTTCACCTTCTCCCTCATCAGGATCGTGTTCACTCTCAGTGTTTCAGTTTGTGCCCGCAGAGTCTCCTTGTGTTTCTGTTGAGCATCTTGCATGGGAACAGACAGTGGACAAAATCTTAGTTGCCTCAACTCAGAACTCAGTATTTAAGCACAAAAGAGTTAGCTCAAAGCTATTTCATTAATTAAATTTATCAATGGATGGTCGTGCAGTAAAGTGAATGCAATAATAAAAAAAATCCCGAACTGGACAGGAAGGCGCGGTCTAGATAAACTTCAGATCATTACGTTTCACAATTAACTTTACTGTGTAGGTGATAATTTCCCTGGTAGTTTATTATCCCCCGACTGTCCAGTACTGGACAAACTCCCACTACCGTAACAGCTATTATTGTTCTTGTGGAAGTACTTTCAAAGCCCAGTGTTGATGCGGCGTATGGAGATGGAGAAAAGGGTAGTGGACATTCTGTCAAAGGTACAGGTCGGGGAATCACAGCTGCCCTTTCCAACATCAATGATTCAAAGTACGAAGAATTAGTTTTGCTGATCATTACGTGCACAGCGGGTGGGTGATTGGGGGAGAAAATGGAAATGTATTGTTCAGGAGAATGAGACAATCAGCAATATGACACAAAACGCAGACAATCCATCACCCCCTTCCATCACCGCAGATGCTGTTCGGCTCACTGAGTTCCGACAGAAAATGGTTTGAGGCAGCACTTCTGCAGTCTCGAGTATGACGAGCATGTGTTGCATATACTCAACAGATTGAAGATACAAAATACACAAGTTGAAAGGAGAAGGAAATAATTGTTATTCCGGATCTGATGTAGCACAACAAAAACTCAGATAAACGCAATGGAAAACACAATAAATATAAATATATACGATACAAGAGTCACTCTGGCCGCTGGTGGTTCTGACAGAAATGTTAAAATCGTGCTGGTGGTGGGATGGGTGTTATCAGTTATACAGGGGTGGTTTTCTCATTGGAGGTGTTGATCAGTCTCACTGCTTGAGGACAGTAAATGGTTTTGGGTCTGGTGGTCCCGCTGTGGATGTTACATAGCTCCTCCCTCATGGGAGAGGGGCAAACAACCCATACGCAGGATAGGTGGGATCCTTACTGAAGCTTCTGGCCCTTTTCCGACTCATTTTGTGCACAGGTCCCTGATGGAAGTTAGGCTGGGTGTCCCGGTGATGCGTTGGGCACTTTTGACTACCCGTTCTACAGCCTTCCTGACCGCCAGTTACGCAGCATGTTGACCTGCCCTCTTCAGCACAGCTGTAGAAGGACGGGAATGTAGATGTGAGTCCACGTCAGACAGCGTCTGTGGAAAGGGGAGAAAGGGGGGAAGCTACTGGTCTGTGACTTTAAATACAAGTTTGAAAACCATGCTGTTTACAGGTCGGGAGGTGAAGAAGAGAGCAGAGACAGTGGACATTTGGTGGAAGGTGGTATAGGATTTCAGCGGTCACAGGACCTGCAGAGAACATAGAATAGAAAAGGAACAGGCCCTTCGGCCCACGGCGTTGGTGCCAGCATGATGAAACATTAAACTCACCTCACCTGCCTCCAGTCGTAATTATCCCTCTCATTCCCTGATTGTTAAAGTGCTTGGCTAAAATAAGAACATCCGTCTGCATGACCACCACTGGCAGCATTACATACACCCCCTGCTCTGTGTAAAAGAAAATGCACTATACAGCTTTCCCCCATCTCAACCCAAATCAATAACCTCTATTATCTGATATACCTACACCGGAAACACTCTATCTTCACCTCTCAATTTGATAACAGAATATATGGTCTCCCTTCAACCCTTTACGCTTCATATAAAATAATCCAAGATTATCTGCACACTCCTTAACGTTAACGCCCTCAATCTGGGATGTGAGTAGCATATCACTTCAGAACCCCCTAAGGCTTTCACACTTCCCTGTGATGGGGGACAGATTTGCACCAATGCACCAAGTGCAGCGAAACCGAGGTTTTATACAACTGCCACATAAAGATTCACATTCAGAGAGCTATGGACATGGACATCAAAATCCCTCCAGACAGGAATGATATTAGGGTCATGACCTTTACTCTACACCTCTCCTGTGCATTTGATCTCCTAAATTGCAACAACTCACACTTCTCTGGATCAAACTCCATTTGATATTTCCCCGTCCGCATCTGCAACTAATGGATTATTTGACACACCTCTTCATTCTCCAAATCTGAATGTCTCATTTCAATGTCATAAACCTTATCTCTCACCTTCGGACTAAATTTATAACATCTCTCGTCAAGATCCATAGGCGTTGCCATCGGTGGTTTTAATCCACTTTAATCCCAGTCCCAATTCTGATCATCTGATATTTAATCGACCTCAGAAGCCAGATGCGAATTTGCCCAATAACAGCTACTCCCAATCTAATCATTTGCCATTTAATCTGCCTTCCTCCAATTTAAATTTCTCACATGCAGACCGCATAAACTGTAGACCTCTCCTTATTGATAACCATGTGAGAACAGGAGTTGTGTTCACTTTCCCAAAGGCTCTCCCACCGAAACCGAGCATCTTGTAGGTTTACTTCCCAATACCAACTGCAGTATGGCCTTTCCTCTAGTTCGGCCATTAAACACAATATTCCCAAAACACGTCCCACCATCGGAGATTCCTAAAGTATTCCTGCAGTGAGGACACACGGCGCAGAGTGTGTTAGGTCATCAGCAAACAGAGGGAGTTAAAGTTACCTTCTACAACTAACTTGCTGCTTTCGCATCTTTCCAGAATTTCCCAACCATCAGATTCTCTATCTCCTGGGGGATGTTTAGTAAAAATCCATCCATGATTGTATCTGACTTATTGTTGAGCTCTCCCTATATTTCCTCAGTGCTTTAACTCCCCAGTATGCCCTCCCTGAGTGCAGCTTTGAAATTCCTCAGATCAGTTATTAAACCTCCCCAACCACTTTACCTCGCCCTCAAATCTGAAATATCGGAAATCTGTAATATGGAGCTGCCAGTTCTGTCTCTCTCTCAATCAAGCCTTCATAAAGGCGACAACATCACACTTCCATGTGCTGATCCTCTCTCAAGGTCAACTACCTGACCCATAACACTCTCTCCACTGAACTAAACACTTCAGATCCAACCATCGCATCATGTTATTCGACTCGGCCCTGCCGGGCTTACAATGAGGTTTATTAACCTAACCTGTATCTTTTTTGGGCCATCTAGGCTGGAGATAATGTAGCTGGACTGGTGTTTGGAGAGTCAGTGGGGCAGCATTCTGGACATAGAGCCCATCTGTCTCAGTTATGGAAATGGATGGCGATATTCCGAGTATTGAGGTCCTGAGTTAGGGGAAGGCAGATGTCAATGTAAGAGAGGGTCTGGATGAAGTATGGCAACAGCTGCAGTACAGCTGCACACAAACATTTAAAAGGACGTGTAACAGTATGTTAGGACTGTAGCCAAGTGTGTCCAGAGTTTCACAGAATTTGACGGGCCTGTCAGGAGTGTGCAGGATCTCAGAATGCCAGCACTCTACCTGGGAGGTGTGTGGTCTCACAGTGTGTGGCAATCCTGTCAGGGGTGTGTGGGGTCTCAGAGTGTGTTACGACCCTGCAAGAATTGAGTTGGGTATCACAGTGTGTCATGAACCTGCCAAGGATTTGTACGGTCTCCTAAGATCACAGGATTTAGGAACAGGAGTAGGCCATTCGGCCTATCGAGTCCGTTCCGCCATTCAATCCTGGGCTGATCCATTCTTCCAGTTAGCCCCACTCCCCAGTTCTCACCCCATACCCTTTGATGACCTGGCTGATCAAGAACCTATATATAAATACGCCCAATGACTTGGCCTCCACAACCGCTCGTGGCAACAAATTCCACAGATTTGCCACCCTCTGATGAAATAAATTTATCCGCATCTCAGTTCTAAAAGGACGTCCTTCAATCCTGATGTCGTGCCCTCTTGTCCTAGAATCCCGTAACATGTGAAATAATTTTGCCATATCTCATCTGTTCAGGCATTTTAACATTTGGAATGAATCTATGAGATTCCCACTTATTCTCTTGAACTCCAGGAAATACAGCCCAACAGCTGCTAGACGTTCCAAATACAGTAACCCTTTCATTCCTGGAATCATTCTCATGAATCTCCTCTGAAACCTCTCAAATGTCAGGATATCCATTCTGAAATAAGGAGTCCAGAACTGCAGACAATACTCGAACCGTGGTCTCACGAGTGCCTTACAGAGCCAAAACATCAGATACATTCTATACCTCTGGAAATGAATGCCAACATTGCATTCACCTTATTAACCACCGACCTGGAAGTTATGCTTCAGGATATCCTCCACAAGGACTCAAAAGACCCTTTACATCTCTGCGTTTTGAATTCTCTCTCCATCTAAATAATAGTTTGCCTATTTATTTTTTCCACCAAAATAAACTGCCATACACTTTCCAGCACTGTCATTCATTTGCCACTTCTTTGTCCATTCCCCTAAACTATCTAGGTTTCTCTGCAGGCTCTTTGTGTCCTCAACACTACACGCTCCTCCACCTCTCTGTAACATCGGAAAATTTAGCCACAAATCCATTCATACCGTAGTTCAAATCATTGACGTATATCTAAAACGCAGCGGTCCCAACACCGAACCCTTTGGAACTTCACTGGTAACCGGCAGCCAGGCAGAATAGGATTCCGTTATTCCCACTCTCTGTTTTCTGCCGATCAGCCAATGCTCCACCAACGGTCGTAAATTCCCTGTAATTCTATGAGCTTTTACCTTGATAAACAGCCTCATGTGCGGCACCTTGCAAAAGGTCTTCTGAAAACCCAAGTACACTATATCTACTGCATCTCCTTTCTCTACCCGGCTTGTAATTCTCTACCCGGCTTGTCTTCTGAAAACCCAAGTACACTATATCTACTGCATCTCCTTTCTCTACCCGGCTTGTAATTCTCTACCCGGCTTGTCTTCTGAAAACCCAAGTACACTATATCTACTGCATCTCCTTTCTCTACCCGGCTTGTAATTTCCCGAAAGATTTACAGTGGGTTTCTCAGGCAAGAATCCCCTTTCAGGAAACCATGCTGGCGTTGGCCAATCTTGTCATGTGCCTCCAGGTACTCGGTAATCACATCCGTAACAATCAATTCCAAAAACTTCCCATCCACTGATGCCAGGGTAACAGGTCAATAGTAACCTTTATGCTGCCGCCCACCCTTCTTAAATAGAGAAGAAACATTTTCAAAGTGCCACTCATCCGCTACAATGCCAGAATTTATCATTTCCTGAAAGATCATCGTTAATGCCTCCGCAATCACTCCAGTTGCTTCTTTCAGTACCCGAGTGTGCATTCCATCAGGTCCAGGAGATTTATCCACACTGAGACGCATAAGCTTCCTGAGCACCTGCTTATTCGTAATTTTCACTGCACCGACTGCACTTCCCTGACGCTCTTGAATGTCCGGTATACTGCAGACGTTTTCCACTGTGAAGACTGATGCAAAATACGCACTCAGTTCCACTGTCATCTCTTCATTTCTCATTACAATATCTCCAGCGTCATTTTGTTTTTTTTTCTATATCTACCCTCAACTCACTTTTACCCTTAATGCATTTAAAATGTCTTTTTGTATCTTATTTGATATTAGCCGCCAGCTTCCTCTCCTAATTTATCTTTTCCCTCCAAATGACCTTCTCAGTTTGCATCTGCAAGTTTTTAAAAACTCTCCAACCCTCTATCTTCCTACCAGCTCTGGCTTCCTTGCATGCCCTCTCTTTTGCTTTTACTTTGGCTCTGACTTCACTTGGCTGCCACGGTGGTGTCCTTCTTCCCTTTGAAAATTTCTTCCGGTTTGGAATATAGCCGTCTTGCACTTCCCTCTTTTTTTATTCTCAGAAACTTGACCCTTTGCAGCTCTGCCATTTTCCTGCAAATGCCCCTTCCCAGTCAACTTCGGTCAGAACCCCTCTCATGCCTTTCTAATTTCCTTTATTGCACTGAAATACCGACACATTGGATTTTATGTTTTCCCTCTCAGATTTCAAAGTGAACTCGATCATATTGTGCTCACTGTTCCCTAAGGGTTCCTTAATCTTAATCTCTCATCTTCTCCGGATCACACAACACCCAGTCCGGCACAGCCGATCCCCTAGTGGGCTCAACAACAAGCTATTCTAAAAAATGCCATCCCTTAGACATTCTACAAGATCTCTCTGGAGGTCCAGTCATGACCTAGTTTTGCCAATCCACTTACATGTTAAAATCCCTAATTATTAGCATGACATTGCCTTGTTGAAACGCTTTTTCTAATTCTTCCTGTAATTTGTAATCCATATCAAGCTGCTGTTTAGAGGCATGTATACAACTGCCATTCGGGTCCTTTTACCTCTTGCCATATCTTAACTCAGCCCATGGAGACTCTACGCCTTCTAATCCTATGCCATCTCACTCTAATGATTTGATATCATTTCAAATACACAGCGCCACGCCACCCACTCTGCATACTAACCTTTCTTCCCAATACACTGTATATCCTTGGACGTTTAGCTCGCAAAGGCAGCCATCATTTAGCCATACAACGTCATATTTACAATACAAACATGAGGGAATCTGCAGATGCTGTAAATTCAAACAACACACACAAAATGCTGGTGGAACACAGCAGGCCAGGCAGCATCTGTAAGGAGAAGCACTGTCTACGTTTCGAACCGAGGCACCTTATAGATGCTGCTTGGCCTGTTGTGTTCCACCAACATTTTGTGTGTGTTGTCATATTTAACAATTTATATTTGACTTTCAAGATCGCCCAATTAATTTCGTAAGCATTCAAATACAACACGTTCATTCCAGTATTGCCCTGTAACTCATGCCGCTGGCTGTGATTAGGCATTATTCCCTGCCTGTTATTTCTATAATTTCTATGTGTGCTGTCTTTGATTTATTTATTACTGTTTCCCCCTTCCTCAGCCCTAGCAGTCCGGTTCCCATCCCCCTGCCAAATCTATTAAAATCCTCCTTAATAGTCTCAGAGTGTGTCAGGACCCTGCCAAGGATGTGTACGGTCTGACAGTGTGACAGGACCGTATCAGAGTTGTGTAGGGTCTCACAGTGTGTCAGGAGCCTGCCAACGATGTCCGGCGTCTGACAGTGTGTCAGAAACCTTCCAACAGTTTGTGCGGTCTCACAACTCTGTCAGGTTGTATGGGGACTCACAGTGTGTCAGAAATCTGTCCGGGATGTGTTGGGTCTCACTGTGTGTCAGGACCATGACACTGGTGTGTGGTGCTTCCCCAGTGTATCAGGACCTGAAAAAGGTATACAGCGAGTTGGGAAGGAAGTAATCTGAGAGGCAGGACCTCAATGTTAGTTATATCCGGATTGCAGCCTATGCCACCCTACAGTCAGGGCAAGAATCCATTGGGGTGGCAGATAAATGCATGGCTGAAGATTTGGAGCTGGGGCAGAGATTCAGACTTCTGGACGATTGAGACTTCTTTTGGGACAGCTGAGACCTCTGTAAATGGATAGGTTGAACTTAAATCCAAAGGGTACCAATATTCTAGAAACGGATTTACTCAAGCTGTTGGAAATGGTTTAAACTAATATAGCAGGAGGATGGGAAAGAGTATGATAGAGCTGAGGACGAGCCAGCAGGTTTACAAGTAGATGATTGGTGTAACATGAATGTAAAGAACGTCAAGTGCAGACTGGGTACAAATACAGTTAGAACAAAATTTAAATTGTACCCCAGAGGCGAATTTCAAAAGGGCGAAGAATGCAGGATTGAAAGTGAAGTATTCATTACAGGTTGCATTCAGAATAAGGTGGATGAACTCATGGCGCAATTAGAGATCGGTCGGTATGAGAATGTAGGCATCACTGTGTCATGGTTGAAAGAAGACCATAGTTGGGAACTTAATCTCAAAAGTCAAACTTTGTATCGAAAGGACAGTCAGGAATGCTTATGTGGCGAAGTGTTTCTGTTGGTAGGAGATGGAATTACATCTTTAGAAAGAGGTGTCTTACGGTCAGAGAGTGTTGAGTTTCTGTGGATGGAGTTAATAAATTGCAATGGTTAAAAATCCATTCTGGGAAACCTATTCAGACCCTCATATAGTAGCCAATGTGGGGATGAAGTCGCAGACGAGGCTGGGAAATGAATTTAATAAGGGTAATGACACAATTGTAATCGGGGTTTCAATATGCAAGGGGTTTAGGAAAATTAGGTTGATGTCGAATCGCAAGAGAAGGAATTTTTTGAATGCCTACGAGATGGCTTTTTAGAGCAGCTTGCGTTTGTGCCTTCTTTCGGAAAGGCTATCTTAGATTTGGTGTTGTGTAATAAATCACACATTATTAACCTGAAGGGACGCTGAGTAGGCAGTGTTCATAATATAATTGAATACATACTGCAGTTTGAGAGGGAGAATCATAACTCACAGGTGTCTGTATCGCAATGGAATGAAAGTAATTTCTGAAGCATGAGATAGGAGCTTGCACCAGAGGATTGGAGAAGGACACTGGCGCGGAGGACAGCAGAGCAGATATGACTGGAGTTTCTGGGAATAGTTCACAAGCCTGAGGATAGAAATTCCCCTCAGAGGAGTATGTTCTCAGACAGCAGGGGTAGGGAACCGCGGCTGACAAGGGAAGCTAAGGACAGGACATAAAAGGCAGCAAAAGTGAGTGGGAAGTTGGATTACTGGAAAGCTTTTAAAATCTAACAAAGGAGGTGTTTAAGATGATGAGAGGCATTGATTGTGTGGATAGTCAGAGGCTTTTTTTTTACCCAGGGCTAAAAATGCTAACAAGAGAGGGCACAGCTTTAAGGTGCTTGGAAATAGGTACAGAGGGGATATTAGGGGTAAGCGTTTGTTTACGCAGAGAGTGGTGAGTGTGTGGAATGGGCTGCTGACAACGTTGGTGGAGGCGGATAAGATAGGGTCTTTTAAGAGACTCCTGGGCAGGTACATGGAGCTTCGAACAATAGAGGGCTATGGGTAACTCCATGGGATTTCTATGGTAAGGACATGTTCGGTAGAGCGTCTTGGGCCGAAGAGCCTGTATTGTGCTGTAGGTGTTCGATGTTTCTGTTTCAAAAAGGCTGCTAAAAATGTTAAGAAGGGAGGGAGGCAAAAGAAAGAAATTATAGGCCAGTTAGCTACACCTCAGCGGCTGAGAAAGTGTTGGAGTCTGTTCTTAAGGATGAGTTTTCAAGGTACTTGGAGATTAATGATAAAATAAGTCACAGCCAGCATGGTTTCTTAGAGACAGTTCCAAGCATGGTGGACAAAGGAAAGGAAATAGATGTCATTTACTTACATTGCAGAAGGCGTTTCCTAAGACGCCACATGAGTCTGCTAAAAAAGATAACACTGGAAGAAAGAGCAAGAAGTGGTAAATTGAATACGGTTCTGGGGAAATTGTGAGATTTCATTTTTGGTAAAAGAACAATATTGTGGACGAATAACAAAATGAGGAGAAGGTTCAAATATCAGAGGAGCAGAGGGACTCAGGAGTCCTTACGGAAGACACCGGGAAAGGTAATTACCAGGTTGAGCCTGTAGGAAAGAAGGCACAGTGGCTCAGGAACTTTCCAGGATTCTCGCAGTGTGTCCGGATCCGCTCAGAGATGTGAGGGGTCTCACAGAGTGTCAGGACCGCGCCAGCGGTGCATGTGGTTTCACAATGTGTCAGGACCCTACCAAGGGTGCGTGGGGTTTCCCAGTGTGTGGGAACCCTGCTGGGAGTGTGCGGGGTTTCCATTCAATGTATTCTGTTGAGATATGGAGCGTAGGAAATTGCTGGTTGAAAGAGTTACTTTAGAGAATGTGACAGTCACAGGAATGATGTTCTTCAATAATCAGGGAGAGCATCTGTTTCGTTTCCGGAAACAGTGGTGAGTAACTCGCTGCTGTGTCTGATCCCTCGGCAAACAACATGAACAACAAGTTTGCAGAGATTTACCAAACTGTGTGGCTTTATTGTCTGGATACGGATGAGAAAACACAATTACAGGGGTGACAGAGACATGAGAACTTTGTAAACTTCCTGATGTGTCTATCTCTGGTCCCATACGTAAATTGATATTTTTGGATTTTTTTTTCTTCTTGTAAATGACACCGACTGAACCACGGTTCTGGCCAAGATTCCTTGTGTTTCTGTGCAAGAGTTTCTAATAATCACATAAAAATTGCCTGTTTTAGGATGATTTTTTTACGACGTCTGGCTTTACTACGCTCTCTCCTCTGTTGATTGTGCAGTTGTGTGAACCAACTCAGTCTGAGGTTAGACGCCTTACACACTTGAGCCCATGCACTGCCGCGGTCTCTATTTTGACCGACACGATGTGCTTACGCAAGTAGTGAGCATCTCATCCAGACGATCACAATTTAATTAATTGCAATATTTTTATTGATATTTTCAGTTCTTTGCACATTCCCTGCCGCAATCCCACAACCCTCGGTTTATCTGTCCTAATTCCCATCTATTACCCTTCCACCGGGTCCATCACACAACATCGGCACACATGAATATCGGCTTCTGTGGACTGAGCTGAAGGTTCTCTCCCCCAACTCAGCCTCATTAACACTGTCTCCTGATGGACTTCCCAGGATTATTGACTTGAAAATTAAACTGGACAACTTTAGCAGTGTTTGCACCAAGGCAGTGAAGATGTGAACAGAGTGGGGTTCATAAGCTGCTTTGGAGTTGAACAGAGCAGTTGGATGTTACCTGATTTTCTGATCAAATTAATACTCTCATTGTTATTCTGTTGCGAGAACTTCAATGGACTCCCGATTCTGAAAAGGATTTGAGGGAATTTAGAAAAGCGGTCCGGGATGAAGTTGTGTAGCTGTGGGGAAAGGATTTCACCTCTCGGAGTGAAGAATTTCACTCCAGATTGTCTTCTTCTCCACCCTGGCCTCGGTTGAGGGCTCCGACATTGCAAAACTCCCCATCTCTCTGAGTTGTTCCTCATACTGTCCTGTGGAAACTCTCCTCCTGCAAACATTTACCATGTGTCGTAATGTGTACCCTGTCACGATGCCAATATTTACCTGGTCAAATACAGCTGGCTCAACAAGATATGGTCCTACACAATACTTACATTTGGCGGTAACAGCGGTTTCGTCACTTACCTTTCAGCTCTCTGGGAATCTTCAGTACTGGTCGACGGACCGGAAGACAACCTGTTCGGATTTATATAATTTGAGGAATTGAGTTGCGTAAGATTATTAACTGTGTAATGTTTGAATGCAAATTTAAATTAATCTCTGATATTATCTCACCATGTTCCTGTATTTCTTTCAGTATTTTGTCAAACTTTGGGACACCAATCCGCATTTTCACAACTGTTTCCCACATCACCCTCCGGGCGCGGGACCCTTTCTCCATCACCAGGCTCAGGAGGAGTTTAGAACTGTCCGCCCGCTTCCCCTTATCAGCGAGATCAGAGATTTTCTGTGAAGAGTAACAGTGAACATATTGAGGACTGATAGATTCACACAGGGAATGAGGTAAATGATGTCCTCTGTAACGGGATCACACTGAGCCGTCACCCGGACGGGTTCATAATCTGTCTGGACATGGACTGTACATTTTGAGTGCAGAGTACACGGAGGGACATTCACTGTGAACCTGGTCCTCTAGTCAATGAGGTCCGGGCTGGTCTGTACCGCTTCATTGAAGTGGCTCCAAATCCAGAAATAATTTATCACGGTGTAAAACAGAAATCAGAAAATAACCATCACATATTAAGAAAGAAAACAGGAGGTGTTTTTTATAACAGTCGCAGAGAAGTTTCAGAAAAGATGATGTGATTTATCTCCTCAGTCCGCCAGTGTCCAACATGACGGCTGATTACCGGCTGACATCTGATCTCTTTCCTTTGCCTTTTCCAGTGGAGGTTTATTCAGTGATTACACATTACAGTATGGCACTACTCCCTTATTCTAACTGTCTGCAGTTTAAGATAGTAGCACAAACATCTCCATCCAGAACAGAACACACTCGAGCTCCGTTGGCATCCACTAATCCATTCCCGGTGCTCACTGACATACTGCCGTCACGCTGCGCGGTCTTCCAAAGCAGAATCCTCCTGTCATATTTCCAGTTAATACCCCAAGCCCACAAACCCATTACTTGCTCAGCTCACTCTGAACATTGAGTCGCCACCCACCAGTCCGCGGGGTCTTTTCACCTCCTTTTATCACTGGCTCAGATTCATATGTTCGAGATTGCATGTACAGTATTTATTTCCCAGTTGTCCTTTTATCTAATTTATTATCCGATAATCAGAGTTCCGACACCCATCATTCCTGTGATGGGCGAAAATTCAAACCCATTCTCCCTCCCACTCACCCGATGTTCCTCTCCGCTGAACTGATTCTCGGCCGTTAACGCCAGGCTCACTCCGTGCACCCCTCCTTCCATCGCCTGCTCCAGCCTGTCCCGGTAGAAATCCGTCAACTGCAGCAGCTGGAAATCGTCCCAGCTTGCCAGGAGCTCGGTGATCACTGAGCCCGGACCTGTGAAGGGAAATGAGGAAAATTAAAGAAACAACTGATCCCATATTGGGTATATACTTTGAAACATTCTCCCTGAAACCGAAAGATCACCTAAAACAGTCCGAAATATATGTACATGGCCGGGGATGGATGGGAACGGGCTCCGGCCGGGGTGGTGGGGGCACCGATTGGGGGGGGGGAGGAGGTGGGAGTGGTTATAGTTCCATCTATTGAAGGCTGCTTTTTTATATCCTCAGGAATATACCTCGCTGTTTGGAAAGGATTTTGCTTGTTCTTGAGAATATAGTAACCCATCACCATCAATCTACTGATACTGCCCATCACTACCGATTTACTCTGGGTTGTTGTCTGCCTGCTTGGACAAACCCTTCCTGGGCTAACCTCCGGAATAGCTCACAAAATGCTGGAGGTACTCAGCATGTCAGGCAGCATCTATGGAGGAGAATAAACAATCAACGTTTCAGGCCAAGGCCCTTCATGGGACAGGAAATGAAGGGGACAGAAATCGTAGATAATGCCACATCACTTTCAATTCCTTGTGATCCTGATCCAAATCACCAAATGTTTATTCCTCTCCATGGATGCTGCCTGACCTGCTGAGTTCCGCCAATATTTAGTGTGTCTCTGTGTTACCCAAAACTCTCTGCATCTGCAGAATGCCTTGTCTCCTGGAGTAACTCGCTATTTTAATGTGCACCACAATCTGCTAGAGGAGCAGGAGCAGACAGTAAACATACCCCGTGTACGTGTGGTTGTGTTCCCCTGAGATGCTAATTCTCTCCCTCTCTCATCTTTCGGCTCAGTCATTTCACAAATATTTTGTGAATGGACGGTATTGAATTAAACACAAACACAGCGTCTAGGCAATATTTATAAATTAAAATACTTCGCCAACATACCGGTGAACTTTCCCGATGTTGACGTCACTGGAACCCCTCCCCTGACCGCTCCATGAGCCATACTGAGGGCAGGTGTGATCAGCTTTTGCTGCTAGGCAACAAAACAAAATTAACAGGAGGGTCAAACATTAATTGGAGTTTAAAGGAGAACACAGTTTTGCTTTTAAACCTAGGCAAACATTTCCAAACATCTTGGGCCTGTCCACTGAAGACTTGACACGGCCTGTTCCACCAGTGCCCATGCATTTCCGCTCTCTCCATGGATTGTACACTGTGCCAGGATTCTCCAGGCTATCTACTCGTTATATTACAGCTTATTCCCTTTTAGGAACCAGTCTTGTGTCCTGGACCGTGAGTGATGTGTCAATGGAAAGGCGAGGCAGGTTGAGCAGACGACACCCACTGATTTGGTCCTCCTACCACTGGTGGTGCTATGGTAATTAATGGACATTTCAGCTGACCAACAGGACATCTACTCCTCTCGTCATTGAATTATACATACTTCTCAGACACACCTGATTCTCACCGTCTCCTTCCAGTTTAACATCCCCTGGCGTTGACAACTATGGCAATATATGGTTTGAGTCTATACAGAATTACTCTGACATCCTGAATAACGCAATGTCATGCATAACATCGTGACATCTTATTCTGAAACACGACATTTGCTCCGGTAGGATTTTAAGATCATTATTATCAACTGAACTGCGGTCAAAATTTGTTTGAGCATTTAACTGGCTATTACCAGATTTTTATATCGTAACTTATTAAACACCATGCAGGCACGCAACAAAGTTAGCAAAACATCTTCAGCAAAAAGAAAACAAAACTGTGGAACTATTCAACAAGACAGACAGTCTGTTAATATTTCAGGTAGGAGACCCTGTATCAGAGCTGATCCTGCGTCCAGGAGTCACGTATCTGTTCTCTATCTGCATTGTATTCTGTGTTGGGTATTAATGATTTTTTTTTGTTTCTCAATCTGTTCCACAACACTCCCTGCCCTTCCGTTCATTGCCCCAGTCCTAGCCTGGTCTGACTGTCCAAATGCACCGCTTGAAGACATTTTAATGCACAGATAGTAACTGATTGCCACTCTAAACTCTAAATGCCACCCTGCCCAACCAATGTGTCAGTTCTCAGTTCATTCTGACCCTGGTGTAACACAGCCCATACAGTCAATGCTCACAGCATCCTTTCCCCCCACTATCGCTCTGTTGCATTTGCCCCTGAGGCCGCTGTCTCTGCGCTGAGGGGCCGTGACCACAGGACCAGTGAAACACTCGCTGCAGCTCTGACGGGCTGTTACCATGGAAACAGAGGAAGTGGCTCACTGAAAATAACCGAAAAAGGAAATAACAAACTCATCATGTGCTACAAGTGTCGTTTTGACAAAGACGAACACTGCAGCCATTTTGTAACGGTGAAACTAAAATTGAAATGACCGCTTTAACCCCGCCCCGTTCAAATAACCCTCTGTCTGAACGGGGGAAAGATGCATCTACTCATACACGTGGAGCCGTGTCGCGAGGGTGAGATCATTCTGTTTAACCCTCGCTGTCTGCAAGCACACAGCGGACCGAACGGCCGCTTCCGGTGTGATGGAAGCATTTAAAACAAATATCGACCCCAGGCATCGATCCAGGTGAAGTCTGGATCCGCTACCGGGCCGGGTGATGGAGGTAAAGTTCACCAGGTACATCTTAATGCGTGTGTTTAATCTCGGCATCACCACCTCATCCCGCTCCTGGGACCAGAACACCAGGGGCTGAGCGGCGGCTCATCTCAGGCGGTTCGGCGTGAAGGTCCCATAACCCGGACCAACCACGACAAGTTGTATCCAGGAAGCGGGACGAGGCCGCCAGTTCGAGGAAGTTAATGGGACTCTCTGCCCGACATCAGGTACCCTCAAACACACTCCCCGCCCCGCTCCCCAGCGCTTCAATGCTCACCGCTGAGAACTTGATTAATTTTTCCCGCAGACAGTATCGGTCCACCTGCTCCCCGCCGACGACCGGCTTCAACAGAGGGCGGAAAGAAAAGCACCGCCCATCCGGAGAGTCTGAGAGCGGGGGCGGGGCCTCGGAAGCGAGAACCTCAGATGCTGCAGATCTGTGTTTGAAATGGGAGCCAGACGCTGCATCACGTGACGGGTGGAGGGACTCCCTCCTGAACCGGGGACTCTGCTCCTCGCCCCTCACACACAGCCCGACCTACCTGCCGCATTTTAAACCTTATTTCATACTTACACCAGCTACATTTTTAATTTTCCCCTCTGTGTCTTTCCCGTCCCCATTGCTCCGCCTCCCTGTTCCTGGAGCTTTACGGGTTCGATTCCATCCCGGTCCGATACACAATGCCCTCCCGAACAGGAATTGCGCGGGTTTCATTGAAATCACTTGTATGTTTATAAACAGTAATTTCTATTCACAATCCTCCGGAGCCTCACTGAACAGGAACCCTGTAACATCAAGTGAGAAACAGCAGGAGGAGTCTATTCAGCCCCTCCAACCATCAACAAGATGGCGGCTGCTCTCCCATCTCAGCCCACATGTTTCTCCCCGATCCTCATTTCCTCGATCCCTTCGGTCTCCACACATCTGCCGGCCTCTGTTTTATGTGAAGACGATCAATGAGACTTCACCGTCCTCCAGGAATCAGCCCGGTGAATCTCTAAATCAAACACTCTCTAACTTCTTATAATCCTCCATAGAATTAAATTCTATTTCTGCAGCCCCGTGTTGCCCCACAACTCACCTCCCACCCCTGTCACTATTTCCACCTTGCCCTCACCTGGATCCGCCTCACTCTCCACAGCTCTTGCCCCATCCCCACCCCTCACCGCTTTTCTCTGAATATTTCCTGTCAACTATCTGTCCAGATGGAGGGTCTCGGTCCGAAATGTTGACGGTCCATTTCCCTCCACAGCCGCTGCCCGACCCACTGCGTTCCTCCGGCAGTTTGTTCTTTGGTCAGTATAACCCGTGTTAGTATGGGGAGCGGGATTTTACACCAAATATTCTGCAGATGCTGGGGTCAAAGAAACACACACAACACGCTGGAGGAACTCAGCAGGTCGGGCAGCTTCCGTGGAAACGAGCAGTCAACGTTTCGGGCCGAGACCCTTCGGCACGACTGAGAGGGAGTGGGCAGGAGCACTATAAATACGGTGGGGAAGGGAGGAAAGGAGAAGGCTGGTAGGTGTCAGGTGCAAAAACAAACAGTAAAGGGAAAGATCAAGGGGTGGGGAAGGAGAAGCAGGAAGGGGTTAGGCAGGAAAGGTGAAGAAGGAGTGTAAGGGGAAAGCACTATGTGTAGTATAAGAAGGCAGAATCATGCAGAAGGTGATATTCGTGGCAAATATGATTATATGATATGTATGTACAATATCTGATGTATATCTTGTGGAAATTTTTGTTTGATTATGAAGTTCAATAAAAATTAAATTGCAAAAAAAGTAAATTTGCCGATGACACAAAGTTTGGGGTGTTGTGGATAGTATGGAGGGCTGTCGAGGTTACAGCGGGACATTGATAGGATGCAAAACTGTGCTGAGAAGTGGCAGAGGGAGTTCAACCCAGATAATTGTGAGGTGGTTCATTTTGGTAGGTCAAATATCATGGCAGAATGTCGTATTATTGGCAAGACTCTTGGCAGTGTGGAGGATCAGAGTGATCTTGGGGTCCGACTCCATAGGACACTGAATGCAGCTGCGCAGGTTGACTCTGTGGTTAAGAAGGCGTAAGGTGAATTGGCCTTCATCAACCATGGGATGAGTTCAAGAGTCAAGTGGTAAAGTTACAGCTATTTAGGATCCTGGTCAGACCCAACTTGGAGTACTGAACTCAGTCCTGATCCCCTCAGTACTGAAAGGATGTGGAATCTATACAAAGTTTGCAGAAGAGATTTACAAGGATTTTTTCTGGATTGGGGAGCATGCCCTGTGAGAATAGGTTGAGTGAACTTGGCCCTTTTCTCCTTCGACAGATGGAGGATGAGATGTGACCTGATAGAGGTGTATAAGTTGACGAGAGGCATTGATCGTGTGGATAGTCAGCGGCTCTTTCTCAGGGCTGAAATGACTAACACAAGAGGGCACATTTTTAAGATGCTTGGAAATAGGTACCGAGGCGATGTCTGGGTAAGGTTTTTGTACGCACACAGTGGTGAGTGCGTGGAATGGGCTGCCGGCGACGGTGTGGAGACGGATAGAGTGGGGTGTTTTAGGAGAATTTTGGGCAAGTACATGGAACTTAGAGGAATAGAGGGCTGATGGGTAACCCCAGGAATTCTCGAAAGTAAGTTCATGTTTGGGACAGCACTCTTGGCCGAAGGGCCAGTGTATTATGTTATAGGTTCTCTATGTTTCTATGCGTCTGTGTTCTCAGTTCATTCCATACCGCCAGTGCTCACAGCATCCTTTCCTCCCATTATCATTCTGTTTCATTTGCTCCTGAGGCCACTGTCTCTACCCTGAGAGGCGGTGAACACTGAGCGTTAAAAAAAATGTGCAGCTCTTCTTGCAGCTCTGGTGGGCCGTTACCCTGGAAACGGAGGAGGTGGCCCACCACAAAATAACCTAAAAGGGAAATGACAAACTCGACATCGTATGCTGTGAGTTTCATTGTGACAAAGGTTGACACTGCAGCCATTTTGAAATGAAGAATCTAAAACTGTAAAGTCTGCTTTTAACGTGCTGTATTCAGTTAATTCTCTAGTAGCTCTGGCTAACAAAAATGATCAATAGTTGGCGATCAATAATATATAAACCTCTGCCGTAAATATACGCAGTGAGAAACTCAATCACCATCTGTTGCTGCAAACTCCACAGATTGAACACTGTTTTGCTGAAGAGGTTTCTCTCATCTCAGTTTTAAAGGGAAGCTTGATTATTTGGATGTTGTCCTCTCAAACCCCAGACTCTCGGTTTCGCTCCCGACGCGACTTCCTTGTCCATTCATCCCACCCCCCATCCCACCCCACCGACCTCCCTCCGGGCACTCATCCCTGCAAACGGAAGCAGTGCTACACCTGCCCCCACACTTCTTCCCTCACCACCATCCCAGGCCCAAGACAGTCCTTTCAGGTGAGGCACCACTTCACCTGCGAGTCAACTGGGGTGATATATAGTATCCGGTGCTCCCGATGCGGCCATTTATACATTGGGAAGACGCGCCGCAACCGGCGCTCAGTCATCCAGCAGTGGCCACACACTTCAATTCCACAGACCACTCCCACTCCGACATGTCTGTCCATGGCCTCCTCTACCGTCAAGATGAGGCCACACGCAGGTCGATGGAGCAATACCTTATCTCCCGCCCAGGTAGCCTCCTACCTGCCGGCATGAACATTCAACTCACAGACCTCCGTTGATACCCCTGCCCCCCCTCTTACCCCCATCCCTATCTATTATTTTAGTCTTGTTCTCCTTCTTTCTTTTTCCGCCGTCACTATAATCTCCCCCCGGCCCTACCTTTCTTTCTCTTTTATTTCCCATAATTCTCCACCTTCCCCCCAGCCCATTTCCCTCCAGCCTATCACTTCCCAGTTCACTACGTGATCCCTCCCCCTACTTCTTATCCCCCCTCGACCATCCCATGATAATTCACTCCTGATGAAAAGTTTCGGCCCGAAACATCGTCACTACCTCCTCCCATAGATGCTGTCTGGCCTGCTGAGTTCTGCCAGCATTTTGTGTTTTTACTTGGAGCACTGTGTCCAGTTCTGGTCGCCTCACTATAGGAAGGATGTGGAAGCATTGGAAAGGGTACAGAGGAGATTTACCAGTTTGATGCCTGGTTTAGAGAGAATGCATTATGATCAGAGATTAAGGGAGCTTGGGCTTTACTCTTGGGAGAGGAGGAGGATGAGAGGAGACATGATAGAGGTGTACAAGATATTAAGAGGAATAGATAGAGTGGACACCCAGCACCTCTTCCTCAGGGCACCAGTGCTCAATACAAGAGGATATGGCTTTAAGGTAAGGGGAGGGAGATTCAAGGGGGATATTAGAGGAAGTTTTTTTTCACTCAGAGAGTGGTTGATGCGTGGAATGCTCTGCCTGGGTCAGTGGTGGAGGCAGATACACCAGTGAAGTTTAAGAGACTACTAGACTTGTATATGGAGGAGTTATATGGGAGGCAGGGTTTAAGAGTCGCACAACATTGTGGGCCGAAGGGCCTGAACTCTGCTGTACTGTTCTTTGTTCTATGTTCCAAATAATCTCTTCCCCAGATCCCTCTAAACCTCTTATTCCCAAATATATTCCCTTTGAACTATGACACTTCTGCTCCCGGACTGTGGCCGATACGGGCATCAGTGAGGCCTTTGATCAGGTTCCACATGGTCAGCTGCTGTGGGAAGTTACCCCGCATGATACCCAGGGAGAGATAGCGAACTGGATGCACGGTTACCTTGATGGCAGGAAGCTTTTTGGATAGGTAAATAGAGCTTGGAAAATTAGAGGGCTATGGGTAACAATGGGTAATTTCTAAGTTAAGTACATGTTCGGCACAGATTTGTGGTTAAAGACCTGTATTGTGCTGTAGCTTCTCTATGTTTTCCTTTTTCTTTCTTTCTTTTTCAATCATTTTATTAAGTTTCAAATAGGTAAACATAACAATAATGACAGTGATTCAAAGAGATCGGGATTACATTAATAACGGTCAACATGTACAAACACAGTTTCCAAATAACAGATGTAGTTTAGCCTCCCAATCTCTTAGTAACCAGCCGTGAAAAAGATATTTTATAAAGAGTGAAAAAAGAACCTCAAACTATGAAAAAACTAAACTAAAAAACAAACAAACAAAGATTGGGCTGCCATATCCCATCGGCTAAAATTATATTTTTTTAACTCCGTTCCTCTATACCCGAACAAAAAAATACTAAAAAAGGATCCAGAAAGTGTCAGTTTACATCATTAAAAAAAATATTGAATAAATTTCCGCCAAGTTTCTTCAAATTTAAACGAAGGATCCTTCTTACCGCTCCTATTTTTTTTAGTTTAACCATGCAATTGTTTGGGAAAACCAATGAAATGTTGTAGGAGGATTGGAATATTTCTATTTAAGTAAAATGGATCTACTAGCTATTAATGTAACAAATGCAATTGAACGGCAAGCTGATGAGGATAAATGAGTGGATTCTATCACTGGTTGTCCAAAAATTGCAGTAATAGGATGAGGTTGTAAAGCAACACGCAGAACTATTGAAATAATATCAAAAATATCTTCCCAATATTTTCCTATGAGAGGACAATTCCAGAAAATATGTGCCAGGGAGCTACTTAAGAATTACATCTATCACAGACAAGATTTATATGGAAGTTAAAACGAGCAAACTTATCCTTGGATATATGAGCCGAATGAACTACATTAAATTGTATCAAACAGTCTGGCACATCTTGAAGTATTAACTATTTGAATTGTCTCCCATTTCTTTGTAGATAAAGATATTTGAAATTCTCTTTCCCACTCAGTCTGTTTTGTCGGAAGTACCCAAGGGTATTTTCATAATTAAATCATGAATAAATGCTATTAAGCTCTTCTGATATGGATTTAAACTTACTTTTTATTTCTTCTGTAATTTCAATTTGTTGCGATATCCGAAAGCTTACTAAAGTGGCGTTCAGAAAGTTTCTAATCAGTAAATATCTGAAAAATGCTATCTAGGCAAATTATATTCATTAGTCAACTGTTCAAAAGACATAAAACATTCATCCATGAATAAACCACGAAAACATGTTATTCCCTTTGCTTTGCGTAAAAGAAAAAAGCTTGATCAATTCTAGATGGTTGAAAGAAAAAAAAAGATATAATAGAACTTGACAGGATAAATTTATTCAATCCAAAAATAAATACTAAATTGAAACCATACTCGTACTGTGTGTTTAATTATTGGATTTATCATTGGGTTATTCAATTTAGTAAGTGCAAATGGAAGCGGATGCCCTAAAATAGAAGCCAGTGAAAATCCATGGGCAGACACCCGCTCGAGGTTCATCAATTGTGAACATTGAGTTTCATCCAGCTCTTTTGTCCGAAACGTTAATTATCGAATATTAATTGCACAGTAATAAAGTCCAAGATTCGGCAAATCCAATCCACCTTCCTTTTTTGATTTCTGTAAATACTATTTCTATTCTGCCATATACATGAAGAAATTTTAGAATTAGTAATATAAAAAAAAAGATTTAGGAATGAAAAATGATACCGCCTGAAACAGATACAGATATTTAGGTAAAATAATCATCTTAATAGCATTAATTCGACCAATCAAAGATAACGACAATGGGGATCATTTAGTAAACAGTTGTTTAACATGATTAATTAAGGGTTTAAAAAAACTTTAAATAGGTCCTTATGCTTCTTAGCAATTTTACCACGACAATAAATAAAATAATCAGTAAACTACCCAAATGATGATTGTCTATAAATTGAAACTTACATATTTAATGGCAAAGGACACTCTTATTAAGATTCAATTTATAACCAGAAATACTACTAAACTGAGCAAGTACCATTATTACTGCAGGAATGGATTCCTTTGGGTTAGAGATATATATCAACAGGTCATCTGCATACAGTGAAACATTATGCGTACCATTCCCAGGAATAATTCCAAATATATTGTGTGAATTACGAAGAACGATTTCCAAGGGCACCAGGGCAATATCAAATAGTAAAGGGCTTAAAGGTCAACCCGGTCTAGTACCTCGAAAAAGCCTAATAAAAGAGAGATCTCTGATTATTGGAAAATACAGCGGCCAAAGGTGTATGATACATCAGTTGAATCTAAGATATAAATTGTGGGCTAAAATTAAATTATTGAAGTATATAAAAAATATTCCCATTCAAGTCTGTCAAAAGACTTCTTGGCGTCAGGCGAAATAACACATTCTGGAGTATTAGATGAAGTTGCGTATACAATGTTCATTAACCTCCTAACATTAAAATGCGAATTACGATTTTTAACAAATCCTGTCTGATCCTCGGAGACAATTTCCGGCCATATCTTCTCTAATCTAATTGCTAATATTTTGGTATTGATTTTAGAATCCACATTCAAAAAAGATATACCTCTGTATGATACACATTAAGTGGGATCTTTGTCTTTTTTACCAATTAGAGAAAAAGATGCTTCCTAAAAGGTTTGTGGTAATATAACTACAAATAAAGCATCTTCAAAAATTCTACATAACCAGGGAGAAAGTAAATCAGAAAAAGATTTTTAAAATTCAGATATATACCCAACCGGGTAAGGTGTTTTACCAGAGTTCATCGAAAAAATTGCTTTCTTTATTTCCTCTTTAGTAATGGGCACATCTACTGCTAAACGTTCATCAGTTTAATTAATTAATTAAGAATAATTAATCTCATCATGGTCAACCGTCAAAATACCTCACGTATGCGAACTTTATTAATCAGACGTTTCGCCGAAGCAGCTTTCAATATTTGACCAATAAATTACTGGATTTATTATCATGTATATAAAATTGACTCTTAGCTTTAAGTAATTGGTTTTCAATCTGGGATGGTATTAACAAACTGTGTTGCATCTGAAGTTCAACTCTCTCTTCATAAATCTCCAGATTGGAAACAATGGAATATTTATCAATGTCCTTATTCTTATCAAACAATGTACATATTTCACTATTAATTCGTTTTTACAATTCTGCAGAAAATGAAATAATTTTCCCACGGATATATAATATAAAGGTATCCCACAATAGCCCACCGGAAATTTCTTCCGTTGAGTTAGTTGAAAAGAAAAATTCGATCTGTTCTTTAATGAAATTAACAACATTTAAATCCTGTAGCAAAATAGAGTTGAATCGCCATTGTCTATTTCTAAAAGTTACATCAATTTAATTGATAATTTCAAAGGGACATGATCAGAAATGGCGATTGCATCATCCGCACACGCAGTTATAGACGAAACTAATCGCGAATCAATAAAGAAGGTATCGATTCTAATTATGATATTTATGAAAAAATGAAATACATTAGGATGCAAAACCCTCCAAATTTCTAAAATTCTCGAGTCAGCTAAAATGAATTAATAAAAGTAGCAGATTTGTTTGGAAGTACCTGATTGGGAGCAGACCTATCCATCACAGTATTCAGACAACATTTAAAATCTCCGCCCACTACTAACATATATTCATTTAAATGTAGAAGAGGTACAAATATATCCTTAAATGATTCAAGATAGTCAGTACTCGGTGCATAAATGTTAACCAAATCTACCTTTTGTTTATAAAGTAAACCAGTAATTAATAGAAATCTACCATATGTTCTGAGATTATGTTATAATGAACAAATGAGATCGAGGTGTCTATGAAAATTGAAACGCCTTTCAGTTCGGTCGGTGAGTTAGAATGAAACAGTTGATCTTTCTAAAAACCTTAAAAAAAAACACTGATTATCTTCCTTGACCTTGTTACGTTCCCCGTAACTGGGTGTCTTACCAGCAAAGATAGAAGTGTCCGTTGGAGTCTGGTACTATTTTCAAAACAGTGTTTATTAGTAAAATATACAAATCAATATCAACAATGCAAATATACAGAGAATACACGTTAGCAATCCTAAACCTAAAAGTGTGGGTATAATAATAATCAATAATAAACAAGCTCTATCGATGTCTAGGAGATAATGAATTGTCATATGTGAATACAAAGTTCAGTTCAGTTCATACAGGCTGAGGTAGTTGTTGGTCGATGTGTTGTAATTGTTGGAGAGAGAGAGAGAGAGAGAGAGAGAGAGAGAGAGAGAGAGAGAGAGAGAGAGAGAGAGAGAGAGAGAGAGAGAGAGAGAGAGCAAACAGTAACAGCTATTGTCTTGCAAACCTTCATTTACTTTCTTGATTCTTCGATGTGTTGTTGTGGCCATTCAGGTATGACCCCTCTGTCCATTAGCTAGACCGTTCTTCCATGGTTGACTCGTCACCCAGGCAAGGGTGGACACACATACAAGCACCCACCGGCCTCGCTATAAATACTGTGAGTTAAAACTGACCGATCCTTCGTTCGGTCTCCGATGCCCCCACACTTTCTCGTGGGTTCCAATCCTTAAACAGTGCTCACTAGTGTATCTCCTGGTGCGTCTCCTGGTGTGTCTGAGGGGTGTCTCCCCAGACCTCACTTTTATCCCTACTCACGGGGTCTCAGGTGTCAATCAGCTTTGAATGGCTTAGTCCATCAAACCAGCCCACTCCGGCTGTCCACTGAGGAATTTCAATGAACAGAATAGTACCAAGTAAACAGCCCTCTCCGGAGCTGTGAGTCTTACTGGAGTCATAATATGGTCTCTCTCCCCCGGTGTTATCTCGCCCTTGTCTGAAGCAAATGTTCCAGTCCCAGTATGTTTTTGTTCCATCTCTTTCTCTCTCATTAGCAGCCTGGCAACAGTAACGGTTTGTAATTCTCCCAGGGGAGGGGGACGTGGGCAACCTTGCACCCTTCTGCCCATCAGAACTGTTCATCCTTCACAAGAACCTCATTGAAGCCGATCAAACGTTGAAGATCCCCGATAGAGTGGGTGTGGAGATAAGGCTTCCTGAGGTGGGGCGGGGACGATACTAAAACTACAGAACACGGCCTCAGAATGGAGGGATGTCCATTTACAACGGAGAGTGGGTAGGAGGAATTTATTTTGCCGGAGAGGAGTGAACCTGTGGAATTCGTTGCCACAGACGCCCGTGGAGAAGCGGTTACTGGGCATATTTTTAGTCGGAGTTTGATTGGGATTCAGCCAACTTGCTCAGCCAAGATCAAATGTTGGAGCAGACCCGATGGGCCAAATGGCTTAAATCTGCCTCTCCCCATGATTTGAAGTTCCTGGGAATCTGACTGTCAGCATCTCAGAACATCTACATTAGACTCAACACATTCAGCCAGATGCGAAGAAGGTGTCATGTCCCCGACTGAACAGCTTCAGGCATCCAGGTGGCGGAGAGTAGTAAGGTGTTTCTTTCCCTTTAAGACTCTGACTGCCATTTATTATCTGCCAATCTTCCTTCATGGAATCTGTGTCCTTAAATGCCTCCGGCTGAGATCTCAGCTCTCAACCGCAGGAGATCAATGTCTTATACTGCTGCTTGTGACTTTATCTTTCGATTTCATCACTGTTGTCCTGTTTATTTCAAGTCTGAGTCGGAGTGTGTTCGAGAATTTAATCGCCACTTGCTTTCATCACCACCTATGGCTCTCCCGTAACAGAAGGGATTACAACGTTAGGAGTTTGAGGTGATGTGGTCTGTCATTTATAAACCACAGAACCATAGAAGATTACTGCACAAAAACAGGCCTTTCGGCCCTTGGCTGTGCCGAACCATTTTTCTGCCTAGTCCCACAGACCTACACTTGGACCATATTCCTCCATACACCTCTCATCCATGTACCTGTCCAGGTTATTTCTTAAATGCTAAAAGTGAGCCGGCAGTTACCACTTCATCTGGCAGCACGTTCCACACTCGCACCACTCTCTGTGCGAAGAAGCCCCCCTAAAGTTCCCTTTAAACTTTTCACCCTTCACCCTTAACCCTTGACCTCTGATTTTTTTGTCCCCTCGCCTCAGTGGAAAAAGCCTGCCTGCATTCACTCTATCTATACCCATCATAATTTTATACACCTCTATCATGTCTCCCCTCATTCTTCTACGTTCCGGTGAGTACAGTCCAAAACTATTCAACTTTTCTCTGTAACTCAGTTTCTCAAGTCCCGGCAACATCCTTGTAAACCTTCTCTGCACTCTTTCAACCTTATTAATATCGGTTTTGTAATGTGGTGACTAAAACTGCACACAATACTCCAAATTCGGCCTCACCAATGCCTTATATAACCTCACCATAACATTCCAAGTCTTATTCTGAATTAGACTGATTTAGAAAGGCCAATGTACCAAAAGCTCTCTTTACTACCGTATCTACCTGTGAAGCTACTTATAGGGAATTATATATCTGTATTCCCCGATCCCTGTTTTCCACTGCAGGCCTCGGTGCCTTACCATTGGCATTATATGTTCTACCTTGTTTTTTCCTTCCAAAGTGCAATACCTCACACAGTAGTCCATCTGCCATTTCTTTGCCCTCTCTAAGTCCTTCTGTAGCCTGCCTACTTCCTCAAAACTACCTGCCACTCCACTTGTCCTCATTTGGTCTGCAAACTGTGGAGCCACGTTCAGGGATCTATGAACACGGAGCGCAAGGCCCCTCTGCTCATCGAAACAGTTTTGTCTTTAATAGTGTGCTATATGTTTGTATTTGACCGTGTTGAACTCCACTGTCATTTTTCCAACCATATCTGCAAGGGATGTCAGCAGAGCGGCAATGGATTTAATTTCTGCGGAAAAAAAATGAGGAAGGTGCTGGACATGTGTATTCCTAAAAATGGAGAAGTACTCGATTCTCAAGAAGTATTCAATTGTGGCCGAAAAGGGAACTCAGGGCTCTTGTAAAAGCTAAAGAAAGGACAGACAATTATTTATCCCGCGATCAAAGAGAAATAAAGGCACAGACATCGGTGTACGGTTAACACTTGAATTCGTGATCACGTTGCCTTACGACTCCGCCAAATTCAGGTTATATCTTAAATTTAGACAGCGAATTTTGGGCGATAGCCAACAGCCAAATATACTCAGTGAGCGATTTCAGGAAGCACTTGTTGGATATTAGCCAGACTACGAATGATTCCGGGAGGTGCACAAAATTAGAACTGCACATCTGCTGTCAGTTCCTCCATTACCAAGACAGTTTCGCAGAAAAGTTAACATGACCTCATTCTTGGTATAAAATGTGGTTAGCTTTTGTTAGCTCGCACAAGCAAGGCAGCGTCTGCATCTTATCCTGTCGCCACAATCTTCAGTTAGTCAAGTTTAGCAACTGCATTTTTATTTTTGCAACAATAAAACAAAGTAACTTATCATAAGAATGTAAGATTCAGTAGAAAAAATTAGACCATTTGGCCCATTGAGTCTGCTCCACCATTTCATGGTGGATGATCCAATTTACTTCTCAGCCTCAATCCCCTCCTTCTGCCAGTATTCCTTCAAGCCCTGAACCGTTGATATAAATATACAAAAGGAAATCTTAGCCTTGGCCTCCACGGCCGCCTGTGGCAAGGAAATCCACAGATTCACTGCTCTCTGGCAAAATAAATTTTTCCTCGTCTCTGTTCTAAATGGTCGCGCCACTCTTCCAAGTCTTTGTCCACTGGTCTTCGACTCCCCAACCATAGAAACTATCCTCTCCACAACCACTCGATCAAGGAATTTAAATAAACAGATTTCAATGGGGTCACCTTTCTTCCTTCTAAATTCCAGTGAGAGCAGACCGAAAGATATCAAGCACTTCTCATATGAGGCCCTTCAATCTTGTAAGCATTTTTGTGAACCTCGTTTGAACCCTCTCCACTTTGAGCAACATTGTTATAAGATATGAGGCCCAAAACTGTTCACAATACTCCACGTGAGGCCTCACCAGTGCTTTATAAAGTCTCAGCATCACACATTTCCTTTTATATCCGAGTCGAAATGCTGACATGCATTTGCCTTCCACACCACAGACTCAACCTGAGAAAGTTACATTTGCGGCACAGCATTGTGGGCTGAGGTTCCGGGAATGTGCTGTAGATTTCTATGTTCAACCTGCAAATTAATCTTTGGGGATTCCCCACAAGGACTTTAAAGTCCCCTTGAATATCTGATTTTTGTGTTTTCTCTCCATTTAGAAAATAGTCAACCATTTTATTTTTTCCCAAAGTGCATGACCATGCATGTTTCAACACAGCAGTACATCTGCCATTACATTGCCCTGTCTAAGTCCTTCTGTAGCCTGTCTACTTCCTCAAAACTACCTGCCCCTCCACTTATCCTCATATCGTCTGCAAACTGTGGAGCCACGTTCATGGAGCTACATACACTGACCGTAAGATCCCTCTGCTCATCGACACTGTCTTGTCTTTAATCGTGTGTTATATCTTTCTATTTGTCCGGGTTGAACTCATCTGACATTTCTCCAACCACATCTGCAAGGGTTGTCAGCAGAGCTGCAATTGCTTTCGTTTCTAGGAAAAGATGAGGAAGGTGCAAGACATGTGTATTCCAAAAATGAAGAAGTTCTCAGAACTCAAGAAGCATTCAATTTTGGCCGAAAAGGGAACTCAAAGGTCTTGTAAAAGCTAAAGAAAGGGCTTACAAGTAAATAAAAATTAGTGGGAATGCAATCATCGGTTCGGCTCGCGGCTTCATCCGGGTGATGGTAGCCCCCGGACCGAGAAACTTACGAAATCTCGTTTGGGTGGATGCTGTACGATGTTTACAAACAGTACACAATATGAGAGTAAACGATTGAGCTTTAAATTTGTATTTTGACTATATGGTTAGCAAAGCAACATAAAAAATAAAGAAAGGGGCACGTTCTCATGAAACAGTCTAATAGTCCAACGTTGGAGCTCACAGTGTCGTCCATTTGTTCCCTTCGTCCTCTCCCGACCGTAGGCGACCCTCGGTTCCACTCTCTTCAGACCGCTCCGTCCAGCGGTCATAGAAACATAGAAACACAGAATGCCTAGATCACAGTACAGACCCTACGGCCGACAATCTGTGTGAACATGTCCTTACCTCCGAACCATCCAGCCCTTTCACAGAATGGACTTCCAAATTACCTGGGTTTGCCAATAGCTCTCTATTTTCCTGAGCTCCATGTACCTGTCCAGGAGACTGTTAAAAATGCCTGTCCTGTAGGGCTCCACCACCGTGTCCGGCAGCGCATTACGCGCACTCACCACAAAAAATAAAAATACCCTGACATCCCCTCTGTACCTACTTCTAAGCAGCTTAAAACTGTGCACTCTCGTGCTATCCATTTCACCCCTGGGGGAAAAAAGGCCTCTGACTATCCAAACGATTATTGCCTCTCATCATCTTATACACCTTATCAGGTCGTCTGTCATTCCCCGTAGCTCCAAGGAAAACTGGCCGAGTTTACTCAACCTATTCTCATAAGGCAGGCTCTCCAATCCAGGCAGCATCTTTGTAAATCTCCTCTGCATCCTTTCTATTGTTTCCACATCCTTCCTGTAGTGAGGCGATTAGAACTGAGCACCATATTCCAAGTGGGGTCTGATCATTTGTAATATTACCTCTCTGCTACTAAACTCAGCTTCACGGTTGATGAAGACCAATATACCGGATGCTTTCTTAAGCACAGAGACAACCTGCGCAGCATCGTTGAGTGTCCTATGGACTCGAACTCTAAGATGTCTCTGAGCCACCAAACTGCCAAGAATCTTTCCATCATATTTGACCTACAAAAAAGGACTACCTCTCACTTATCCTGGTTGAACACCATCTGCCACTTCTCAGCCCAGTTTTGCATCCTAGGACTGTCCCGCTGTAAGCTCGGACAGACCTCATTATTGGGGGTATCTCAACTGTTCACCGGCCTCCATGCAGAATATGACCCATCTAAATCCTCCTGTGAGCAAGCCAGTTCTGCACCCAGAAAGCAAAGTCCCCTTCTGTCCCATGCACCCTTACTTTCTCAATAAACCTTCCATGGGTACGTTATCCAATTCTCCTTGAAATCACTATACACTGGATCTACTGCGCTACCTTCATCAATATGTTCAGTCACATCATAAAAAAAAAAAAATCAATCCGGCTATTATGGCACGAACTACCTTTGCATATCCATGCTGACTATTACTAATTATATCATGCCTCTCCGAATGTTCACAAATCCTGACTCTCAGGATCTTCTCCTTCTACGTAGCAAACAATGAACTAAGACTCATTGATCTATAATTTCCTGGGCTAGCTCTACTCCCTTTCGTGAATAAAGGAACAACATCCGCGACCCTCTAATCCTCCGGAACCTTACCCGTCCACATTGATGATACAAACATTATCGCTACAAGTACAGCAATCTCCTCGCTCGGCTCGCACAGTAGCCTGATCCTCCATTCCCTGTGACTTTTGCACCTTGATGCTTTCTAAATCTCCAGCATTTTGTCTTTATTAATGTGTACATACTCAAGGTTTTCAGTCCGCTCTAAGTCACCCGTACAAACGCCAGAATCCTTTGCCCTAGTGAATTCTGAAGCAAAGTATTCATTATGTACCTCTGCTGTCTACTCCGGTTCCATCCACACTTTTCCACTGTCACACTTGATTCGTCCTAATCCCTCACGTCTTATCCACTTGTTCTTTACATACCTATCGAGTGTGCTGCGGTGCACCTGAATGCTAACCTAAAGGGGCTTCCTATGGCCACTTCCGGCTCTCCTAATTTATTTCTGAAGCTCCTTCCTGCTAGCTTTATAATCTTCCAGAACTCTGTCATCAACTAGTCTTTTGAACTTTGCATAAGGCCTTCTTTTATTCTTGACATCATTTCCAACAGCATTTGTTGACCACGGTTTCTGTACCCTACCATCCTTTCCCCTTCTCATTGGAACATGCCTATGCATAACTACAAACATATATCCCGTAAACATGTACCATAACTCTTTCTTACAGTTCTGAGAACACCTAATCCCAATTTATGCTTCCAAATTCCTGCCTGTTAGCCCCATATTTTGGCTTAATTCAATTAAACGCTTTGCTAACTGATCTGTTCCTATCCCTGTCCAATGTTATGATAAGGGAGGGAGAGTGTGATCACTGTCTCCTTTGGAGTTATGATGAGGTGGCCATTACAGCGACTTGGATGCCTCAGGGACAGAAATGGTTACTTTAGGGGCCGGGTTTTGATGTTTCAGAAAGGACAGGGAGGGAGGCAAGCGAGGTGGGGCCGTGGCACTGTTGAACAGAGATAGTGACAAAGCTGCAGAAAAGGTGTACGCCAAGTGGGAATTCTCTACGGAGTCTCTGCGGATGAAGATTAGTAACAAGAAGGGTTGAATAACTTTAATGTGTGTTTTTATAGGCCGCCCAATAATAGCAGGGATATCAAGTAGCAGACAGGAAAACAGAGTCTGGAAAGGTGTGATAATAACAGAGTAGTCGCGATGGCAGAGTTTAATTTCTCAAATATTGATTGGTATCTCCCGAGAACAAGGGGTTTAGATGGAGTGGAGTCTTACGTGTGTTGCAGTAAGGTTTCGTGACACAACATGTAGATAAGCCTACAAGAGGAGAGGCTGTACTTGATTTGGTATTGGGAAATCAAACTGGCCCGGTTTCATATCTCTCAGTGGGAGAGCATTCTGGAGATAGAGATCATAATTCTATTTCCTTTACAGCAGCATTGGAGAGATATTAAGAGACGATTAGAAAAACACTTGATTGGAGTAAGGTCAATTATGAAGCTATCAGGCAGGAACATGGAAGCTTAATTTGGAAACATATGTTCTCAGGGAAAAGTACGGAAGAAATTTGGCAAATGTTCAGGGGATGATTCACAGTGAGCGATTTCAAGAAGCACTTGTTAGATATCAGCCAGTCTACGAATGCTTCCGAGCGGTGCACACATTTAGAACTGCACGTCCGCAGTCAGTTCCTCCATTACCACGACAGTGTCGGAGAAAAGTTAACATTACCTCATTCTTGGAATGAATCTTTGCAAACTTTTGTTAGCTCGCACAAGCAGAGCAGCGTCTGCATCTGATCCTGTGGTCTTCGGGGCCTCAGTCTTCAGCTAGTCAAGCTTAGCAATAGCATTTAATGTTTCCACAATAAAACAAAAGAAACATATCATAGGAACGTAAGATGTAGGAGCAGAATTAGACCATTTGGGTCATCGAGTCTGCTCCACCATTTCATTGTGGCTGATCCATAGAACCATAGAACTTTAGAACATTATAACAAAGAAACAGGCCTTTTGGCCCTTCTTGACTCTGCCGAACCATTTATCTGTCTAGTCCCACGGTCCTGCACCTGGCCCGTATCCCTCCATACACCTCTCATCCATGTACCTGTCCAAGTTTTCAATGTTAAAAGTGAGCCCGCATTTACCACATCATCTGTTCGCTCTTTCTACATTTTCACCACTCTCTGCGTGAAGAAGCCCCCCCCCACAATGTCCCCTTTAACCTTTTCCACCTTCACCCTTAGCACATGACCTCTGTTTTTTTTTTTCTCCCCTGGCCTCAGTGGAAAAAGCCTGCTTGCATTCACTTTCTCTATTCCCATCATAATTTTATACACCTCTGTCAAATCACCCCTCATTCTCCTACGCTCCAGGGAATAATGTCACAACCTATTCAATCTTACTCTGTAACTTAGTTTCTCAAGTCCCGGTAACATCCTTTTAAACCTTCTCTGCACTCTTTCAAATTTATTAATATCCTTCTTGTAATTAGGTGACCAAAACTGCACACAATACTGCAAATTCGATCTCACCAATACCTTATACAACCGCATCATATCATTCCAGCTCTTATACTCAATACTTTGATTTATAAAGGCCAGTCTGTATCCCCAGATCCCTCTATTCTACAGCACTCCTCAGTGCCCTACCTTTACCTTGTATGTTCCACCTTGATTTTCCCATCCAAAATGCAACACCTCACACTTGTCTGTATTACACTCCATTTGCCATTTTCCAGTCCGTTTCTCCAGCTGGTCCAAATCCCTCTGCAAGCTTTGAAAACCTACCTCACTGTCCACTACACCTCCAATCTTTGTATCATCAGCAAATTTGCTGATCCAATATACCTTATTATCATCCAGATCATTGATATAGATGACAAATAACAATGGTACACCACTAGTCACAGGGATCCACTCAGGGAAGAAATCATCCACTACCACTCTCTGGTTTCTCCCATTGAGCCAATGTCGACTCCAGTTTACTACTTTACCATCTATACCTAGCAAATGAATCTTCTTAACTAACCTCCTATGTGGGACCTTGTCAAAGGCTTTATCGAAGTCCATCTCTGCGGGCCATTCTCTTGCACTCTCATTCCCTCTCCACGGTAACTCTCCCACCCCCAGCTCTCGCTTCCTCACTTTTTCAGCTGTTCAGCTTGCGTTTTTTGGTATCGGTCTGACTCACTTGTCAAAACGGGCTTACTCTGACAACGGTTACTTCTCCTTCCTGAGCTCAGATACGCAGAGGATCCTCGACAGGATGGACGACAGCGAGACTTACATGAATATGAAAAGCACAAATGCTGGCTCAGGGGCACCTTCCCGAGGTGAGTGGGGATGAAAGACGGAGGGGGGGTGTTTCAATTTGAGTCTGACTCCGAGAGCGTGTGTTGGGTAGTGTGGATGAAAACCCCCTCTGCGTTTGACCCTGGGGGTTTGTGATGGCACTTTGGGGAGGGAGCGTCACTCAGTTTCTAAGCTCAGGACTTGCGAGACGCTACACAGGGAGATTCACTCTGTGTTTGATTGGATCGATGATGAGGGAGCCTCAGCCAATTTCTGAACCTGATGTATCGTACGGGGAGTCTAAAGCCCAGACCCTCTCTGTGTCCCAGGTCCGTAGAGATGGAAGTCAGTTTCATCGTTGTTGCCTTGACTGTGTTCATGTAATTTGTCCATTCCTGTCGAGAAACCACAGGGCAAACTTGCAGCTGACCCTAATGATTCGCTGATTGAGAATATGTTAGAGGGAAGGCGCAAGGACAGGCGACTAGGAGGGAGCAATGTGAGCGGGTGGGGGCGTCAGTGATGCTGGCGTGGTTTGGGAAGGGTAGCGTTCAGCAACCGGCATAGGAGGGCATTATGGAGGCAGCATTGTGGAGTGGGGAGTAGAGAGTGTGATGTGGGAGGACGGAATGTCATGGGGGGACAGTGTTGTGGAGTGGGGTGTAGAGAGTGTGATGTGGGAGGACGGAATGTCATGGGGTACAGTGCTGTGGAGTGGGGTGTAGAGAGTGTGATGTGGGAGGACGGAATGTCATGGGGAGCAATGTTGTGGAGTGGGGTGTAGAGAGTGTGATGTGGGAGGACGGAATGTCATGGGGGGACAGTGTTGTGGAGTGGAGTGTAGAGAGTGTGATGTGGGAGGACGGAATGTCATGGGGGGACAGTGTTGTGGAGTGGAGTGTAGAGAGTGTGATGTGGGAGGACGGAATGTCATGGGGTGCAGTGTTGTGGAGTGGGGTGTAGAGAATGTGATGTGGGTGGACGGAATGTCACGGGGAGCAGTGTTGTGGAGTGGGGTGTAGAGAGTGTGATGTGGGAGGGCGGAATGTCATGGGGGGCAGTGTTGTGGAGTGGGGTGTAGAGAGTGTGATGTGGGAGTACGGAATGTCATGGGGGCAGTGTTGTGGAGTGGGGTGTAGAGAGTGTGATGTGGGAGGACGGAATGTCATGGGGGGCAGTGTTGTGGAGTGGGGTGTAGAGAGTGTGATGTGGGAGGACGGAATGTCATGGGGGGCAGTGTTGTGGAGTGGGGTGTAGAGAGTGTGATGTGGGAGGACGGAATGTCATGGGGGGCAGTGTTGTGGAGTGGGGTGTAGAGAGTGTGGTGTGGGAGGACGGAATGTCACGGGGGGCTGTGTTGTGGAGTGGGGTGTAGAGAGTGTGATGTGGGAGGACGGAATGCCATGGGGGACAGTGTTGTGGAGTGGGGTGTAGAGAGTGTGATGTGTGAGGACGGAATGTCATGGGGTGCAGCATTGTGGAGTGGGGTGCAGAGAGTGTGATGTGGGAGGACGGAATGTCATGGGAGCAGTGTTGTGGAGTGGGGTGTAGAGAGTGTGATGTGGGTGGACGGAATGTCATGGGGACAGTGTTGTTGAGTGGGCTGTAGAGAGTGTGATGTGGGAGGACGGAATGCCATGGGGGACAGTGTTGTGGAGTGGGGTGTAGAGAGTTTGGTGTGGGAGGACGGAATGTCATGGGGAAAGTGTTGTGGAGTGGGGTGTAGAGAGTGTGATGTCGGAGGACAGAATGTCATGGGGGGCAGTGTTGTGAATGTCTCGTGGTCGGGGCGGTGGGGTGGAAGGGTGACTGAGTGGGGAGCGCTGAGACGGCGAAAGGAGGGAGCGCTGTGGGATGGCAGGTGAATAAGCAGCACCGTGGGAAGGGTGGTGTTTAGAGAGGGCAATGAGAGATATGGTGATCAGGGAGCCCCCGAAAATATATTTTTAATCCCCTCTAGTTTTTTCATCCCCCCCCCTCACTCTGCACAAACCATATCTCTTCCCCTTCTCTCTCACTTTCCCTCTCACACTCATTCATCTGTTTCCCTTCACTTCTCCCCTCTTTCCCTCTTTTCCCATCTCATACACTCTCCCCTCTCTTGTCCTCACTCTGCCCCTTGTCCCTCATCACCCCCTCTTTTTTACGCTCTAACTATTCTCCCCATGCTGCTCTCTCTCATTCGCTCCCCTCTAACGCCCCCTCCCCTCTCTATCCCTCCTTGAACCTCTCTCTCTTCCGTACCCCCTTTCTCCCTGTCCTGTCTTTCACTCTATCTTTCCCACTATTCCCTATCTCCCACTCTGTCCCTTTCCCTCCCTCTTTCTCTCCTCTTTTGTCTCCCTCTCGCGTGATTATTCTGTCTGCTCTCTAACTATCTCCCAGCATCTCTCTACCCCTTTATACCCATTAACTCTTCCCTCTCTCATTGCTTACTATCTTAATCCTCTCCCCTCTGTCACCCTCCCCCGGACTTCAACTCTGGATCTCCTTCTACACTCTTTCCCTCACTCTCTCGCTCCTTTTGACTCTTCCATCCTCTCTCCCACACATTTCACTACCCTTCACTTTATACTCTCTCACCAGTCTCCTCGCCTCTTAATCCTACTCTCCGCACTGACTACCTCACTCCCCTCACCTCACTTTACCCTCTCTCTCCTATTTCCCCAATTCTGCCCCATTATCCCACCCATCGCCACTCTTCAGTCACCCCCGCTCAACAACTCAATTAATCCATTTCACTCGCTCTGTCGTTGTACTCCCTGTCTCGCTTCCCTCTCTTGCCTCTCCCTTCATCCCTTTCACTGTCCCTAACCATCTCTCTCCCCCCTCCACGTCTCTGTGCTCTCTTCGCTTCCCTCTACACCTCACTGTCCCCGATTCTCTATCGCGCAATCTCATACTTGTCTATCTCTCTCTCGCAGATCATCTGACCTCCACCTACACCGATCTGAACTTTCGGAAAGTCGAACGCCTCACCAATACACAAGCAGGTCAGTGATGGAACAACGACGTCATTCTGGAGGGCTCACATGTCATACTCCCAAATGCCCAAGTGTGTAATGTATTCTTCTCCACCAATTCCCTGGCAGCTCGTTCCACAGACTGACCACCATCTGGGTAACAAACGGTTATCAATCGGCTCACCAGTTGAATCCATTTCCCCTCTCTCCTTATACCTGTGCGCTCTGGCCCTCGATTTTCCAAATCTAGGGGAATTAATTGCACCCATTCACTCTGTCTGTGTTCCTCGTGGCTTCATATACCCCTGAAAGGTCATCCCTGCTCTACAAGGAATAAATTCGCAATCAACCCAACCTCTTTCCCTAACTCAGTCCCTGGAGCCCCGGCAATGTCGTCGTAAATCTCCCCGAGCACTCATTTCCAGTTCTATGGCATCTTTCCGAGAGCATGATGAACAAAACTGAATACCGTTCTCCAAGTGCGGCCTCATCGACGTCCTGTACAATTGCAACATGACCGCCTTACTCCTTTACACAATGGACAATAGACAATAAATACAGGAGTAGGCAATTCAGCCCTTCGAGCCAGCATCGCCATTCATTGTGATCATGGCTGATTATCCACAATCAGTACCCCGTTCCTGCCTTCTCCCCATAACCCTGGACTCCGCTATCTTTAAAAGCTCTATCTAACTCTTCTTTGAAAGCATCCAGAGAAATGGCCTCCGCTGCCTTCTGACGCAGAGCATTCCATAGATCCACAACTCTATGGGTGAAGATGCTTTTCCTCAACTCAGTTCGAAATGACCTACCCCTTAGTCTTAAACTGTGACCTCTGGTTCTGGACTCCACCAACATCGGGAACATGTTTACTGCCTCTAGCATGTCCAATCCCTTAATAATCTTATATGTCTCAATCAGATCCACTCTCATCCTTCTAAATTCCGGTGTATACAAGCCCAGTTGCTCCAATCTTTCAACATATGACATTCCCGCCATCCCCGGAATCAACCTCGTGAACCTACGCTGCACTCACTCAATAGCAGGAATGTCCTTCCTCCAATTTGGAGACCAAAACTGAACACAATACTCCAGGTGTGGTCTCACCAGGACCCTGTACAACTGCAGAAGGACCTCTTTGCTCCTATACTCAACTCCCCTTGTTATGAAGGCAAACATGCCATTAGCTTTCTGCACTGTCTGCTGTACCTGCATGCTTGTGCTCAGTGACTGATGTACAAGAACACCTAAATATCGTTGTATTTCCCCTTTTCCCAATTTGACACCATTCAGATAGTAATCTGCCTTCCTGTTCTTGCCACAAAGTGGATAAACTCACATTTATCCACATTAAACTGCATCTGCCATGTATGTGCCCACTCACCCAACCTGTCTAAGTCACCCTGCATTCTCTTAACATCCTCCTCATATTTCACACTGCCACCCTGCTTTGTGTCATCTGCAAATTTTTAATGCTACTTTTAATCATTTCATCTAAATTATTAATGTATATTGCAAGTAGGTGCGATCCCAGCACCGAACCTTGCAGTACCCCACTAGTCACTGCCTGCCATTCTGAAAAGGATCCGTTAATCCCTACTCTTTGTTTCCTGTCTGCCAACCAATTTTATATCCACGTTAGCACCCTACTGCCAATACGATGTGCTTTAATTTTGCCCACTATTCTCCTATGTGGGACCTCATAAAAAGCTTTCTGAAAGCCCAGATGCACTACATTCATTGTCTCTCCTTTGTCCATTTTCATAGTTACATCCTCAACAAATTCCAGAAATTAGTCAAGCATGATTCCCCCTTCGTAAATCCATGATGAGTCGACCGATTCTGTTACTACTATCCAAATGTGCCTCTATTTCATCTTTTATAATTAACTCCAGCACTTCCCCACCACTGATGTCAGGCTAATTTCTTGTTTTCTCTCTCCCTCCTTTCTTAAAAAGTGGGATAACATTAGCTATCCTCCAATCCTCAGGATATGATCCTGAATCAATAGAACATTGGAAAATGGTTACGAATGTGTCCACGATTTCTAGACCCACCTCTTTAAGTACCCTGGCATGCAGACCATCAGGCCCCCGGGATTTATCTGCCTTCAGTCCCATCATTCTACCCAACACCATTTTCTGCCTAATGTGGATTTCCGTCAGTTACTCCGTTGCCCTAGGTCCACTGGCCACTATTACATCTGGGATATTGTCTGTGTCTTCCCTAGTGAAGACAGATCCAAAGTATCTGTTCAGCTCGTCTGTCATTTCCTTGTCCACCATAATAAATTCACCCGTTTCTGCCTTCAAGGGCCCAACATTGGTCTTAAATATTTTTTCCTCTTCACATACCTAAAGAAGCTTTTACTATTCTCCTTGGTATTCTTGGCTAGCTTACCTTCGTTCCTCATCTTTTCTCCCCGTATTGTCTTTTTAGTTATCTTCTGTTGCTCCTTAAAATGTTTCCCAATCCTGTGGCTTTCCGCTCATCGTTGCTATGTTATACTTCTCTTTTATTTTTGTACTGTCCTTGACTTCCCTTGTTAGCCACGGACGCCCTCTACTCCCCTTAGAGACCTTCTTCCAGTTCTATTGTTACCCCTGCTAGGCTATCTTTCTAGTCAACTTTGTCTAGGTCCTCTCTCATGGCTCCATAGTTCCGTTTGTTCAACTGTAATACTGACACATCCCATTTTCCCTACTCCCTCTCAAATTGTAGATCAATACTTATCATATTATGGTCACTACTTCCTAATGACTCCTTTACCTCGAGTTCCCTTATCAAATCCGGTTCATTACACTACACTAGATCCACAATTGCCTTCTCCCTGGTAGGCTCCAGTACAATCTGCTCTAAGGATCCATCTCGGACGCACTCCATACACACCCTTTCTTGGGGTCCAGTGCCAGCCTGATTTTCCCAGTCTTCCTGCATGTTAAAATCCCCCATTACAACGGTGGTTTTACCTTTGCGACATGCTAATTTTAACTCTTAATTCAACTTGCACACTATATCCTGGCTACTATTGGGGGGCCTATAGATAACTCACATTAGGGTCTTATTGCCCTTACAATTTCTCAGTTCTATCCATACTGACTCTACATCTCCTGATTCTATGTCACCCCTCGCAATGGACTGAATTTCCTTCCTCACCAGTAGGGCCTCCCCCAGCCCCTCTGCCCACCTGCGGGCCCTTTCGATTGGACGTAAACGCTTGAATATTCATTTCCCAGCCCTGGCCCTCTTGCAGCCATGTCTATGTTATTCCTATAACATCCTAGAATTGCCAACTGAGCGCCAAGCTCATCCACCTTATTTCTTATACTTCGTGCATTAATATATAATACTTTTCATTCATCACTCCCCTCGCTTCTCACACGGATCCCTATTGCACTTGGCCATACTCTGCGATCCCTTTCTGAGCTTTCTTCCCCTTTAATTCTGTTGTCTTTCTTATGTTTTCTGTTTCACTCTTTCCCTTTAACTGTATCCTTATATTTCGAGTTCGTACCCTCCCCTCCCCCCACTTACCCGTGTTTATAAACGCCCCCGTGTTGCAGTGGCAAACCTGCCTGCCAGAATGCTGGTCCCCCGCCTGTTAAGGTGCAAGCCGTCCCTTTCCTTCTTCTCCGGCCACACTGCCTCTGTCTCCCCATTCTCTCCCATTTTCCCGTCCATCGGCTTTATCTCTGACCCTATTTCCCCTCTCCATCCATCCATCTGCTGCTCAGTCTCCACGTCTTTCTCTACTCACTTCCATATCTTCCTCAAATTTTCTCCCTGTCTCTCACTCCGCCTCACCATTCTCTACCCGTCTCTTGCCCTTCTATTTGTCTCTCTCTCACATTCCCATCCATTCTGTTCCAGATGGTCTGGACCCCACCTACTCTCAGCTGAACTTTCGCCAAAATGAAACTCCCATCGCTAAGGAAGAAAATCCTCCTATGGCGCCGAGACCAGGAAGAATGCCAATGACTGCTCAGGCAGGTCAGAGTTCACGTTTTGAAGGGGCCACGTGCTATACGTGCTATATTGTGATAATTCATCTGCATCGACCATTTCTCCGGCAGTACGTTCCATAGACGGAGCACCGTCTGCTTAAAAAATATGTCACTCTGGTCCGCAGTTAAATCTCTTTCTGCTGTCACCTCAGAACGGTGCGCTCTGTTCCTCAATTCTCCAAGTCTATAGAAAATGACTCTGCGCATTCACCTTGTCTTTCCCCACTTGGTTTTGTAAACCTCTGTAAGGTCACCCATGAATTCCAAGGTATAAAATCCTAACCTGCCTGAATTATCTCCATAAATCAGTCCCTCGAGTCTCGGGAATATCCCCGTAAAGCTCCCTCTGCAAACTTTGCTGCTCAGTGGCATTTCACCTAGAGCAGTTGGACAAAACCTGAACACTATACTCCAAGGTGCGCCAACCCTACGTCGTGCACAACTGCAAAGTGACCTCTAGACTCCTTCACCGCCCTATCTAATATTGACCTCAATTTCTGGGAACCGTTTTACCGTATCCCTGGGTCCGTCTATTCTATAACTCTCCCCGGGTTCATCCTCTTCACTGTGAATGTCCATCCTGGCTTGTCTTCCTGAAATACCACGCGGTTTGCTTATACAGAAAGTCAGAAGGTATGGGATCCAGTGAAGTTTGGTCAGGTGGATTCAGAATTAGCTTGCCTGCAGAAGGCAAAGCGTCGTGGTGGATTGGAGGATTGGAGGATTGGAGGATTGTGACTCGTGGTGTCCCACAAGGATCTGTTTTGGGACCTCTACCTTTTGGGATTTTTATTAATGACCTGGATGTGGGGTTAGAAGAGTGGGTTGGCAAGTTTGCAGACGACACAAAGGTTGGTGGTGTTGTAGATAGTGTTGAGGATTGTTGAAGACTGCAGAGAGACATTGGCAGGATACAGAAATGGGCTGAGAAGTGGCAGATGGAGTTCAACCCGGCGAAGTGTGAGGTGTTACACTTTGGAAGGACAAACTCCAAGGCAGAGTACTAAGTGTATGGCAGGATACTTGATAGTGTGGAGGAGAGAGGGAACTTGGACTACATGTCCACAGAGTCCTGAAAGTTGCCTCACAGGTAGATAGGGTAGTTAAGAAAGAATACTGAGTGTTTTCTTTCATAAGTCGAGGGATAGAATTTAAGAGTCACGGGTAATGATACAGATCTATGAAACTGTTAGGCCACACTTGGAGTACTGTGTCCAGTTCTGGTCGCCTCACTATAGGAAGGATGTGGATTCATTGGAAATGGTACAGAGGAGATTTACCAGGATGCTGCCTGGTTTATAGAGTATGCATTATGATCAGAGATTAAGGGAGGTATGTTTTTTTCTCTCTCTCTCTCTGGAGAGAAGGAGGATGAGAAGACATGATAGAGGTATACAAGATATTAAGAGGAATAGATAGAGTGGACAGCCAGCGCCTCTTCCCCAGGGCAATACTGCTCAATACAAGAGAACATGGCTTTAAGGTAAGAGGTGGAAAGTTGAAGGGAGATATTACAGGAAGTTCTTTAACTCAGAGAGTGGTTGGTGCGTAGAGAGCACTGCCTGAGGCACTGGTGGAGGCAGATACACTAGTGGAATTTAAGAGATTACTATACAGCTCTCTGGAGGAATTTCAGGTGGAGAGTTATATGAGAAGCACTTAAGGGTTTAAGGGTGGGCCGAAGTGCCTGTACTGTGTGTACTATTCTATGATATGTGTTATAACATTGTCATGCATTTCTTGTTCGTCATTTCCACCCATAAAGCCTCACTTAGACGAATTCTCTTGCCTGTCCTGATTGTCCACTGCGGTAACATTTTCTAAGCCGAGTAATGTCACCCCTCCTCCTTTAATTCCTTCTGCCTTCTCACATGGAAATATGGTGCTCTCCTGCTTGCTCTTCCTGCACACAATTCTCAGTAATGGCTACAATCTCATAATTCACTGTATTGATTCAATCCCTGAGCTCAACCGCATTTCCTTAAAGCTTCCTGCATTGAGATATACCCCAATCCCGTCTGGGATATTGCCTGTGTCTTCCACAGTGAAGACAGATCCAACTGTTCATCTCTTCTGCCATTCCCTTGTTCCCCATAATAAATTCAACCGGTTCTGTCTTCAAGGGCCCAACTTTGGTCTTAACTAATATATTTCCTCTTCACATACCGAAATAAGCTTTTACTATCCTCTTTTATATTCCTTACTAGCTTACCTTCGTACCTCAACTTTTTTTCCCTTATTGCCTTTTTAGATATCTTCTGTTGCTCTGTGATTGTTTCCCAGTGCTTTGGCTTCCCGCTCATCTTTGCTATGTTATACTTCTTCTCCTTTATTTTTATACTGTTCTTGACTTCCCTTGTTAGCCTCGGTCGTACTCTACTCCACTTAGAAACTTTCTTTCACCTTGGAATGATCTGATCCTGCACCTGCTGTATTATTCCCAGAAATTCCTACCATTGTTGTTCCACTGTCATCCCTGCTTGTGTATCCTTCCAGTCAGCTTTGGCAAGTTCCTCCCTCATGGCTCCATAGTTTCCTTTGTTCAACTGTAACACTGACACTTCCGATTTAGAGTAGCCCACTAATTGGAAACATTAAATGCCTTATTGAGTTTCCTATTCATCAAGTCTACTACCCTGTTCTCATGAATCATCCTGGATCCTCACTAAAAATATAGAAACTGCAGGACCTGTGACCGCAAGAAACTGCAGAGCGTCGTGTAAAGAGCTGAGCCCAGCTCTGAAACCAGCCTCCCCTCCATGAACTCCGTCCATAGATCCTGGCGCATCGATGAAACAACCAGCAGCATCACAGAACCACCTCCTGTCACGCCGGCCATTATGTCTTCTGCACCTGCCCATCGGAGGGAAGGTGCGAAGGCATGTCTCACTAGGCTCAAGGAACACTTCTACCCCACAGTTATCGGACTATTAAACTGTCCTCTACCATGATAAATATACTCTTGACCTCGCAATCTGCTTACCCTTTGCTCTGGCCCCTTATTCTCTGTCAAAACTGCACTCTCTGTGTAACTGTGACCATTTATTCTGCATTCTGTGATTGATTTACGTTGCTTCAGTACCATGAAGTGATCGGTATCTCTGGATGTCTTACTGAAATCCATACAAACAACATCCACTGTTTATCCGCGTCAACTTTCCTAGTAATTTCTTCAAAAATTCAATAAGATTTGATAAACATGACCTTCCATGCAAAAATCCATGTTGACTGTTCCTCTTCAGGCCCTGTCTATACAGATAATTATATATACCATCTCCAAGAATACTTTCCATTAATTTAACCACCACTGACGTCAAACTGACAGACCTATAATTGCCAGGTTTATTCTGAGAATCCAGTTGAAACAATGGAACCGCATGAGCAATACGCCAATCCCCGGCACCATTCGCGCTTCTACTTACATTTGAAATATTTTTGTCAGAGCCCCTGCTATTTCTGCACTAACCTCCGTCAAGGTCCTATTGAATATTCTGTCAGTACTCTGAGATTTATCCACATTTATATTCCTTAACAGCACCAGTCCGTACTCCTCTTTAATAGCCATAGTTTCCATAGCTTCCCTACTTGTTTCCCTTACCTTACACAATTCAGTATCCTTCTCCTTAGTGAATACCGAATAACATAATTGTTCAAAATCTCCCCCATCTCTCTTGGCTCCACATATAGCTGTTCACTCTGATTCTCTAAGTGGCCAATTTTATCCCTTACTATCCTTTTGCTATTAATATTACTGGAGAAACCCTTTGGAATTATTTTCACCATATTTGCCAAACCAAACTTGTTTCTTATTTTAGCCTTTCTAATTTCTCTCTTGAGATTCTTCTTATATTATTTATATTCCTCGAGCACCTCATTTACTCCATGATGCCTATATTTATTGTAGATCTCACTTTTTCCCGAACCATGTTTCCAATATCCCTTGAAAACTATGGCTGTCTCAAACCTTTAACCTTTCCTTTTAACCTAACAGGAACATAAAGATTCTGTACCTTCAAAATTTCGCCTCAAAATCCAGTAGGATATGTATCAGTTAAAGCTATGGGTTGGACAAATGGCAGGTGGAGTTTCACACAGAGAAATGTGACATGTTGCGATTTGATCGGACAAGTGTTAAGATATAGAACACTCTTAAAACCAGGAAGCTAAACAGTGTTGATTTTCAGAGGAAGATTGGGTTCCAATGTCACTATCCGTGGTTAAGGACTTAGAACGTAGAACATAGAATTGTACAGCTCATTAAAAGCCATTCGGCCCAAACTGTTGTGCCGACCCCTCAAACCCTGCCTTCCATATAACCACTCCCCACCTTAAATTTTTCCATGTACCTGTCTAGTAGTCTCCTAAACTACACGAGTGTATCTGCCTCCACCACTGACTCAGGCAGTGCATTCCACGCACCAGCCACTCTCTGACTGAAAAACCTTCCTCTAATATCCCCCTTGAACATCCCATCCGTTTTCTTTAAGCAACATTAAGGGATCTGTGGACACGTACCCCCAGATCCCTCTGCACCTCCACACTACCAAGTATCGTGCCATTTACGTTGTACTCTGCTTTGGAGTTTGTCCTCCCAAAGTGTACCACCTCACACTTCTCAGAGTTGAACTCCATCTCCCACTTCTCAGTCCACTTCTGCATCCTATCAATGTCTCTCTGCAATCTTCGACAATCCTCTACACTATCTACAACACAACCAATCTTTGTGTTGTCTGCAAACTGGCCAACCCACCATTCCACCCGCACATCACGGTCATTAATAAAAATCACAAGATGTAGAGGTCCCAGAACAGATCCTTGTGGCACACCACTAGACAGAACCCTCCAATCTGAATGCATTCCCTCGACCACGACCCTCTGCCTTCTGCAGGCAAGACAGTTCTGAATCCACCTGGCCAAACCTCCCTGGATCCCATGCCTTCTGACTTTCTGAATAAGCCTACCGTGTGGAACCTTGTCAAATGCTTTACTAAACTCCATGTAGATCACATCCACTGCACGACCCTCATCTATATGTCTGGTCACCTCCTCAAACAACTCTATCAGGCGTGGTAGGCACGATCTGCCCTTCACAAAGCCATGCTGATTGTCCCTGATCAGACAATGATCCTCTAAATGCCCATAGATCATATCTCTGAGAATCTTTTCCAAAAGCTTTCCCGCCACAGACGTAAGGTTCGCTGGTCTATAATTACCTGGACTATCCCTACTAACCTTTCTAAACAAAGGAACAACATTCGCCACCCTCCAATCCTCCGGTACCATTCCCGTGGACAACGAGGACATAAAGATGCTAGCCAGAGGTTCAGAAATCTCTTCCGTTGCCTCGTGTAGCAGCCTGTGGCATATTCCGTCAGGCCCCAGGGACTTATCCGTCCTAATGTATTTTAATAACTGCAACACCTCCTCTCCCTTAATATCAACATGCTCCAGAACATCAACCTCACTCATATTGTCCTCACCGTCATCAAGTTCTCTCTCAGTGGTGAATACCGAAGAGAAGTATTCATTGAGGACCTCGCTCACTTCCACAGCCTCCAGGCACGTCTTCCCACTTTTATCTCTAATCGGTCCTACATTCACTCCTGTCATCCTTTTGTTTTCAACATTGAAGAATTGAAGTGTTTGGTGTTTTCCTTTGCCCTGCTCCCCAAGGCCTTCTCATGCCCCCTTCTTGCTCTTCTCAGCCCTTTCTTAAGCTCCTTTCTTGCTACCCTATATTCCTCAATAGACCCATGTGATCCTTCCTTCCTAAACCGCATGTATGCTGCCTTCTTCCACCTGACTAGATTTTCCACCTCACTTGTCAACCATTGTTTATCTTCCCCAGCGGGACAAATTTATCCTTAACATCCTTCAAGAGATCCTTAAACATCGACCACATGTCCATAGTACATTTCCCTGCAAAAACATCATCCCAATTCACACCCACAATTTCTATCTTTATAGCCTCATAATTTCCCCTTCCCCATTTAAATATTTTCATGTCCACTCTGATTCTATCCTTTTCCAAGATAATGCTAAAGGTCAGGGAGCGGTGATCACTGTCCCCCAGATGATCACCCACTGACAGATCTGTGTTAAGCAGGTATATTACACGCATGTTTTTATCATTGAGGACACTGGTTTCAAAAGTCAGAAGTTATGTTGCAACTTCATCAAAATGACGGTTAAGGCTGCATTCGGCGTATTATACATAATTTTGTTCACCACATTGTTGGGAGGATTAGAAGGCCTTGGATAACCTCCGAAGATGTTGAACGAGAGATCCGACAGAGGTCTCTAAGATCACAAAAGAAATAGACTGAGTAGACAGACAGTTACTTTTTCCAAAGTTGAAATATATCATACCAGAGGGAGTGCATTCGGGACAACATTGTAGGCCTGTTTCTGTACTCTGCTGGATGGTCTCTGTTCCTCAGGGTCCCTCTGTTTTGCAACACTCTCAACGGTCCCTGTACCTGTGACTCCACTTTCTAGGAACCGTGTACCTCTACCCCTGCGTCCTTCCGTTCTTTAACATATCGCAAGTTTCCTCACTTTGACCGTGCAAGTCCTACCCTGTTGTTTGCCCTCCTGAAATACGATAGTTCAAACTAAATTGCAAGTGCTCCTGTTCAGCCGACTTCCCCGGCGAATCGAGATCCCACTGTAAGAGGTAACTGTCTTCACTGTTTAAAACGCCATCAACGTTAATGTCGTCTGCAAGCTCACCTAACGTGTATTGTATAATCTGCTATAAATGGTCAATATAGTTGACAAAGATCACTGGTCCCACCACCGACCACCCTTGTGCAACGCTAGTGACGGGATTCCAGTCTGAGAAATGGACTGCAACTCTAAATTTTGTCCCATATCGCTGAGCCAAATATATACCGGATCAGCCATCCCTCCCTGCGTCGCACACCATCTCCCAGGGCGGTATACCATCTGGGTTCTTGTTAAATTCTATGTACATTACATCCCGCACCTCGGACTGAGCAGACCTCCTCAATGAAATCTGTCAGAGAGATCTCCTTCGGTTCCAAAGCATCTTCACACCAGTCTCTTATCTGAGCCGTTGTTAATAGCCTTGTTCAAGCCTCTGTATGGTACATCTACTGCCAGTTCCTGGTCTGTCCTCCACAGTCAAATCCGCCCGAGAAATCTACCAGGGTCTCACGTCACCTGTCATCTCCTTCCCCCTTCTCTGGTCTATTTTCCCTATCGTCCACTCTCCCGCCCAATCTCACTGCTCCATTCCTTCTTCGTCTCTCTCTACATTTCTCTCTTCTATCTTCCAGAGTGATCTACCATCTGGATTTTGATACGGGACTTGTCAGGCATCCATTATGCCTATCAATCCGGACATATCAGTCAATCAAGTTCCCCCGGGGCCCATACCATTACACGGAGTAGTCTATCATGTTGAAAAAAAAGTTCTATTTTCTTCTCTGTTCACAATGTCAACTTCCCTGTTCTCATGAAACGCCCTGGTTCCTTACTAAAAATATGAACACTGCTCCGCCCATTACGCTGGAAACTGCCGAGCGTTGTGGAAAGAGCTGAGCCCAGCTCCGAAACCAGCTTCCCCTCCATGAACTCTTTCTACACATAGCGCTGTTTCGATAAAGCATCCAGCATCAACAAGGGTCCCCGGACATTCTGTCCACTGCACCCTCCCATCGGAGAGAAAAGGCAAAAGCATTTATCAGGTGGCTCAAGAACAGCTTCTACACTACAGTAATCAGACTATTGAACGGGCCCCAAACACGATAAGATGTACTCTTGACCTCAAATCCTTCTCTTCGTGGCTTTTGAACCTTATAGTCTGCCTACACTACAATTTCTCTGTAATTTTGATACTTTATTCTGCATTCTGTGATTGAGTAACCTTGTTCTACTCCAATGACGTGATTTGCATCTAAGTGATAGGATCTCTCCTATCATTAATGTCTATCTGAATTACTTCTAATTATCTGGATAGGCAGGGTCTGATAACCAACAGTCAGCATGGATTTGTGCGTGGAAGTTCATGTTTGACAAATCTTATTGAATTTTTTGAAGAGGGTACAAGGAAAGTTGACAATGGAGAAGCAGTGGATGTTATCTATATGTTGTCTATATGGTAGGTAATTGACAAGGTTCCACACGAAAAGTTAGTTAGGAAGGTTCAATCGTTAGGTATTAATTGTGAAGCAGTAAAATGCATTCAAAAGTGCCTGGATGGGAGATGCCAGAGAGTAGTGGTGGATAACGGTTTGTCAGGTTGGAGGCCGGTGACTAGTGGTGTGCCTCAGGGATCTGTACTGGGTCCAATGTTGTTTGTCCTATACATTAATGATCTGGATGATGGGGTCGTAAATTAGAATAGTAAGTATGTAAACGATACTAAGATAGGTGAGATAGGTGGCGTTGTGGATAATGAAGTAGGTTTTCAAAGCTTGTCGAGAGATTTGGGTCAGTTAGAAATGTTGGCTGAAAGATGGAAGATGGAGTTTAATACTGATAGGATTGAGGTACTACATTTTGCTAGGAATAATCAAAATAGGACATACACCGTAAATGGTAGGACATTGAGGAATGCAGTAGAACAGAGTGATCTAGTAATAATGGTGCATAGTTCCCTGATAATGGAATCTCATGTGGATAGGGTGGTGAAGAAAGTTTTTGGTATGCTGGCCTTTATAAATCAGATCATTGAATCAGATATACGAGTGGTATGTAATGTTAAAATTGTACAAGTCATTGGTGAAGACAAAATATGGCGTATTGTGTACAGTTCTGGTCACCGAACTATAGGAAAGATGTCAACAAAATAAAGGGAGTATAGGGGACATTTACGAGAATGTTACTTGGGTTTCAGCACCTAACACAAAGAAAGTTTGAACAAGTTTGGCCTTTATTCTTTGGAGCATAGAAGTTTGAGGGGGGACTTGATAGAGGTATTTAAAATTATGAGGGGGATAGATCTAGTTGACGTGGATAGTTTTTTTTTTCATTGACAGCAGGGGAGAATCAAACAAGAGGACATGAGTTGAGAGTTAAGGAGCAAAAGTTTAGTGGGTACATTTTTACACACAAAGTGGTAGCTGTGTGATAGATAGATAGATAGATAGATAGATAGATACTTTATTCATCCCCATGGGGAAATTCAACATTTTTTCCAATGTCCCATACACTTGTTGTAGCAGAAACTAATTACATACAATACTTAACTCAGTAATAATATGATATGCATCTAAATCACTATCTCAAAAAGCATTAATAATAACTTTAAAAAAAAAAGGTTCTTAAGTCCTGGCAGTTGAATTGTAAAGCCTAATGGCATTGGGGAGTATTGACCTCTGAGGAGCATTGCATCGATAGTAACCTGTCGCTGAAACTGCTTCTCTGTCTCTGGATGGTGCTATGTAGAGGATGTTCAGGGTTTTCCTTAATTGACCGTAGCCTACTCAGCGCCCTTCGCTCAGCTACCGATGTTAAACACTCCAGTACTTTGCCCACGACAGAACCCGCCTTCCTTACCAGCTTATTAAGACGTGAGGCGTCCCTCTTCTTAATGCTTCCTCCCCAGCACGCCACCACAAAGAAGAGGGCGCTCTCAACAACTGACCTATAGAACATCTTCAGCATCTCACTGCAGACATTGAATGACGCCAACCTTCTAAGGAACTACAGTCGACTCTGTGCCTTCCTGCACAAGGCATCTGTGTTGGCAGTCCAGTCTAGCTTCTCGTCTAACTGTACTCCCAGATACTTGTAGGTCTTAACCTGCTCCACACATTCTCCATTAATGATCACTGGCTCCATATGAGGCCTAGATCTCCTAGGCCTGGAACGAGCTTCCAGTGGAAGTGGTGGAAGCAGGTTCGATATCGCCATTTGAAGTAAAGTGGATCAGTATATGGACAGGAAAGGAATGTAGGGTTATGGGCTGAGTGTGGGTCGGTGGGTCTAGGTGAGAGTAAGTGTTCTGCACTGACTAGAAGGGCCGAGATGGCCTGTTACAGTGCTGTGATTGTTATATGGTTATATATATGAACGATCTGGATGAGAATGTAGGTGGGTGGTTTGGTATGTTTGTAGATGATAGGTTGATGGGTGTTGTGGATCGCTTAGAGGACCTGCATTCAATTCCGTAGGACATGGATCAGTTTCTGATATGTGATGGAGGAATGGCAGATGGTGATTAACCCGGAGAAACGTAAAATGTTGCACCTTGGTATGCGAAATGCTCAGAGATAGCACAAGATAAGAAGAGTTACAGAGGCTATCATTCACAAATGTGAAATGTCTAACACCAGAGGGAATGCATCGTGGACAGCATTGCCGGCCGAATGGCCTGTTCCTGCGCTGTAATGGCTGGTCTACGATGCAGGATGTTCGAAACACACAACGCCGTGTTAAATGCCCAGCTTCGCACAAGTCTTGGCCACAGATATTAGAGGTCCCGCGGGTAACACCACCAGTCACGGACGTCCAACGTCCTCTGGGTTCTGTGGACAAGCCAGTACGGAAACTTAATTCCCAATTCACTGTGAATCCCAGTCATCACAATCTTGTGAATGCATCTCCCATGAGAGAGACTTTGTCAAAGGCCCGTCTGCAGTCAACTCTTTATCTCTCCACTGAAACGCGTGATCAACCCGAGATCCCTTTCTCTGTCGACAGTTAAGGGTTCTGTCGTTAACTGTCTCCTCTCCTTTCACATTTAACGCCCCAAAGGAAAATACCTCACACTTACCTGAGCTAAACTCTGTTTGCCATTTTCCACCCAGATCTACAACTGACCCATACCCCACTGAATCTATTGGCGATCTTATGCACTGTCCACAACATCACCAATCTTTGTGTCGTCTGAGATTTTACAGCCTTCCATCTCTATTTTCATCCAGGACAGTCATACCCATCACAAACACCGGGTGGTCCGGTTGCATATGTATACAATTTCCCACCATCTTTTATCATTTCTTCCTCAAAATTTATTTTTTTTTATTATAGAGAAACAGTACAGAATCGGCTCTTCCGGCCATTCAGGCCGCGCTGCCAACAATACTCTGAGTTATTCCTTTTTAATGACAGTTAAATTTACAATAAACGATTAACCGAAAAACCGATATGTCTTTGTACTATGGGAGGAACCCAGATGACCCGGAGGAAATCCACTGGCTCATGGGGAGTATTGGAAACTCCTTGCAAGCAGCGGCGGGAACTGAACCCGTGTCGCTGGTACTGTAAAGCGCCGCGCTAACCATCACGAATCCGTGCTGCCCTTCTCCTTGTCAGCAGCCACAAAACATAGAAACACAATGGAGTCCACGAAAATCCCCACAACATGTTCACCCCCACAAGACCGTCATTTATCTCATTCGTGAAAAATGAACAAAGCGGGCAAACAATGATACAGATAGGAAAAATAATAAACCCTTGACACTCTGTCTTTCCACTCTTACGCACCCCTCTCTCTCGCTCCATTGTCTCTTCTCCCATCTCTCCCACTTTTTTTCTCTCGTCATTTCCCCTCTCTTCCCCACTTTTTCTCTGTCTCTCTCACACAACCCACTCCCCATTCACATCGAACATCGCTTCTTCTTCTCACGCGGAAATTTCCTAGGTCCTTTCCCTTCTAGTTTTCTCTCACCCATTGTCTCACATTTTCCCGCCCATCGCTCCCCTCACACCATATCCTTTCCTCTCCTTCTGTTTATCTGAATGGTCTCTCCATAGGTCCGCATAAACAGGAGCCGAACGAGAACATCGGAAATAGACTGGACCGTAAGATCTGCTTACTCTGCCTAGTGACGTCCGTCCTCTTCCTGGCAGTGGTCGGGCTGTCGATCCATGGTGAGTCGAACGGACTCCGGTTGGAGTCAGACCGTAAACTAACCGAGTGGAATGAAACATGACCGTAAAACTCTGAATCCAGACAGCCAATTCCCCGTGCATCCCATGTATTCCCATATTTTTTAATAAGGTTCCCCTGAGGGCTCACTCAAACACCCACAGTTCCAACTTAATCAATCACATTCAGGAGACGTGGCTAAGTTTCTGGAATCAGAGAGGCTGTCAGTCCGGGGAAGTCAAGGAATTTGGACTCTCAGCGATGAGGCTCATTGTAACTGGGATTGAGAGAGGGAGGGGTGATCGTGGTGGAAGGAGAGACCGCGGCTGGTGGGTGGAAGGGAGACCCAGTGGGGGACACGGCTGAATTCACCCACACACTGAAAGTGAACATGGGAAATATATCGAACCGTAGGATCTGCCAACTCTGCCTAGCTACTTCCGCCATTATCGTGATTGCTGACGAGCCTTCGACCCAAGTTGAGCCGAACGGGCTCCAAATGTAAATAAATTGTGATTGTAAAGCACCACAGTGACACCGACACCCCTTGACAATGACAGTAAGACACCACTCACTGTGACACCGACACGCTCCTCAACCTGACACGTTCAGCTCCGCACCGTGACAAAGACTCACACGTCACTGTAACACCCCTTACCGAGACAGTTTCGCCCCTCAACTTAACACAGATGCACCGCTAACTGATGCAATTACCCAGACCTCACCCTGACACAAGCAAACCCCTTACCGTAATAGGGGATCCGAAATTCACAGCGAAACCTCCGTGACATTGACGCGCACCTCAGCGTGATACTGTCACACCAGTCGTAGCCATAACATGCCTTTCACTGTGAAACAGACACACCTCTCCCTGAGAGACCAGCTCACCCCACACCATGACACAGATTCTCTACCCACCGTGACACCACCAAGCCCCTCACTCTGATTTTTCCCTCTCCGTGACGTCAAGAAACCCTTCATTATGACTCGGCTCAACCCTCGACAGTGCACCTAAACACCTATCACAGTGACACCGACATTTTCCACAGAGCAACTCGGAAATGCCCCGCACGATACTGACGCAGAATCCCACTGTAAAATCAACAAAATCTTCACCGGGACTTTGATATACCCCTCAGCGTGACACAGACACGCCCCTCAATATGGTGCCTACTCCTCTCACTGTGCCACCAGCACATCCTTCACTGTGACACCCTTCACCGTGACACTGACACAACACTCTCTGTGACCTGTTCGGTAGCGTGACGCTGACTCACGTGTTACTGTAAACGCTAAACATCCTTCACCATCTCTCTCAGTATCACAGATTCTTCAGTCTCAGATCACCCAGAGAACCTGTCTCAAGAATCTCTCTGCGCTCAACTCTAATCTTTCCGATCTTAAACGAATGCACAGTGATCTCCGTCACCAGTTCACTGAGATGGAAACGAAGTACAGATCTGTCAACGAAACCAAGGCTCAAATCTGTGAATTGTTGACCAGCAGAAGAGGTGAGGCATCACTCCCCTCTTTCACCCGCTCCTCATCACAGGACAGGCATGGAGAGAGGAATCGTCATTCTGTGCTTGACATCGGGAGTGTGTGAAGAGAAGGTATGGAGAGTGATTCCCTCTGTATTTGAGCTGGTCAGTTTGTGACGCGTCTCCCTGGAAGAAGTTGTATTCTGTCACTGAACTCAGGAGAGTGTGGCGGGATGTTGTGGAGGTGGATTCACTCTGGGTCTGACTTCGGGATTGTGGGACGTAGCATTAAAATTTCCTTCTATGTCTGTCTCCGGGAATGTCGGATGGGACGGTATGGATCCAGCTTCACTCTGTGCCTGACCGAGAGATTGTATGTTGGGACAGTGCCCAGAGCGAATCACCTCATGTCTGACCTCTGAAGTGTGTTATAGCACCGTGGAGAGAGAGCTGCACTGTGAATCCGGGAGTGTGTGACGGGACGGTGCAGCGGGGACTTCGCTTTGTGTCTGAATACGGGAGTGAGTTATGGGATGTTGCCGAAGGAGCTTCACTTAGTGTCTGATCCCGGGAGTTTGTGATGAGACGGTGTGGAAGGAGTTTGTATTAAAAAATGGCGTAAAGGAAGAAAGCAGAGGGTAGTTGTGGAAGGAAAGTATTCTGCCTGGAGGTCGGTGACTAGTTGAGTGCCGCAGGGATCTGTCCTGCGACCCCTGCTGTTTGTGATTTTTATAAATGACCTGGATGTGGAGGTGGAAAGATGGGTGAGTAAGTTTGTGGATGACACGAAGATCGGAGGAGCTGTGGATGGAGCTGTATGTTGTCGAAGGTTACAAGAGGATATAGACAGGCTGCAGAGTTGGGCATAAAAATGGCAGATGCAGTTCAATCCGAACAAGTGTGAGTTGATGTATTTTGGAAGGACAAACCAGAAGACTGAGTACAGGATTAATGGTCAGTTACATAAGAGTGTGGATGAACAAAGTTCACCTTGGGGTTCAAATCCATACATCCCTCAAGGACCCTGCGCAGGTTGATAGGGTAATTAAGAAGGCCTATGGCATGCCAGGCTTCATTAACAGAGATATTCAGTTCAAGAGTAGAGAGTTCATGTTACAGCTCTGCAAATCTCCGGTGAGACTGCGCTTAGAGTATTGTGTTCAATTCTGGTCACCTCATCATAGGAAGGATGTGGAAGCTATGGACAGGGTGCAGAGGAGATTTACCAGGATGTTGCCTGATTGGTGAACAAGTCATACGAAGCAAGGTTAGCAGAGCTGGGACTTTTCTCTTTGGAGCGTCGAAGAATGAGAGGGGACTTGATAGAGGTCCACGAGATTATAAGAGGCATAGATAGGGTGGTTAATCAGTACCTGTTTCTCAGGGCACCAATAGAAAAAAACACCAGAGGGCATAGGTACAAAATTTAGGGAGGGAAGTTTAGGGGAGACATCAGGGGTAAGTTTTTTTTACACAGAGGGTTGTGATTGCCTGCAATGATTGCCAGGGATGGTGGCGGAAGCTAAAACATTAGGGGTATTTAAGAGCCTCTTGGACAGGCACATGGATGAAAGAAAAATGGAGGGTTTGGGGTAGTGTTGGTTTAGTGCATTTTTTAAGTATTATATGGGTCAGCACAACATGGAGGGCTAAGGGACTGTACTGTGCTGTAGTGTTCTATGGTTTTATGGTTCTATGGAGTAACACCGAGAAACTGACCGCGGAGGGGTGTGACTGGACGGCGTTCAGGAAATTTCACTACACGTCTGAACGCTGGAATGTGTGATGAGGCCATGGTGAAAGAGATTCACTCTGTGTCTGATCCAGGCAGTGCGTGACGAGACTTTGTAGAGGGAGAAAACTATATGTCTCTCTCCGGGAGTGTGTGATCGGACGGTGTGCAGGGACCTTAAAGCTGTGTCTCACCCCGTGTGTGCTTGATGGGACTCTGTGTTCGACCCAGTTGCGTGTGATGAGAAGCTACTGCAGGACGTGGAGAGGGCGAGTGCCTTTGACGGCGGGTGGGGTACGTTATGTGTTTGTCTGACACCGGTAACGGTGACGCGTGCCTGGATGGTGTTCCGCTCTGTGTCAGATATCTCTGTGATAGGACTGTGGAGGGAACTTCTCTCGTTTATTGACCCCTGTGATGTCACCGGTAGACATCATGCTATGGTTGACCACGGGAGTGTGCGGCGGGATGAAGCAGAGAGTGTTTCATTTCCTATCTAACCACGGGAGGTTGTATTCGGGTAGTGTGGAGGGAGGTCTACTTTGTATTTGTCCGCAGTGCCGTGTGATGGGAGAGTGCGCAGGGAGCTTCACTCTATGTTTGACCCAGGGAGTGTGTGATAGTGTGGATTAGGGTTAGGATCGTGTGTGATGGGACAATCTGGAAGGAGCATCACTCTGTGTCTGACACCGGGACAGTATGATGTGACCGTGAGACAAGAGCTTCATTCTTCTCCTGTCTCCGAGAGTGTGTGACGGGACATGGTGTACGGAACACAGATTTGTGTCTGACCCGTCAGGAAGTGTGTGTTTGAATGGCCTGCAGGGACTTTCACTCTATAACTGATGGGACGGTGTCGAGTTAGTTTTATTGCATGTCTGATCTTGGGAGTGTGTGATGGGACCGTGTGGCGGGAGATTCACTTTATGTCTGGCCGGAGGAGTGAGTGATGGGACGGTATGAAAGCAGCGACACCTGCTGTCTGAATCCGGGATGGGAGTTGTGGACGGAGGTTGAATTTTTCTGATCCCATTCGGTGCAATGGGAGTTATGGAGGGAGATTCACTGTTTTTTATTGCTGACTTGCAGAGCAAACGTGTCCTCAGAACTGGATCGGAAACGTAAATCGGTGTTATTTCATATCCTCCTTGGAGAAACCTTATGATGGAGCGAGGGAACTTTGTTCAAAATTTGATGGAAGGCTCCTCGAAATAAATTCAAAACAGGAAGAGGTAAATGATTCCCGGAGTCTAACATAGATAGATAGATAGATAGATAGATAGATAGATAGATAGATAGATAGATAGATAGATAGATAGATAGATAGATAGATAGATAGATAGATAGATAGATACTTTATTCATCCCCATGGGGAAATTCAACATTTTTTCCAATGTCCCATGCACTTGCTGTAGCAAAACTAATTACATACAATACTTAACACAGTAAAAATATGATATGCATCAAAATCACTATCTCAAAAAGCATTAATAATGGCTTTTAAAAAGTTCTTAAGTCCTGGCGGTTGAATTGTAAAGCCTAATGGCATTGGGGAGTATTGACCTCTTCATCCTGTCTGAGGAGCATTGCATCGATAGTAACCTGCCGCTGAAACTGCTTCTCTGTCTCTGGATGGTGCTATGTAGAGGATGTTCAGAGTTTTCCATAATTGACCGTAGCCTACTCAGCGCCCTTCGCTCAGCTACCGATGTTAAACTCTCCAGTACTTTGCCCACGACAGAGCCCGCCTTCCTTACCAGCTTATTAAGACGTGAGGCGTCCCTCTTCTTAATGCTTCCTCCCCAACACGCCACCACAAAGAAGAGGGCGCTCTCCACAACTGACCTATAGAACATCTTCAGCATCTCACTACAGACATTGAATGACGCCAGCCTTCTAAGGAAGTACAGTCGACTCTGTGCCTTCCTGCACAAGGCATCTGTGTTGGCAGTCCAGTCTAGCTTCTCGTCTAACTGTACTCCCAGATACTTGTAGGTCTTAACCTGCTCCTGATTAACATAGATTGAATCATTCCACACCGTCCCACCACACACTCCCGGGGTCAAGCACAGAGTGAATCTCCCTCCACACCGTCCCATCACACACTCCCGGGATCAGACACAGAGTGAATCTCCCTCCACACCGTCCCATCACACACTCCCGGGGTCAGACACAGAGTGAATCTCCCTCCACACCGTCCCATCACACACTCCCGGGATCAGACACAGAGTGAATCTCCCTCCACACCGTCCCATCACACACTCCCGGGGTCAGTCACAGAGTGAATCTCCCTCCACAACGTCCCATCACACACTCCCGGGGTCAGACACAGAGTGAATCTCCCTCCACACCGTCCCATCACACACTCCCGGGATCAGACACAGAGTGAAACTACCACTGGAAGCAGAATTAGATTCAGGTTTTTTATCACCGGCATGTGATGTGAAATTTGTTAACTTAGCAGCAGCAATTCAATGCAATCCATAATCTAGCAGAGATAGAAAAATATAGTAAATAAAGTAAAACATAATGAAAATAAACAAGTAAATCAAACACATATATTGAAAAGATTAAATTAAATGTAAATAAATACAGAAATGTTCAGCATTATAAGAAGTGAGGTAGTGTCCAAAGCTCTAACCCATTCAGGAATAGGATAGCAGAGGAGAAGAAGCTGTTCCTGAATCACTGAGTGTGTGTCTTCAGGCTCCTGTACCTCCTCCCTGATGGTTACAGAGAGAAAAGGGCATGCAGTGGGTGCTGCAGGTCTTTAATAATGGACGCTGCCTTTCTGAGACTCCGCCTCCTGAAGATGTCCTGGGTACTTTGTAGGCAAGCGCCCACGATGGAGCTGACTAGATTTACAACCTTTCGCAGCTTCTTTCGGTCCTGTGCAGTAGCCCCTCCATACCAGACAGTGATGCAGCCTGTCAGAATGCTCTCCACGCTGCAAATGTAGAAGTTTTTTTTTAGTGTGACCGAATGAAGTCCCTCCACGCCGTCCCGTCACACACTCCCGGGGACAGAAAGAGAGTGACACTCCATCTACACCGTCCGATCACACATTCCTGGCAGCAGACACTGTGTGGATCCATCTCTGTCCCATCTCTTCACATTTTCCCGTGGTCAGGTATGGAGGGAGGCTAAATGGAACCCTGACGTTGGACCAGCATGCTTTTGTCTGAGGCTCGGCGGGGTGGTGGGGGGGGGGGGTGTCGATACTGCCTCCGGCCCGGTCAAACTGAATAATCTCCATTGTGTGGGTGTGGCCCGGTTACAAATCAATCCCAAGAAATAACCAGCAGAACACCATTTGCAATTAAACGATTGAGCTTTATGATTCCTCATTTGACTATGGGTCTAATGCTCTCCTTGGAGCTCACTGTTTTCCCGTCCGTCCGTTCTCCATCGATTTACCCCGGGTGTGGTCGACTCCCAACACCATTCCAAGACCGCTCAGGCCTGCAGTCTACGATTACCCCGTTCTGGCATCTTCTCTCTCCATCTTCTGCCGAACAAAAGCCCGCGAATCCCTCGCTCTCGGGCTCACAGGAAAGAAAACCCCTCCCATCATGGGACGCCACGCATTCCAAAGCCCCCGTTATCTCTCGTCATAACACAAACACACTGTTGCTACAGAGAAACTATTACATTAGCAGTGAAACATTTCCCAGGGCTTTGCATGCACATTAATCGGAAGGATTTACTTTCACAGAATTTTATTTCCATCTCTATCGGCTACGGACCCGGAATTTACTGGATTGGAAAATGCAGAGACGGGTGAGGTTTGGACGGTTGCAGGTCGGTGGTGTGGGACTGACATGAGGCCGTGGGGAGAGAGCCGGGAGTGGGATTAGTTTTCAGATTTACAGATTTACGCTGTGAGTCAGGTTGGAGACTGACACGAGGCCGTGGGGAGAGAGTGGGTCAGTGGGATAAGATCGGAGGCTGACGCAAGGCAGTGGGGAGAGAGTAGAACAGTGTGATTAGTTTGAATACTGACACAGATTTGTGGGGAGAGAGTGGGTCAGTAGGATTAGTTTGAGTATTGACACAGATTTGTGGGGAGACAGTGGGTCATTGGGATTAGTTTGGAGACGGGGCTGTCAGGAGAGTGGAACAGTGGGATTAGTTTGTTGCCTGATGTAGGGTTGTCGAGAGAGGGTGGGGAAATGGGATTAATTTGGGAACTGACTCGAGATTGTGGGGGAGAGCGGTGTACTGGGACTCGTACGGCCAAGAAACCGGAGCTGTGGGGAGAGCGTGGTATCATGGGATTAGTTCAGAGTCTGACAAGCGGCTGTGGGGAGAGCGTAGATTAGTGGGATTAGTTTGCCTACGGTCTCCGGTTATCTGCTGGAGCTGTTTTGTCTCTGTTGAAATTGTCTGACCCTTTTTGATAGGAATGTGGCCTCTGATCTTCTGTACAAGATTTTCTATGGATCGCCCACCTGCAGTAAATGTGACTCGTCCCGTGACAATTTCCATTGCAAAAGGAAACACAGATTCATCTGTGAGAAGTCGGCACATTTATACCCGGATATTCCTAAAGAGATCCAAGGCATCTGTCAACAGCCTCTCGGGACGACTTCAATCAAGTGACTACACCCCGCTACTCCTCATTCAATCTGCCCACTCTCATTCTGCCATCCTTTCATCCCCACCCACCCTCTCTTCCCCTCATTCCTACTCCAGTCTCCTCCTCTACTCGCATCCACATTCTTCTCACTACTCTCTCTACCCTTCGAGAGTACTCCTCTCCCCTACAGCCCCCGCTCTACCCCGCTCCCCCCATTTATTCCCACTTTCTACTCCTCGTCTCGCTCTGCTATTCTTCTCACCAACTTATTCCGTTTCTCCACCCTCCTCTCCCCCTCAGGTCCCATTATCTGACCCTCCTCACTCCGTTCTCTCCACACACTCTCACCTCAATTCTGTGCACTCTAAATTCCCCAACACAGGGGAAAAAGACTGTGCACATTTACCCTATCTGTGCCTCTCCTGGCTTCATACCCACGCTCCAAGTAACAGTGACACATCCTTCTTGCCGGCTGTCCATAATCCAGACACTCGACACCCAGCAACATCCGCGGAAATCTCCGTCAGCGCTCTTTCCCACAGGAGGGCGACGAGAACCGAACACCGCCCTGCAAGTGCGACCTCACCGGCGCCTTGTACAATTACAACGTGACCTCAGCACGCTGCAAAGATGTAAATTTAACGTAAATTGGAAAAAAAAAATAAATACTGCAAAAAAGTTGAATACCGAGGGAGTGTTTAAGTGTTCAGCGACCTTTCGCAATCCGATGGCGGAGGGGAAGCAACTGCTTGTACATTGTTGAGTTTACAGGCGCCTGTAACCCCCTCCCCGATGGTACCGATGGGAACTGGACATTTCCCAGCTGGAGGGGTTCCTCGCTGATGGATGTGGTCTTCCCCGAGGCATTCCTTCTAGAACATGTCCTCGATGGAGGGGAGGGTTGTGCCCGTGATGGGGTTGGCTGAGCCTTGAACCCGCTGCAGCCTCGGGCGACCCTCTGCGTTGCAGCCTCCACACCAGGCGGCGATGCGACAAGTCAGAACGCTCTCCACAGTACATCCGGAGAAAATCGCGAGTCTTCAATGACAGACCACTCTCCCTCAAACCCCTAACCTTGCAATCCCCTCTGTACCGAGAGAGGTATGGATGGTAGAGAAGGCAAGGGCCGAGTAGAGTCTAGAATACACTCCGGCTCAGACTCGAAATAATCAAGACCACAGTGATGAAATCCAAATATTAAGTCACAAACAGCAGTACAGGAAATCGATCCCGTACGGTTGAACACTGAGTGCTCGGCGCGAGGCCTTGACCGACAGACATTCCATGAAGGAACATTGGCAGACAATGATTGGCAGTCTGAGTCTTAAAGGGAAAGTGACAGCGAACTACTCTCCGAGGAATGGGAGTGCTGAAACCTCGATATCCGAGGCTGTTCTGTCAGGAACATGACACGTTCTTTGTGTCACATGAATATGTTTTTCCCAGTGAGGACCCTCACAGACCCAGTATCACAGGATGCCCTACAAGAGAGTCACCCTCTCTCCCCAAAACTTTGTGTCAGACTCCAAACTAATTCCACTCCATCGCGCACTCCCTACCCCCCTGCGTCAGTCACCAAAATAATCCCAGGGTAGTGATCCCTCCCGTCAGCCCTCTGCCAGTCCTCAAAATATTCCCCTGCCCTGTCCTTCCCCGACAGACACCAATCGGTTCCCAAAGTATTCCCATTGTACCATCCTCTCCAAACAAGCTCGTACAGTCGTCAAACAAATCCCAGTCCCCCTCCCTCTTCCCAACAAACTTCATTCAGTCCGCAAACTTATCGCATCTTTACTCCTCAGGTGTATTTCATTTCCCAACTCCCACACCACACCCGTTCTCGCATTTTCGAATCTAGTAAGCAAGGACTCCGTGGACAAGAGAGCGGAAAACAAAACTCTGTTTTTTTTTTGATTAATGCCGAGAAACGAAGACGATTCCCGGAGCTTTTCTCGGTTTATTACAACAGGGGTGTACGACGGGTCGGTGCGGTGGGTGCTTCACTCTGTGCCGGACACCGGGCTGTTTGATGCGACGGTGCAGAGGGAGCAACATCTGTCTCTGACCACGGGAATGTGTGATGTAAACGTTCGGACGGAGAATCACACTGTGTCGAACCCGGGCGTGTGTAATCGGACGCTGTGGTGCGAGTTTTACTCCGTGCGTGTGTAATTGGACGGAAAACAGGAAATATCACTGCGTGTGTGACCCATGGGTGTGCCTGACGTGACCGTGTGGAGGTAGCTTCAATCTGTGTACGACACGCGAACGCGTGGAGGGAGGTTTACTCTGTGTCTACATCCGGGATTGTGTGCAGGCAACATCACTCTGAGTCTGACACTGCGAGTGTGTGAATCTCACTCTCTGTCTGACCAGGTGTGTGTGTGTGTGTGTGTGTGTGTGTGTGTGTGTGTGTGTGTGTGTGTGTGTGTGTGTGTGTGTGTGTGTGTGAGAGAGAGAGAGAGAGAGAGAGAGAGAGAGAGAGAGAGAGAGAGAGAGAGAGAGAGAGACAGATAGACAGACAGACAGACAGACAGACAGACAGACAGAGAGAAAGAGAGGAGACAGAGACAGACAGATTCACGCTGACCCCGGGAGTGTGTGATGGGATGGTGTGGAGTGAGATTCACTCTGTCTTTGACCCCAGGAGTGTCTTATGGGACGGTGTGGAGGGAGATTCACTCTGTGTCTGACCCCGGCAGTGTGTGTGATGGGACGGTGTGGAGGGGGATTCACTCTGTGTCTGACCCCGGGTGTGTGTGTTGGGACGGTGTGGTGGGAGATTCACTCTGTGTCTGACCCCGGGAGTGTGTGATGGGACAGTGTGCAGGAAGAGTCACTCTATGTCTGACTCCGGGAGTGTGTGGTGGGACGGTGTGGAGGGAGATTCACTCTGTGCCTGACCCCGGGAGTGTGTGATGGAACGGTGTGGAGGGAAATTCACTCTGTGTCTGACCCCGGGAGTGTGTGATGGGACAGTGTGCAGGAAGAGTCTTCTCGAAAGTTCAGCTTTGAGTAGTTAGAGGTGAAATTATCTGGGAGAGAGAACGAGAAATTGAGAGAGACGGGGAGAGACCAGGAAAAAAAATTGGGGGGAGGGAGGACAGAGACAGCGAGCAGTAAGTGGCGAAGAAAGATTAGGAATTGAGAGGGATAGATGTGGGCGAGAGAGGTATGAGAGGTTGGGGCACAAAAGATGAGGGACAGAGGGAAGACAGGAGAAAGTGCGAGGACACAGAGCAGTAGAGAGAGGGCAAATGAGGTGGATGGTGTGGTGGAGGGAGGTGTATCCGATGGGGGCAATGGACGAAAAATTGGGATAGAATGGGGAGAGTGAATGGGGAGAGTAAAGGGTATGGCGAACGGGAGAGAGAGTGGCGAATGGAGAGGGGGCAAGTAAGTTTATGTGACGGTGGATTGAGAACGGTGAGAGAGAGGGGGAGATTGAGGGCAAGGGAGTGGGTGAGGAAAAGGGGAGAAAGTGTTAGAGAAGGCGAGAATGGAGATAGAGGAGAAAAGGGGAAATAGAGAGTGTGGTTAGAAAGTGTAGATTGTGGTACAAATTGCATACAGCTCTCCTTCCACACCGCCTCTCCCACTGTCCTCTCTCCTCACCACTCCTCCCACAGTGTTCCCTCGCCACAGGCCATCCCGCAATGCTCCCTCTTCTGTGTTCCACCTCAGCACTACTTCCTCAGAACCCTCGCTTCATCGCCCTCCCACGGTTCTATCTCCACACCACTCCTCCCACAGTGTTCCCGGTCATCCCGCGGTGATCCCTCTTCTCTGTTCCACCTCAGCACTACTTCCTCAGTACCCTCGCTTCATCGCCCTCCCACTGTCCTCTCTCCACACCACTCCTCCCACAGTGTTCCCGGTCATCCCGCGATGATCCCTCTTCTCTGTTCCACCTCAGCACTACTTCCTCAGTACCCTCGCTTCATCGCCCTCCCACGGTACTATCTCCACACCGCTCCCCCTATTGCAACCCCGACGTTCGCTGACCGCTCGTTCCACACCACATCTCCTCATTTCCTCTCCATCGCTATCTCTCACACATTCTCAAACAGGGAATCATTAGGGTCAACTGTGCGCTTGCGCTGAGCTCCCTGGACAGGAACTGACCCATCAGCTAAACACAGTTAAACCAAGAAAGATGAAATTGACTGCCATCTGTCCGGACCCGGGGATCAGAGAGGGCCTGGACATTCAGTTCCACGTATGTTACATCAGGTTCCGCTGGGGACCGTACAGTGAGAGTCAGAAACAGGGTGAGGCTCCCTCCACCCGTCCGATCGCACGCACCCCGGATCCAACAAAGAATGAAGCTCACCCCCTCCGTTTCTCTGCCCCGCTCACCCATCGATGGAGAGTTTTTGCGAACTGCACGTTCATGTAAGTCTCGCTGCCGTCCATCCTGTCGAGAATTCTCTGCGTCTCTGAGCTCAGAAAGGGGAAGCAGCCGTTGTCAGAGGAAGTCCGTGTTGACAGAGGAGGCGGACTGACACCGACAAACAGCAGATGGATAGCTGATAGAGAAAGCAAACAGGAACAGGCGGAGGAAGTGGGGGCAGGGAGGAGAGAGACTAAGGGTGTGGGAGAGTGTAATTATGGTAACTTCACACACTTCATGAACCCTGACACCTGGAACTTTCACCACACTGCTGGTGCCATCTGCAATGGAGACTGATGCAAAATACCCAGTCACTTCATCCGCCATTCCATTGTTCCCCATTACAAACGATCCAGAAACGTTGTCCAGCGGTCAGATATCCACTCTCGCCTCTCGTTTATATTTTATGTATCTGAATAAACTTTTGGCATCCTCTTCAACTGTACTGGATTGGTTGCTCTCGTATTCCATCTTTCCCGTCTTAATGACCTTTTAAGTTGTCTTATTTTAAAAGCGCTGAAAAAATTCCCAATCGTCCAGCTCCCCACTAACCTTTGCTCAATTATAGGCTCTCTCGCTTTTGCTTTTATGTTGGCTCTGACTTCTCTTGTTATCGACCGTTGTGTCATCTTTCCTTTAGAATATTTCTTCCACTTCGGGATGTTTATATCCTGTACCTTCTGGACTGCTTCCCGAAATCCGAGCCATTGCTGCTCTGCCGTCATCCCTGCAGTGTTGTTTTCCAATCAATTCTGGCCAGCTCTTCTCTCATGCCTCTGTAATTCCCTTTACTCCACTGTAATACTGATACATCTCCACTTGGCTTCTCCTTCTCAAATATCAGGATGGATTCGGTCATATTATGACCCCTTTCCCCTCAGGGATCTTCTATCTTAACATACCTGATGAATTATGCTGCATTTAACAGCCTCCATCCGATTATAGCGGATCCCCGTTTGGCTTAAACCACGAGCTGTTCTGAAAAAACTATCTCGCAGGCACTTTAGAAATTCACAGTCCTTGGCGTTTAATTCAAGGGGAATAGAATATAAAACAGGAGATGTTGAAGATGTATAGGGCACTAGTCAGGCCGCACGGATTATTGACGACAGTACTGGGCCCCTTATCTCAGAAAGGATGTATTGTAATTGGGGCGGGTGCAGAGGATGTTCAGGAGTATGATTCTGGAAATGAGGGGGTTAAAATATCAGGGGGCGCTTCACAGCTGTCGGCCTGTACTCACTTATATTTAGAAGAATGGGTGGGAATCTCATTGAAACTTGGCGAATGTTGAATGTTGAACAGGATCAGGAGGATGTGGAGAGCCGGATTCCTCTGGTGGCTAGATGCAGATGTAGCCGGAGCAGCCTCGAAATTGAGTTAGAACGGAAGTAAGTAGGATTTTGTGTGGTTTGTCTACTGTGGAGGCATTAAGGGATATGGTATGAGAGCAGGTGCATAGTATTGACTAGATCTGGCATCGAACAAGAGGAATTGACGGAGAAGGCTAGATGGGCTGAATGGCCTAATTCGGCTCCTGTGTCTTATGGTCTTACGCAATCCAACAACAACCTGATTTTCCCAATCTACCTGTACATTGTAGTCTCCCATGTCTACCGTAACATTATTGTTCAAAACCTTCCGACCCCATGACACCTCTTTCCAACGGGCGGATTTCATTTTTTACCAACAGAACAAAGCGGCTTCTGTACCCTCCTGCCTGTCCATTCGATACAATGCTTATCCTTGGACATTAAGCTCCCAACTATAATCATCCTTGAGCCATGATGCAGTGATGCCTCCCACATCATACCTGCCAATCTGCAACTGTATCCCTTTGACTGCAGTTTCAACGTATTAGCAGCCTCTCATCTGTCTGTAACCTGTTGCCTCACGTTTCGCACTATTATCCGCCTTTCCCACGATAATGCTTGGAATGAAGTACACGCAGATCGGGATACTAGTCACATCATGCTCAATCTTTTGATTCCTAATTTTGTCTGAATTCCTCCCATCACGTCTCCACTAAATGTTCTGGCATTCTGTTTCCCATCCGCCTGCAATCCTAGTTTCACAGCCCCCTTTCCTGTCTGCAAACCGTTCCTCATTCTGGCCTACCGAGTAATCCTGAGACACCACTCGGGGGTCCAGACCTATAACTTAGCACCTAACTCCCTGTACTCCCTCAGCATTCGTCCACGCCATGACATTAGTACCTAAGCGGACCGCGACTTCTGACTGCCCTCTCTCGCTCTTAAGTATACTGAGGGCTCGGTCTGAGACATCTCGGAACCTTGCAGCCGGGAGGCAACATCACATCACATCCGGGAATCTTGTACTCGTCCATCGACCCTCCTGTCTGTTCCCCTGACTAAGTCATCATCATTAAACCGTCATTAGCCACTTCGCCCGCTATCTGTTCCCTTTTGAGTCACAGGGGTCACCTCTCCAGCAGTATCCAAAGTGGTTTACCTGCTATTGTGGAGGATGGTCACACGGGTCATCTGCACTGGCTCCTTAACTGTTAACCCCATCTGGCCGTCACCCAGTTTGCTGTGTCCTGCACCTCTCAACATGTCCTATCTATCACCACCACAGCCTCTTGAATCGCTTGGTCTCTTTGTGGCAGCATCTCAGAAGAACGATATTGCGTCAAGTACATTGCCCCGTTACAATTTGTCTCTCGGCTGAGTGGAGCTATAGCGGGCGCTATCTAACTCGCTCTCTACTGGACCTTGGACCATCTGGACAATAGCAATACCTACGCTGTGGTTTATTGAAACAGCTCACAGTTCTGCACAATTATTCCTCAGTTCTAATCAACAAGCTCCAAATCCTAGGGTGTTGTATCTACCTCTACACCAGAATGTGTGCCTTCCTCATCAGGAAACCACAGTCAGTGTTGATCGGTGATAAGATTTCCGATTTAAAGACAGTGTTGAAGCAGCAGAGAGGCTACAGAGGGGCTGAAAAGATCAGCAGAACGGGCAAAGGAGTGGCAGGTGGAATACAGTGCCGGGATGTGCTTGGTCATGCAACTTGGTGGAAGAAACAGAAGTGTAGACTATTTTGTAAATGGAGAGAAGATTCAACAATCTCCAGCGCAAAGGGATTTGGGAGTGCTCGTGCAGGATTCCCTCAGTGAATCTGTAGATGGAGTCGGTGGTGAGGAAGGCAAATACAGTGGCAGCTTTCCTTTCCAGAGGACTGGAATATAAAGGCAATCATCACATCTTCAGCCTTTTTAAGAACCTAATCCAGGCTATTATGAGCGGTTTTGGACACTTATGTAGGAAAAGATGTGTGGACATTGAGGAGCGTTAAATGGGGGCTCAGGAAAATGATTCCGGGATTGAAACGCTTATCACATTAGGATCATTTGATGAATCTGGGACTGTCCTCAACTGAAAGTCAGAAGAATGAGGGTGACCCCATTGAAACCGATCTAATGTTGAATGTCCTCGATAGAGTGGATGGGGAGAGAAGGCTTCCAATGGTGCGGAAGACTAACCTCAGCGGGGACAGCCGCTCAATACAGGGGTGACAATTTAGAACGGAAATCGGGAGGAGGTTCATCAGCCAGAGAGGGGTAAATTTGGGGAATAAGTAGCAGCAGGCTGTTGTGGATGCCAATTCACTGGGTATATTTAAGACATCGGTAGAACGAGGAAAGAGGTTCTGCTGAGGGACCAGAGCCACTGGGGACTGAAAAAACAGACACGAAAAAAAATGTATCTCGGATTACTGCCTCAGCCACATGAAAACTGGCATAAGGTAAAGAAGAATAGAGAGTTAAACACCTGGCTCAGGATTTGAGTTCATGGGATATGGGTCCTAGTATTAGGGAAGGAGGGAGCTGCTCCAATGGGACGGGCTCCATCTGGAACGTGACTGGACCTGGATCCCAGCAAATCACATAACGAGAGCTGTGGATATGGGGTTTAAACTACATAGTGGGAGGTGTGGAGTGGTCTTAGCAGATTGCAGAAGTAGAGATAAATTATAAGAGAACAGTGTGAATAAAGATAAATTAAAATCATAAAATAAAAACGAGATTAATAAGAGTGGAGTGAAAAGAAGAAACCGCGCTATCTTAGATCCGTTCTGTGCAATGAGAGAGGGAATATTAGTGATCTTGTAGTTAGGGGTCCTCTTGGAAAGAGTGATCACAGTATGACTGAGCTCCTCATACAAATGGAGGGTGCAACAGGTCGGTTTGAAGCCAGTGTATTGTGCCTCAACATGGAGACAACAATGGGATGGTGTGAACTGGGAACACAGGCTCTGTGGCGGAACGGTTGAGGATACTGGGAAGACTTTCACAGAGAATTTTCATGGTCCTGAACAGACGTACATTCCGGTTGAAAGCAAGGAGAGGAAGAGTTGGGAGAGCCAGCCGTGGATAACAAGGGAAATGAACGAAGGCATCAAACTAAAACGATCGTGCACACAACGTCGCCAAGTGTGGCGGTTAACCAGAATATTGGGAAATGTTTAAAATGCAACAGAGAACTGCTAAGCGAGCAATTAAGAAAGATAAGCTGCACTATGAAAATCAACTAGCACAAAATATGAAAACGGACAGTAAAACGGTTTCTAATTATACAAAGCGAAAAGGTTAATGTGAACGCGCATCCTAGTTTCGGCACGTCAATTCCCCGGAGTGTGGTGAGCTGTCACTTTCCCTTTAAGACTCAGGCTGCCAATTTTTGCCTGCCACATTCCTCCCTGGAATGTCTGTAGTTAAAGGGATCCTCAACCAGAGGAGATCCCTTTCTGGTACCAGTGTTTGTGAATTCGTCTTTGGTTTTCTTCAATGTGTTCTTGTTTATTTCGCATCTGACTCTGAGTGTATTCTACACCTTGCTCTGTATTCACTTTCACCACCATCCATAGCACTCAGATACCGGAGGGATGACAACTGTAGGAGTCTGGGGATCTGTCGTCTCTCGCTGAAGATTCGGAAATTTCTCCAGAGGTACAGTGGACAGGATCAGGATCTGGTATGGAGCCTGCAACTCAGAGGGTCGCAAGAGGCTGCAGAGGGATGTCGCCCCACCCAGCTCTATCATGGTGAACCCTCCCCTCCATGGCTGTGGGCTGAATTTGAGAGGATGGGGAGAGCTGAATGAAATCCTTTCCGGCATCACAATGTCCATCTCCCTCCATTCCCTGTACATGCACGCGCCTGTCAAAGAAGCACTTAAAAACCTCTATCGATCTGTCCCGCCCATAAACCCTGGCAGTACATTCCAGTCACCCACGATCTCTGTATGAACAAGACCTTGCCCATCACAGCTCCTTTTAGCATACCCCCTCTCACCTTAAACTCTGCGGTATTTGAAATTTCTATCCTAGCGCAGAAACGTACAGTTTATCTCGTCTGTCTATGTCTTTCGAAATGAGAATGTCCTGTATCTGCTCAACTTTCACACTACGCCGCTCCAGGAAAATTTACCGGTTGTCTGGTCTATCTGGGTCTCTCGTAATAATATAGGATTTACCCCCAAGGAAATGGTCATTTATTTTTTATTCCTCATTTCCACCCATAGGGCCTCACTTAGACGCGTTCTCATGTCCGTCGTGACTGAGCAGGGCGGTGACATTTTCTCTGCCTAGGATTTTCACCCTTCCTCCTTGAATTCCTTCCGCTTTCTGATGTCTAACGCTGGAATTGAATTGAATTGAAATGCAGTGAAACTGTCTCGCCTTTAGATGGCGCACCTTCCTTGAAAGATCCCACTGCGATTTTCCATCATTCGGTCACCTCTCCGACAGTATCCACAGTAATATAACTGTTGCTAAGGGTGAGAGATATCCGGTGGAAGGCGCGAGGTGTAGCAACAAACGTCAGCTCTCCCTCATAGACCCCACAATTGCCTGTGAACACAGTAAGGGAGGCGAATGGGGCGGCGACCGAGACAGGGGTAGTTTTAGGGGATTGAGGAGGTAACGGAGACGTGGGAGGTGCCACAGCAAGGTGGGTGATCAGGGAGACGGGACGTGTGCAGGGCAGGGAATGGGTCACGGAGACGTGGTAGCCTGTAAGGGAAGGGGGCTGAATGAAAGTGAATCGGTGTTGTGTGAGCAGTGCGTGACAGAGACAGGGAGCAGTGCAGGAGAAGGAGCGGTTGACGAAGACGGGTTGGGGTTTAAGTGATGGAGTGGGTCACGCGGACGGTGACTGGCGTAGTGAATGTTAGGAATGACCCGGACGGAGAATGTGTGCAGGGTAGGGACTGCATCACGGAGAGAGGGTAGCTGGTAAGGGAGGGACGGATGACGGAGACTGGAGTGGGGTAGTGGAGGGAATGTGTGACGGGTACGAGGAGTAGTGTTGGAGAGGGCGTGTTTTACGGATTCGAGGAGGGATATTGTGGAGGGTGGGTGTTATGAGCGAGGAGGTTTCCTTGTTGCATTGCAGGGTCTGTCAGTGTGTGGGTGTCACTGTGAGGGTCGAGTTCGTATCACGACGAGGGTTGTGTCGGTGACACAGAAAAACTGTAAGGGGTTTTTCAGTGTCCCTTTGAAGATGGTGTCGCTGTGTGTCTTTTTCACGGCTTATGTCATCTGCGAATTGGTCGTTCCCTCTGAGTGTCAATAAATCGTCAAGTTCCTTGTTCTACCCAACCCCCTGCTCTTCCCACCCGATAAGCTCAAATCACTCTGCTCTTTCTACAGAGCAGAGAACGTAAATCACACAACAGAGCAGACCCTTCGGTCCAAGAGTTGTGATATACCAATTCTGAATTCCTTCTGCCGACACAACATCCACCCGCCTCCATTCCTGCCCACCCGCGTGCCTGTTAAAGAGCCACTTAAATGCCTCTATGGATCTCCCTCAACCACGAGCGTTGCCAGCACTTTCCAATCACCCGCCAGTCTCTGTAACAACAAAAACTTGTCAAACTCATCTCCTTTCAACCTACTCTCTCTCACCTTAATGCAGGTCCTCTGGTATGAGACATTTCCACGCTGGGGGTAAAAGATACAAGCTATTTGGTCAACCTGCGTCTCGTATTGTTATAAACCTCAAAAATAAACTTAACTCGAGGTTACACCTATCCTTTTTCCATATTTACCCTGTATCTAATGGCATTACCACCACCAGATGCAAAGTGGCCCCCGACACAAATGGCGTGTCCTGTTCGATAGGATGAGATCAAGTACTGCACTCTCTTTGGGACTTTCCGTCTACTGATTAAGGAAACTTTCTTAACTGATTAAGAAAACTGTCCAATGTTTCTTTCACGGTATGAGGCTCACAGTCAATACCAAGAATGTTAAAGTCACACAATGACACAACCTGATGTCTCTTACAACAGACTCCGAACGCTCCACAGGTTTGTTCCTCTAAATACCCAGACTGTTCGCTGGTCGATAATAAGCTCCATGAACGAGTTCATATCTTTCTTATTCCTCAGTTCCACCTTTAAAGCCTGGCCTCAGCCTAAATTATACATACATTAGCACGACAAAAACAGCGGTAAACAGGAAGTTTGAGCTAACAATCCTGCCCCTCCTACAACCAAGTCTTACTGATGACTAAACTATCGTGCTTCCAGTCGTTTACCACTGCCCTGAGCTCATCTGTCTTTCGTACAATACTTACTGCATTGAAACGTACGCAGCTCAGAACACGAGTTCCAACGGTCTCAACCTTTCGCTTGCTGACTTTGTCTGAAGCCTTAACATCTGTCCTAACAATGACTCAACTGTCTGTTCAAACATTCTGCTTATCATCCCGCTGCAACTTTAGCTTAAACAGCATAACGACCTCTTTCTTTATGGCAAACCTTCCCGCTGGGATATTAGTTCCACTCCGGTTCAAGTGTAAACCGAGAGAGTTGCCAGATGGCGGAGAAAATGAAGAAGCTGCACAAGGTAGGGCGATGTGGAGCGGCCTCCAGACAGGGCTCTGTGCTGCCCCCCAGTGTTCGTTCGGCAGAAGACAAGATCAGTTGTTGTGGTTTGTAGATTTCTGTGGCTTTTAAAGTGACTGGGAACTCAAGCTGCTTACATATATGCTCGCGGGCGGGCGTGCGTGTGTGTGCGTGTAAATAAAGCGTGAAAGTATTTCACTGGTGTCCTACATATGCTTGCTGGCTTTCTATTTGATACATATTATGTGTGCTTTGTGCCTCGTGTGACAGTTGGTTTTGTGTTTTGCAACTTGGCCCCGGCGGTCATGTGTGATGGAATTGCAAATAAACTTGAATTGAAATGAATTGAAATGAAATCAAACCTTCTCGTCTGTAGAGGTCGCACCTTCCGAGGAAGAGAGCCCAGTGAGTCACATATCGAAAGACCTCATTCCAACCCTAACATTTTAGCCACATTTTAAACTGAATGTTCTTTCTAATTTTGGGCACACCTGCACATACATGAGTGTACAGAACCAGCACCCTTTTCTTACCTATATACTGGCGACGATAACGACTGCATACCATCGAGGAATCTCGTTCTTGCTCGCAGTAACTTAGTAACATTTTTGCCTTTCACTTAACAACGACAACCCTATCGATATAGCTCGCGATATTTCACCCCCTGAACCACAGAACCACAGTCTGTGCCAGAGACCTGACCGGTGAGACGTTCCCCTGCTTGGTCATTTGCACCTCTCTCCTCCCATCCTGAAGTATGCAAAGTGGTCTATCTGTTATTGAGCGGTTAGGTCACAAGGGGTCTCTGCACTGGCTCTGGCTGTTTAACCCCTTTCACCGTCCTGTCTGTCACCCAGATTCCTGTATCCTACACCTTGGGGGTAAATACCTCTCTATATGTCCTTCTTATCTCCCCTTGGCTTCCTGAATGATCCCGAGTTCATCCAGTTCCAGTTCCAACTCTGTAACGCAGAGTGTGAGAAGGTGCAGCTGGATGACCTTCTCACAGATGAAGATGTCAGGAACTCTTGAGGTCTCCCTGCCTTCCCACATCTCGCAAAGGAGTATTCAATTCTCCTGCCAGACATTACTACTCTGACTGTGGGATTATAAAGAAAGAAACAATAATTAAACTGAAAACAAATCAACCAACAGTTCTGTGCCCTCTCTCACCGAAGAATCTCTACCTTGAAGACTCAAAGAGATAAACCCTCTGACTTCCGCTCAAATCCAATTTTCCGCCCCTCTTTCCCTCTAGTCCGGCTCATCACACACACAACACACACACACACACACACACACACACACACACACACACACACACACACACACACACACACACACACACACACACACACACGCACACACACACACACACACACACACACACACACATTCAAACACTGTGAAAATCTCTGCACACCGTCCCATCCAACACTGCTGGGTTCAGACACAGACTGAATCTCCATCCGCACCGTCTCATCATACACTCCCGGGGACGGAAACAGAGTGCATCTCCATCCATATCGTCATAACACACACTTCCGGGGTCAGACGCTGAGTAAAGCTCCCTCCACACCATCCCATCACACACTCTCGGGTTCAGACACAGAGTGAATCTCCCTCCACACCATCCCATCACACACTCTCGGGTTCAGACACAGTGAAGCTCCTTCCACACGGACACATCACATATTCCCGGGATCAGGCACAGAGTGAAATTCCCTCCACACAGTCGCATCACACTGTCCTGAAGTTAGACACTAGGTGACGCTTTCTCCTGACCGTCCTATCGCACACATCCGGGTTCAGAGACAAATTGAAGCTTACTCCCCCAGTGTCCCATCAGAAACTCCGATTTTCTGAAGCTCCTTCCCTATCACCAATCCCCAAAACTCCGCAATTCCTGAAGCCTTGAATTGTGTGCCGGCTCGGAGAATATGCGTGTGTTTCTGTTCAGGGGATGTGCAGGGAGTAGGAGAGAATTATAAGAGGGGGCGGTTTTGATGGGAGCAGAGACATGGTGGTGAGATATCAGTCACTGGGAGGAAGACTTGTTGAACCAAACGATCGGCCTGTTCACACAGAACAGTGCAGAGGCTCAGAACCGAGAGATCGATATCCGGTGGAAGCGGGCTGGGTGGTGTCACAACAGACGTCACCTCTCCACCTTTCTCCCCATAATTCCATATAAACAGTGAGAGCGAGACGTGTAGAGGAGGGAGAGGGTTAAGGGACCCGGGGAGGACCTGCAGGGGATAGTGCGAATCAGGGAGACGGGGAGAGGGGTTGGGGAAGGAGGAAATTACGGAGACGACACGGAGTGTAGGGGATGGAGGGGTGATTTAGACAGGGTGTGTAGAAGAAGATGGTGGTGTTGGAAATGGGGAGGACTGTAGGGGAAGTCGTGTCTGACGGTGACGGGGATGGTTGTCTAGGAAGAAGGATTGACGACAACAGGAAACTGAAAACTCAATGAACCAGGAACACCTTCTTCCCCTCCGCCAGCATATTCTTGAACGCATCAGCAACACCTACACATTTTTGCGGCATTTTTTTTGCATTTGACAGTAATTTTAAATATTTGCGCCCTACTGATTCTTCAAAAGAACAAATCTCAGGTAGTCTAAGTCACAGATAATAAAACAGACAGTGATTCCGGTAGAAAAGATGCGATACAGGTGGAGAGGACATTTGACACGCTGGCCTTCATCAGTCAGGACACTGAGTACGGGGGTCGGAGGTCACGTTGCAGTTGCAGATGACGTCGGTCAGGCCGCACTTGGAGTATGGAGTTCAGTTCTGCTTGCCTTGCTCTAAGAGAAATCTCAACGTACTGGAAAGATTGCAGAGGGAGATTTCCGAGGAAGCTGCCGGGACAGGAGGGACTGAGTTATGGAGCGGGGTTGGGAATTCTGGGACTTTTTTCGGTGACCTTACAGAGCTGTAGAAAACCACGAGGGACACAGATCAGGCGAATGCGTGCACTCTATTTCCCCAGGACCGGGGTATCGAGAACATTAACGCACATGATTGTCGTGAGAGCAGCTATAGACAGAAGCGGGAAGCGATTTGGGTTAGATTAAATGGAGACAGTGAGATGGGGAGAGTGTGTAGAGACGGAGCAGAGAATCGAGGGAGAGACCGGGATAGAAGGGGAAATTGGGGGAGAGGGATGCAAGAAAGCGGGGTGAGGAAAATGGGGATGAAACAGAGGAGGCGTGATTGAAGAGGGATGAACTTGACAGACTTTAGAGGGACAAGGGTAAAGAGAGTGCAAGATGGTGAGTAAGATTGCGATAGAAGGAAAGAGGAGAATAGGGTAAAGGCGAAAGTCAGCGGCGCGGAAAGGTGTAGTGCGAGTGGTTAAGAGAAATGGGGGAGAAAGAGGGTTCTATCATTATATTCAAGTCGGTCCCACTGGTTGTTGACAGAGACCCTGGATCTTTTCAGAAATATCTGGGCACAAAGGTGAAGACTTCTCACAGATGAAACGCTTAAGAATCTGACTACAAGGTTTACGCCGACTGTGCCACGTACATACACCGCAACTGAAATCTCCAGCGTTCATCCAGTACACGACATACGAAGCCACATTCCTATCAAAGAGGGGTAAACAATTACAACTCACCTCCAGCAGTCATTCCCCAAAACCACTGATATCCTCCCTCGCCATTGACCTGTGGCACCCCAACATCTCCCACAACCCCACTTTCCCAGCACATCCCTGTGTCAGTCACCAGATTACTCAAACTGACCCACTCTCTCCCTGCAGCCCTGTGTCAGTCATTAAAGTCATTAAAGTAATCCCTTGCCCCACTCTCTACACACAGATCGGTGTCAGACACCAGAATAATAAGTACCCAACCTTCTGCTCACAGTCCCGTGTCAGTCCCCAAAATATTCCAACAGCGCCAGTGTCTCCCAAGGCCCCATGTCTGTCCTCAAAATGCTCCAACGTCTTTTCTGTCTCCCCACAGGCCTGTGTTTTCTGCCCAAGTACTCACACTCACCACTCCCACCACACAGATCAGTGTCAGTCCAAACTACTCCCACTGCCTGATTCTCTCCCCACAGCCCCGTGCCGGTCCCCGAAATAATCGTACAACCCTCTTAGAGACCTGTGCCAGTCACGAAAACATCTCCCGCTTCCCATGCTCTCCCCACGGACGTGTCTCAGTCCTCAGAGTACTCCCACTGAAAAATTCTCTCCCCACAGATCTGTGTCTGTCCCCAACCTACACCTACCCTTCATTCTTTCCCCACAGACATGTGCCAGTGCTCTCACTGTCTCACTGGGGCATTTCGCAAAAGAGCTCCATAGCTCAACACTTTCCCCACGTTCCCGTGCTAACCCCGAAAATACTTGCACTTCCCACTTCCTAGCCTTCTCCCTAAACATTTGTGTCAACCACCAAAAGACTCCCACTTCGCACTCTCTTCCCACAGCCATGTCAGTTCTCACATTTGGAGAAGGAAGTCTTAGGATCAGAACGGGAGTGCGGCGGGAGCCATTTTGATTTTTTCTTCTCATCAGAGTAAAGAGTAGCGGTACTGCGCAGGCGTGTGACGTCGGGCAGTGAAGCGGGGGAGATTTAAAAGGGACAAGCCTTATACAGCGGGCGGTCGGTTTTCGGGCAGCGGAGTGAGCCGCGAGCAGAGTGAAGGGTTAAAGGATTTGGTTCAACGGGCTTAGGCAGGAAGGGGCGAGGCAAGGTAGGTTTAGTTTCTATTTTTTCCTGTAATTTGAGGAAAGGGGGAATTATGAGTGTGAGGGCAGCTTGTTGTTCTCGGTGTCGGATGTGGGAGGTCCTGGAGTCTCCCAGCCTCCGGGACGTCTACATCTGCGCCAGGTGCGCCGAGCTGCAGTTCCTGAGGGACCGTGTTAGGGAACTGGAGCTGCAGCTCGATGACTTTCCTCTGGTCAGGGAGAGTGAGGAGATGATAGAGATGAATTACAGGCAGGTGGTCACACCAGGGCCACGGGAGGCAGACAGGTGTGTCACGGTTAGGAGAGGGAAGAGGAAGAGTTAGGTACTAGAGAGTACATTAGTGGCTGTACCTCTTGACAATAAGTACTGTTGGGGGGGGGGGACAACCTACCTGGGGGAAACGACAGTGGCCGCGCCACCGGCACAGAGTCCGACCCTATTGCTCAGAAGGGTAGGGAAATGAAGAAGAAGGAACTAGAATTAGGGGACTCGATAGTTAGAGGGTCAGTGAGGCGATCCTGTGGACGCAGTCAGGAGACCAGGATGATAGTTTGACTCACTGGTGCCAGGGTCCGGGATAATTCTGATCGCGACCAGGATATCCTGAAATGGGAGGGTGAGGAGCCAGAGGTCGTGGTACATATCGGTACCAATGACACAGGTAGGTAAAGGGAGGTGGTCCTGAAAGGTGAACATAGGGAGTTAGGAAGGGAATTCAGAAGACAGACCGCAAGGACGGGTTACACGTATATCTTAGGTGGCAAACAGCCAGGACGGGAGATTTGCTAAGGCTACTGAGGAGGCTTTAAACTAGAATGGTTGGGAGTGGAAATCAATTTGAAGAGACTAGGAGAGAGGAGGTTGGTTCACAAATAGAGAAGGCTAGTAGTCAGTGTGTGAGAGAGGATAGGCAGGTGATAGAGAAGGGGTGCGCTCAGACCGAAGGTGTAGGGCAGAAGGAAGAAAACGAAAATAAAATTATTTGTACCGTTTGGGATGAAGAGAGAAGAAGTGGTGGTGAGTTTCTTAAATGCATCTATTTTAATGCTAGGAGCATTGTAAGAAAGGTGGATGATCTTAGAGCTTGGATTGATACCTGGAAATATGATGTTGTAGCAAATAGTGAAACGTGGTTGCAGAGGAGGGGTGATTGATCAGCATCTACATATTTATGGATTTCGTTGCTTCAGATGTGATAGAATCGGTGGGGCAATAGGGGGAGATGTTGCATTGCTTGTCAGAGAAAATATTGCAGTGGTGGTTCGGCAGGAGAGATTAGAGGGCTCGTATCGGGAGGCTATTTTGGTGAAATTGAGGAATGGGAAAGTTGTAGCAACAATTCTAGAGCACCTAATGGGGAGCGAGAATTGGAGGAACAAATTTATAAGGAGATTGCAGATATTTGTAGTAAGCACAATGTTATGATTGTGGGAGATTATAATTTTCCACACAAACTGGGAAGCCCATTCTGTAAAAGGGTTCGATGTTTTGGAGTTTGTAAAATGTATGCAGGATAGTTCCTTGCAGCAAGACATTGAGGTACCAACTAGAGAAGGGGCAGTGTTGGATCTGCTGTTAGGGAATAAGATAGTTCACGTGACGGAGGTAGGATTTGGGGAGCACTTCGGGTCCAGTGATCACAATACCATTAGTATAAATATAGTTATGGAGAAGGATAGGACTGGACCCAGGGTTGAGATTTTGGATTGGAGAAAGGCTTACTTTCAGGAGATGCGAATGGGTTTAGAAGGAGTGGATCGGGGCAATTTGTTTCATGGGAAGGAGTAATAGAGAAATGGAGGACATTTAAAGTTGAAATTTTGAGGGTACAGAATTTTTAAGTTCCTGTTAGGTTGAAAGGAAAGGTTAAAAGTTTGAGAGAGCCATGGTTTTCATGGGATATTGGAAACTTGGTTTTGAAAAAGAGTGAGATCTACAATGCTGTGTGCATACATCTATTGATGCCTCTGGACACATCATCAGTGATGTTCCTGGAATCATCGGGTGTTTCGAGTCTTTCAACATAATATACCCTTCTCCAGGTGACCCAGCCGGGGCTGATCAGACCCCAGCTTGTGTCCAGATGGCTAGCTACACATGACTCCATGGGTCCCCTCTCTTGAGACACAGCCACCTTGAGGCCCTCACTGCCGCATTGGTGGTACTGCCGATGGCTCTCCTTTCCTTTCTCGCTCGAAGCACAAATTGCTGTAGGCTCTGGCTAAAGAACTGTCTGCGAATCCCCTATAACCATCTTCCACTGGGAGACACCTTGCTCTCCATCTAGCCTGCTGAAAATAAATATAGGCAGCATGGAGTAAATGAGCTGCTCGAGGACTATAAGGAATGTAAAAAGAATCCTAAGAATGGAATTAGAAAAGCTAAGAGAAGATAGGAGGTTGCTTTGGCAAGTAAGGTGAAAATAAATCCAAAGGGTTTCTACGGTTATATTAATAGCAAAGGGATAGAGAAGGATAAAATTGGTCCCTTAGAGAATCAAAGTAGACAGCCATCTGTGGAGCCAAAAGAGATAGGGGAAATTTTGAACAATTTACTTTCATCTCTATTCACTAAAGAGAAGTACATTGAATTGTATAAGGTAAGGCAAACATATAGGGTAGTTATGGAAACTATAATGATTAAAGAAGAGGAGGTACTGGAGCTTCTAAATAATATTAAAGTCGATAAGTCTCCTGGTCCTGACAAGATATTCACTCGGACCTTGAGAGAAGATAATTTAGAAATAGCAGGGGCTCTGACAGAAATATTTCAAATGTCATTAGAACCGGGGATGGTGCCGGAGGATTGGCGTATTGTTTCCATTGTTTAAAGAGGAATCTAAGACTACACCTAGCAATATTCGGCCTGCAAGTCTAACGTCAGTGGTAGGTAAATTAAGGGAAAGTAGTCTTGGAGATGTATATACAATGATATGGATAGACAGGGTCTGATTAGGAGCAGTCAACATGGATTTGTGTGTGGATGGTCATGTTCGACACATCTTACTGAGATTTCTGAAGAGGATACTAGGAAAGATGACGAGGGTAAAGCAGTGGATATTGTTTATATGGACTTCAGTGAGGCATTTGACAAGGTTCCGCACGGGGGGTTAGATAGTAAGGTTCAATCGTTAGGTATAAATTCTGAAGCAGTCAAATGGATTCCACCGTGGCTGGATGGGTGATGCCAGAGAGTAGTGATGGAGAACTGTTTGTCAGGTTAGAGGCCGGTGACTAGTGGTGTGCCTCACGGATCTATACCGGAGCCAATGCTGTTTGTCATATACATTAATGATCTGGATGGTGGGGTTGTAAATTGGATTAGTAAATATGCATACGATGCGACGATAGGTGTCATTGTGGATAACGAAGTAGGTTCTCAAAGCTTGCAGAGAGATTTAGGCCAGCTGGAAGAGTGTGCTGGAAGATGGCACATGGAGTTTAATGCTGATAAGTGTGAGGTGCTACATTTTGGTAGGGTTCTTCAAAATAGGACATACATGGTAAATGGTAGGGCATTGAGGAATGCAGTAGAACAGAGTGATCTAGGAATAATGGTGCATAGTTCCCTGAAGGTGGAAACTCATGTGGATAGGGTGGTGAAGAAAGCTTTTGATATGCTGGACTTTACAAATCAGAGCATTGAGTACAGGAGTTGGGATGCAATATTAAGATTGTACACGGCATTTGTAAGGCGAAATTTGGAGTTTTGTGTACAATTCTGGTCACCGAATTATTGGAAAGATGTCAACAAAATAGATAGAGTACAGTGGAATGTTACCTTCGTTTCAGCACCTATGTTGCAGAGAAAAGTTGAACAATATAGACCTTTATTCTTTGGAGCGTAGAAGGTTGAGGGGGGACGATATAGCTATTTAAAGTTATGAGGGGGATATAAAGAGTTGACGTAGATAGGCTTTTTCCATTGAAAGTAGGTGAGATTCAAACAAGAGTACATGAGTTGAGAGTTAACGGGCACGTTTAGGGGCAACAGGATGGGGAAATTCTTTACTCAGAGAGTGGTAGCTGTGTGGAACGAGCTTCCAGTAGAAGTAGTAGAGGCAGCTTCGATTTTGTGATTAAAAATAAAAAGATATGTATATGGACAGGAATGGTATGGAGGGATATAGGATGAGTGCGTGTAGGTGGGACGAGGTGAGAATAAGCTTTCGGCACGAACTAGAAGGGCTGCGATGGCCTGTATCCGTGTTTTATTTGCTATATGGTTATATGGTTATATTAATTTTACTTTACACTCTCTACCAACTGCCCGTGTAGATTCCCACACAAATCCAATTACTCATTCTCTCACCGCAGAACTTCCTGTGTCTCCAAAATTCCGTGATTGCACACTCTCTCCCCACAGCCCTTGTCAGTCCACAAACTCATTCTAATACCCTCTCCCTTTAGGCATTCGTGTCTGACCACAAACTAATCCCAATGCACACAACCTTCCCGCAGCCTGTGCCAGTCCCCAAATTAAATCCACTGTGCATTCGCTTCTCACAGCCTGTATCAATCCGACGACCCGCTTTCTTCTCAGAAACTTGCAAGATCCCAAATCTCACCCGTCTTCGCATTTTCCAATCCAGTATGAACTGCCTTGGTCGCGGGCTGCTTTGTCAATAAAATTCTGTGAAATTAAATTGCTATCAATAATGATTGAATTCGAGCAAAATTTAGTCATTTTATGTCTAATCCCAGGCGAATGTGAAGGGATGGTGTCGAAGGAGCTTAATTCTGTGTCTCACCACAGGAGAATGTGAACGGACAGTGTGGAATGAGCTTCACTCTGTGTCTGACTCCGGGAGTGTGTAATGAGTCGGTGTGGAGGGAGAGTCTCTCTGTGTCTGACCCCGGGAGTGTGTGATGGGACGGTGTGGAGGGAGATTCACTCTGTGTCTAACCCCGGAAATGGGTGATGGAACGGTGTGGAGGAGATTCACTCCGTTTCTGACACGAGGAGTCTGTGCCGGGACTAGAAGGAGGGAGATTCACTCTGTGTCTGACCCCGGAAGTGTGAGATCAAATGGTGTGGAGGGAGCTTCACTCTGGAGTGGATCGATATTCCGTCGATCTGACACGTACCTTTTCTTCTGCTGAATTTATTTCAAGAAGTTTAGAATCAGAGTTCGAACAATACTGCTTCGCCTCATCGTAGGAAATGTTGAACGTGGATATAAAATAGCATCCGCATTCATTTTTAATCCAGTCCTGGGAACACGCTTGCTCTGGAAATTAGGAACACGGAACAGTGAATCTCTTTGCGTACCGTCCATTGCATCCGCAATGTGTCAGACACAGAAAGAGGATACCTCCTCACCGTCACATCACACACAACTGGTCAAGTACAGAATGAAACACCCTCATCACCGGTCCCTTGACAGATTGTCTCTGGAAATTCCGAACAAGTAACAGTGAATCCCCTACATCCGTCTATTGCATCCGCCAGAAGACAGACATAGAATAGGGATCCCTACACGCCTTTCAGTAACACAATCCTGGGAATAGTTACGGAGTGAAGCTCCCTCCGCACCTTCAGATCACACAATCCCCTGGTCAGAGACAGAGTGAATCTCCTTCCTCACCGTCCCATCACACTCTCCTGGGGTCAACCACAGACTGAATCTCCCTCCACACCGTCCGATCACACACTCCCGGGGTCAAACACAGACTGAATCTCCCTCCAAACCGTCCGATCACACACACCCGGGGTCAGACACAGAGTGAATCTCCATAGACACCGTCCCATCACACACTCCCGGGTTCAAACACAGACTGAATCACCCTCCACACCGTCCGATCACACACTCCCGGGTCAGACACAGACTGAATCTCCCTCCACACCGTCCGATCACACACTCCCGGGTCAGACACAGAACTAAGCTCCCTCCACATCGTTCCATCACGCACACCCGGCGTCAGCCACTGAGTGAATCTCATTCTACCCCGTCACATCGCATCCTGTAGGGGTCGGACACAGTGGTGCTCCCACCAGACGATTCCAATACACACTTTTGTTGTCAGACACGGAGAGAATCTCCCTCCACACCGTCCCATCACACACTCCCGGGGTCCGACACAGAGTGAATCTCCCTCCGCACGGTCCAGTCACACACTCCCGGGTTCCGACTCAGCGTGGAACTGTTCTGAATGAGCTGGGAGAAATCGAAGAAAAACTATTGTTTTAAGTTCATGAGATACTTGGGAGGTGGTTCGAAATGTCTCTTGGACATTTATGGGAGCGGCTGGGTTAGTGTGGAAGATTCCTTTGTAGTTTTTCGGCCAGTTTGGACTGGTGTCGTTGACGGCTGCCAACTGCGTAACACGCAGCTCTGGCCGCCGGAAACTCGCTAGGAAGCCGGGTCGCTCCAAAAACTGGAGACAAACGCCATTGTTCCCCCACTGACATCGGGACAACCTCCTTCCACCTTCACCGTCGTGACCCTCGTTCCGTGTAGGAGCCGAAGCATCGTTTGAGACGTTTCGACATCTCTCGGCCTGGTAGTTCTGGTGGACCGACGGAGCTTTTCCCGGCTTTGGAGTTTCAGACAAACTTTCCGGCCAGTTACTCAACACGCTCTGGAACTTTATAACCAGCACCGGCATATCATTCTCGATTCGGACACAGCGGCAACATGCCGGACCGGTCTCCAGGGAGTCGCAGGCCTTCGGGGAGTTATGCAAAGGCGGCTGCCGCTCCAGCCTCGGACAAAGCCCTATTTCGGTCGGTGAATGTGGAACGCGAGGTGCAATGTATTTTGCGTCCTGAAATTACCCTGGATAAATGCGCGGAGGCAATGGAGGACTTGTTGGGGAGTGATGGTATTTTGGCCACTGAGAAAGAGTTCGGGAAGTTAGTGTTTTATCTGAGGAATGATGAGTTGGTGCAGAGGGCTCTCAGCAGGGGGATCACGGTAGCAAACATCTTTTTACTGATGGAGCGAGTGACAGCTCCAACACAACGCATCGTCCTCGGTCACATGAAGCCTTTCATCCCCAACGAGGATCTACTTCCCACTCTAGCACACTTGGGGCAAGTAAGGTCAGAAATAACATCAGACGCAAATTTAAGAGACGCACCCTTCGTACAGTAATCTCTTTCCGGCGTCAGGTATTTATGCAACTGGAAAGGGATGATGACGTTGAGGGACGGTTTACTGTCCAGCACGAGGGGTAGACAATCAGGTGTATTGGAGCTGTGAGCGCATACGGTGCCATGCGTGCAGGGAGGTGGGGCGCTTTCGGAGGGACTGCCCTAACACCCGAATACCAAGGGAGTGAACTTCGGGAACCAGTGCCCCAGCTACCTCTGCCACTGATCCCATTCCTGCGCCTACACCTGCGCTCGCCCCTGCTCCTGCCCCTGCCCCTATTCCTAAGTCTGTTTGAGTCCCTGCTCCTACCCCTGTGGTTCAGTCACGTGATCTTGAGGCTACGTGCAGTGAGGCTCAGGCGAGGGACGGGGTGGAGCATGTGCGCGGCAAGAAAGCGAAGAAGAACTCCAAACACTCGAAGAAGTCGGCCCCCGAGAAGGCAGACTTCACGCCTAGTTGCCCTGAAGTGGTGCGGGAGGCTCGGGGAGGTGCGCAGTTGGACGGGGTGATGGTAGCGGAAAGTACCGCTCCATCGGTAAATCCTGCACCTGTGTGCTCCTCCGGCTTGAAGAGGAGATGGGAATTTTCCCCCAGGAGGGTAGGGGATGCAAATGCGGGGGAGTCCCAGAAAGGGGTGGGAATCCGGGTGGAAGTTGTGTCCAACCCTGAATCCCCAGATGTAGCTACCAGTCCTGTGGTGGGTGGTGTGGTTGTGCGGGAAGCTAGTGCTGGGCCTGTTTGCACAACTAAGGCAGACCTAGATCCCTCCACCCAGGACCCTGTAGTAAGCAACTCCCTGGAGGCAGGTGTATTAAATAATATGGGCGGAGAGGAGAGCAAATCACTCACTGTCAGCATCAGGCTGCTGGTGAATCCCTTGGACCAGAGGTGTTGGGGTCCCCTGGGGAGGGTGATATAACCTGCATGCCGACACCATCAACTAATGGCCTGCAGGGAGTCCCTGGGGATTATCACTCCTTCGTCGTAACTGTGGATAAGACTGATGCGATGGTGGAGCGGATGGGTATGATTGAGGTACCCGCTGCACAGTGTGGGTTACCAGTGCAATCACCTACTGGAACATACAAGGAGGAAGACGGGGGATCTATCTGCAGTGAAGGTTTGGAGGAATCTCTTTTGATAGCGAGACAATGGACATCCTCACCTCTCCTGAGAAATCCCCATTGTTACCTGTGGAGGAGATCAGAGAGTTCATTCAGTCCTCTGAGGGTGCAAAGCATCGGCCTAAACTAGCCTCGCTTCGCTGGTCTAGCATGCCGAGGCTGGTGAAGTCCCTGCGAGTTATCCTCAACCGGAATGGGAAGGGGAAGAGGAATGTTGTGTCGGGGAATGACAGACGGCAGCTGAAATCCTTTTTGGATGACCTGGTGAGGGACATCAGGGTGAAAAGCAGCCTCGCTCCTTCGGGAGATGGTGGGTCACAGGGTAGCGATGGTAGCAGTCGGACCCGGAAAGCAAAGAATGTTCTTGGTTTTCTTCGGGATAATGTAGTTGAGGGCGCGTCCGCTCTCCGTGGCAAGGGTACAGCCACTGAGGCCCAGTGTGCTCCCGACATGAAACAGACCATAGCTAGTCTAAATATAAATGTTAGTAGGGGCTCTCTCCGCAGATAAAACAATTTCTCAGTCCTCAGGGATGGACGATATGCGGTGAGTTGCCTCCGCTTGGCTCCTAGAGTGGCAGGGCTGGGTCTACATGAGTCACCTTAGCGCCAACTCTAGCGGGGTGGCAATCCTGTTGGCCCCAACCTTCCGGCCAAAAATCGTAGGAGTCCAAGATGTTGTGCCCGGCCGTCTGCTCCACCTGGCTGTGCGCCTGGATGGAGTACCGCTGCATTTTATCATTGGATGTCGGTGTGGCCCAGGTGTGTGGACCGACTCAGGCTGAGCTGCATGTCGGGCCCAGGCCTTGCAATCTTCTCCGAGAACCGTGTCTACGCAACTTGAGCCGTCTCTCCTTGACACCTACAATCGCATTCAGGGATGCAAGTAGGAGGTACCTGTATGGGCTGTTGCTCCACACTCTCCACTTGCTTGCCCTTGCCCACCGTCCCGACACGCCATGGCGGTCGGCCTTTCCACCTGGAGGTGAGGGGGGGGGTCACCAATGGAAATCCCTTTACGAGGGGGTTCTTCCCATGCACTTGGGGGATTTCGGCTGGAGGGTGCTGCATGAACCGCTGCTCTACAAGAAGTTCTTCAGTTTGTACACGGATCTCCTACTCGCATGTGACTTCTGAGGGCTGGAGGAGACCGTGTACCACATGTACCTGGAGTGTGCGAGGCTGCAGCCCCTTTTTGCGTACTTACGTGTGCTGCTTCGCGCCAACTGGTTGCTTTTTTGACCCACCCTATTTACATATGGTCATCCAGTAAGGAGGGGGGCATGGAAGGATGAGGATGTCCTTGTTAGCTTGCTGCTGGAGCTGGCGAAAACAGCCATCCGAGGGTTTTGGAAACGGGTGGTAGGAGGATCTGCCGGGCAGACTGCCTGGCAATGTTTAGGGGGTAAGTTCCTGCTCGGGCGAATAGTGAGAAGGAACACGCGCAGTCCTCTGCTACCTTAGAGGAGTTCCGGGACCGTTGGACTCCGCAGGGTGTAAACGCAATCTTGACAGGGAACATTTTGGTGTAATGTCTATTGTCTATTTGTAGTGAGTAATTGTGTTAGTCACTGATTTGTATATATTGTATAGCACCGATATTTGCAATAAAGGAATTTTGTTAAAAAAATGGTCAGAAACACAGTGAATCTCCCTCCACACCGTCCCATCACACACTCCAGGAGTCAGTCACAGAGTGAATCTCCCTTCACACCGTCCCATCACACACTCCCGGGGTCAGACACAGAGTGAATCTCACTCCACACCGTCCCATCACACACTCCAGGGGTCAGTCACAGAGGGAATCTCCCTCCACACCGTCCCATCACACACTCCCGGGGTCAGACACAGAGTGAATCTCCCTCCACACCGTCCCATCACACACTCCCGGGGTCAGACACAGAGTGAATCTCCCTCCACACCGTCCCATCACACACTCCCGGGGTCAGACACAGTGTGAATCTCCCTCCACTCCGTCGTATCACACACTCCCGGGGTCAGACACAGAGTGAATCTCACTCCACACCGTCCCATTACATACTCCAGGGGTCAGTCACAGAGTGAATCTACCTTCACGCCGTCCCATCACGCACTCCCGGGGTCAGACACAGAGTGAGTCTCCCTCCACACCTTCTCATCACTCACTCCAGGGGTCAGTTACAGAGTGAATCTCCCTTCACACCGTCCCATCACACACTCCCGGGGTCAGACACAGAGTTACTCTCACTCCACACCGTCCCATCACACACTCCCGGGGTCAGACACAGTGTGAATCTCCCTCCACTCCGTCCCATCACACACTCCCGGGTTCAGACACAGAGTGAATCTCCCTCCACTCCGTCCCATCACACACTCCCGGGGTCAGACACAGTGTGAATCTCCCTCCGCTCCGTCCCATCACACACTCCCGGGGTCAGTCACTGAGTGAATCTCCCTTCACACCGTCCCATCACACACTCCTGGGGTCAGACACAGAGTGAATCTCCCTCCACACCGTCCCATCACACACTCCCGGGGTCAGTCACAGAGTGAATCTCCCTTCACACCGTCCCATCACACACTCCCGGGGTCAGACACAGAGTGAATCTCCCTCCACACCGTCCCATCACACACTCCCGGGGTCAGACACAGAGTGAATCCCACTCCACACCGTCCCATCACACACTCCCGGGGTCAGACACAGTGTGAATCTCCCTCCACTCCGTCCCATCACACACTCCCGGGGTCAGACACAGAGTGAATCTCACTCCACTCCGTCCCATCACACACTCCAGGGGTCAGTCACAGAGTGAATCTCCCTTCACACCGTCCCATCACACACTCCCAGTATCTGACACAGAGCTAATCTCCCTCCACACCGACTCGCTAGAAACTGCCCCATTATACGTTCCCGTCGTCAAATACAAAGTACCCTCACACACACCCCACCACCCCCGCGTCAGGCATTCTAATCGTCAGAATCAAACTGAATCTCCTTCACACCGTCCTGCTCTCAGACTCAAATTGAAACTCTCGCCACGGCACACAGTCGCGAAACCCGTCTCCAGGTGAAGCTCCGTCAACACCGTCCCATCACAAAATTCATTAGTCAGTTACAAGCTCTATTCCACCATCCTATCACAGGATTAGGCTACATCCGCGATTTTCAATCACGCAACCCGTTGCCCGACACTAAGGGAATCTCCTTCGACACTATTCCATCGCAGAATCCGGGAGTAAACTTAGAGTGGAACTCCCGTATACTATTACATCATACCCACTCGGGGTCAGACACAGTAAAGCTCTCTGTCGCTCCATCACTCACTCATGGGTTCACACTGCACGCTGCTCACTATAAAATAACACGATCTTACGGGCAGACGCAGAGTGAATCTCCCTCCACACCGTCCCATCACACACTCTTGATGTCAGACACACAGTGAAGTCTCCGCTACACTGTCTTGTTGCACACTCCTGGATTCAGAGTGAAACGCTCTGTCCACGGTGCCATTACACAATTCAGGGGTCAGACATGTAGTAAATCTCTCTGGGCACGTTTCCTTTACAAAATCCTGCTGTCAAATCCAGAATGAAGTTAGATCCATACTGTCCCATCAGACATTCCCGGAGTGAGGCATGGAGTGAAGCTGTCATTTTACGTCTCACAATCCCGTGGTCAGACACAGAGTGAATCTACCTCCACAACGTCCCATCACACTCTCCTGGATTCAGTGACAGAGCGAAACTCCCTCTGCAGCCCCATCACACACTCACCGGGTCAAACACGGAGGGAAACAAACAGCATACCAATTTTTTCATACACTCCCGATGTCAAGCACAGAGTGACGCTTCCTCTCTCCATGCCTGCCCTCTGAGGAGGAGCAGGTGAAAGAGGGGGATGATGCCTCACCTCGTCTGCTGTTCAACAATTCACAGAAATGGTGACGTTCGCTGTGCATTCGTTTAAGAGACTGACGAATCTGTGACACTGAGAGAGATGGTGAAGGATGTTTAGCGTTTACAGTGACATGTGAGTCAGCGTCACGCTACCGAACAGGTCACAGAGAGTGTTGTGTCAGTGTCACGGTGAAGGGTGTCACGGTGAAGCATGTGCTGTTAGCAGAGTGAGATGTCGGTGCCACCATGAGGGGCGTGTCTGTCTCACTCTGAGCGGTTACCAATGCCCTGTTCAAGGTTTTGTTGCATTTACTTTGGGGTTTGTGTCAGTATCGTGGTGATGAACACTTCTCTGTCTCAGCGTGGGGCTTGTCCGAGTTGCTGTGAGGGACGTGTCGGTGTCACTGTGATAGGTGTTTCTGTGCCACGGCGGGAGGTGTACCGGGTCACAATGACGTGTATCTACACGTCACGGCGAGGGAAATGTCAGAGTGAGGGGGTCTGGTAGTGTCACGGTGGGAGGAGTATCTCTGTAATGTGTGGGTGCTGTTCTCATTGTGATGAGTGCGTCTGTGTCACCGTGATAGGCATGTCATGGCCACGGTGTGTGAGATTGTCACGCTGAGGTGTGTGCCGTTGTGATGGAGAGGACTATGTCGGTGTCATTGTGGAATTAAGTGTCGGTATCACGGTAAGGCGTTTGCCTTTGTCAGGGTGAGGTGTGGGTAATTGCCTCAGTGAGCGGTGCATCGGTGTTATGTTGAGGGGCGATACCGTCTCGGTGAGGGGTGTTACCGTGACGTGTGAGTCTTTGTCACGGTGCGGAGCTGGACGGGTCACGTTGAGGAGCCTGTGGGTGTCAGTGGTGTCTCAGTGTCACGGTGAAGGGCGTGTCGGTGTCACTGTGACGTGTGTTTCGGAGTCGCCTTGAGACAGGTTCTCTGGGAGAGATCCGGGTGGGAAATCTCAGATATCTTGGATTCAAAGTTGGGTTCGACTCATGGACTGGTTGTCGATATTGACCTTGGGTCCTGTTCATCTCCTGATTTTCATCCCAAAGGAGTTTGTAGTTTCGGTCAGCGGTGATCTGAGATGGTGAAGGATGTTTGTCGTTTATTGTGTGTCCGTGTCACGCTACTGAGCGCGTCACGGAGAGTGGTGTGTCAGTGAGGGGTATAGCAGGGTACCAGCGAGGTTTTTGCTGGAGTCACGATGGGGGCTGCGTCAGTATATCTGTGGTAGTTGATTTCCTGTCACACCGAGTCGGTGAAGGTTTTATGTTGTTACTATGGGATCTGTCCGAGTTGCTATGAGGGAGGTGTCAGTGTCAGTGTGATAGGTGTTTCTGTGCCCCAGCGAGAGGTGTACCGGGACACAATGAAGTGTATCTCGATGACAAGGCGGATGACAATGGTGTGTCAGTGTCACGGTGAAGGGTGCTGTGGCACAGTGAGGGGCGTCGGCGCCACCTTGACCTACGTGTCTGGGACTTGCTGAGGGTTATATCAGGTTACCAGCGAGGTTTTTGTTGGTGTCACGATGGGGGCTGCGTCAGTACCGAGTCGGTGTTTCAGTGAGAGACGTGTAGTTGTCATTGTGATAGGTGTTTCTGGGTCCATGTGAGAGATGTACTGGGTCACATCGCGGTCCATCTCTATGTCACGGTGAGAAATATGTCCGGGTCACAGTGCGATGTTTGACGGTGTTGCGGCGAGGGACTTGTCGATGTCATACTGTCCGGTGTGTTGGTGTGACGGTGGGAAAAAATTTTGATGTCACGGTGAGGGGTGTGTCTGTGTCACGGGGAAGGACCTGTATTGCTAACAGTGTATGTGTCGGTGTCACAGTAAATGTAATGTTGTTGTCACGGTGAGGACTGAGTGGGTGACGCTCTGAAGGGCTTGTCGGTGTCTCGAAGAGGGGTGTGTCTTTGTGACGGTTGCGGTGTTTCGGTGGAGTGGAGTGTTCCAGTGACGGTAAGGTGGTGTCAGCTGCTGTCATGACAAGAGATGACTCGGTTTCACAGTGATAGACGTGTCTGTGCCACAGTGAGGGATGTCACGGTGAGGACTCAGTGGGTGATGCTCTGAGGGGTTTGTCAGTGTCACTGTGAGGGATGTGTCTTTGTGACGGTGAGGATTTTGTCGGTGTTTCGGTGGAGCGGTAGTTACTGTCATGATAACAGACGAGTCGGTTTCAAAGTGATGGACGTGTCTGTGCCACAGTGAGGGATGTGTCCACGTCACAGTGCGTGACCTGTCGGTGCCACGTCGAGAGGCGTGTCAGTGTTACAGTGAATCGTTATTGTATTAAGTTGTGTGTTGGCATCAGGTTGAGGGATATGTCGGTGTCATGTTGAGGGATGTGTTGGTGGGGTTTGTGTCGGTGTCACGGTGAGGGGTGAGTTGTGGACATGCTGAGAGACCCGTCAGTCCCACAGTGAGGGGTGTGTTGATATCACCGTGAAGGGTGTTTCGGGTTAATGTTGGGAATGTGTCGCTGTTACAGTGGACATTTTTATTCTGTGCGGATTGGTCGTTCCGACCAGTGTGAAACTCACCATGAATCCTCCAGCAGATACCCGTGATAATGAGGGCCGCTGTTAAAACGCAGATTAGCCATATGCCTGGGTCTGATCGGCCTCTCCTTGTAGGTCGTTCACTGGCCATACCGTCTGTGGAAAAATCGTTCCCTGTCTTTGACAATACATCATCATATTCCCTTATCTACCCCACCCCTGCTCTTCCCACCCTCTGAGTTCAAATCACTCTCTTTCCTCATGCAGAGCCGTGAGCAGAAATGACACAACAGGACACACCATTCGGGCCAAAATTTCTGCTATACCAACTATAGTCTCTACCTAAATCGGTTTTACCGACACAATGTTCATCTCCAATCCCTGCACATCCACGTGTTTGCGAAAGAGCCGATTAAACGCCTCCATCGATTTGCCTCCACCAGTACCCCTGGCCAGACATTCCAGTCACCCACGCTCTCTGTGTAAACAAAATCTTGCCGCTCACCTCTCCTGAAAAGATACTTTGTCTCTCTCTTGCAATTCCTTGGTTTTAGACATTTTCTTTGGGACCGGGGGAATGCACCGGTTGCCTGGACTATCTCTCCTCTCAGCCTGAGATACATATGAAATATTATATGAAATCCATACATATTGCATAAATGTATTTTACTGAAATTCTACATATGCTTGTTATCTTTCTCTCTTCTATTTGCTAGCTGTGCTTTGTGCCCTGCGTGACCGTAGGTTTTGTGTTCGGGTCTTTTCTCCGTCTGGTAATGTCACCCCACCTTCTTTAATCCCTTCCGCATTTGACGTCTGAAATTAGGGAACCTCGAAATATTGTGCTGTCCGACTTGTTCCTCCTGCAAGCAAGTCTCAGTAATGTCTACAATATCATAATTCAGTGTGTTAATTCAAGCCCTGAGTTAACCCGCCATTTTTTGAACTTCCAGCATTGAAATATACACAACTCAGAGCACCATGTAGTATCTTTGACAAGGCTGTACACGGAAGGTTAGTTGGTAAGGTTCAATCGTTACGTATTAATGTTGAAGTAGTAAAATGGATTCAACAGTGGCTGGATGGGAGATGCCAGAGAGTAGTGGTGGATAATGGTTTGGCAGGTTGGAGACCGGTGATTTGTGGTGTGCGTCAGGGATCTGAATTGGGTCCAATGTTGTTTGTCATAAACATTAATGATCTGGATGATGAGGTGGTAAATTGGATTAGTAAGTATGCAAATGGTTCTAAGATAGTTGGCGTTGTGGATAGTGAACTAGGTTTTCAAAGTCTGCAGAGAGATTTAGGCCAGTTAGAAGAGTTGGCTGAAAGAGGGCAGATGGAGTTTAATGCTCATAAGTGTGAGCTGATTGATTTTGATAGGAATAATACAAATAATGCACACATGGTAAATGGTAGGGCTTTGAAGAATACAGAAGAACAGAGTGATCTAGGAATAATGGTGTATAGTTCCCTGAAGGTGGCATCTCATGTGGATAGGGTGGTGAAGAAAGATTTTGGTATGCTGGCCTTTACAAATCAGAAAATTGAGTATAGGAATCATGAGAAAATCTGCAGGTTCTGGAAATTCAGGCAACACACACAAAATGCTGTTGGAAACCAGCCGGCCAGGCAGCATCAATAGGAAGAAGCACTGACTAGGTTTCGGGCCGAGACCCCTTGTCAGGATTAACTGAATGGAAAGATAGTAAGAGATTTCAAAATAGGAGGGGGAGGGGGAAATGCGAAAAGATAGGAGAACACCGGAGGGTGTGGGGTGAAGCTAAGAGTTGGAAAGGTGATCGGCAAAAAAGATACAGAACTAGGGAAGGGAAAGGATCATGTGACAAGAGGCCTAGGGAGAAAGAAAGACGGAGGGGAGCACCAGAGGGAGATGGAGAACAGGCAGTAATGGGCAGAGAAAGAATAAAAAAGGGGAGGAGGAAAATAAATAAATTAGGGATGCGATAAGAAGGGGAGGAGGGGCATTAACGGATGTTAGAGATGTTCATGACATCAGGTTGGAGGCTAACCAGACGGTATACAAGTTGTTGTTCATCTAATCTGAGTATAGCTTCATCTCGACAGTAGAGGAGACCATGGATAGACATATCAGAATGGGAATAGGACGTGAAATTAAAATGTGTGGCCACTGGGAGATCCCGTTTTCGCTGGCGGACAGAGCGTAGAGTACAGAGCGTATAGGAGTTGGGATGTAATGTTCAAATTGTACAAGTCACTGGTGAGGCCAAATTTGGAATGTTGTGTACAGTTCTGGTCACTGAATTATAGGAAAGATATCAACAAAATAGAGAGAGTACAGAGAAGATTTACTAGAATGTTACTTGGGTTTCAGCACCTAAGTTACAGAGAAAGTTTGAACAAGTTGAGTCTTTATTCATTGGAACGTAGAAAGTTGAGGGGGGACTTGATGGAGGTATTTTAAATTATGAGGGGTATAGATAGAGTTAACGTGTATAGGCATTTATCGTTGTGAGTACGGGAGATTCAAAGAAGAGAACATGAGTTGAGAGTTAGGGAGCAAACGTTTAGGGGTAACACGAGGGGAAACTTCTTTACTCAGAGAGTGGTTGCTGTGTGGAAAGAGCCCCCAGTGGAAGTGGTAGAGGCAGGTTCGATATTGTCATTTAAAGTAAAATTAAATAGGTATGTGGACAGGAAAGGAATGGAGGGTTATGGGTTGAGTGCGGGTCGATGGGTATAGGTGAGAGTAAGCGTTCGGTACGTACTGGAAAGGCCGAGAAGGCCTGTTTCCGTGGTGTAATTGTTAAATAGATATATGGTTATATCACGCTCAACAGATTGATTCCGGCCTTTGTCTGAGGTGTTTACAATATATTTCTCCTTATCTACTCCGCTATCTACTCTGGAACTCTGAGTCCCATGCCGCTGGAACTGGAGTTTAACTTCTCGTTCTTCGTGCGCCTTGCACGTTACACGCTTGGGAGATCATGGTTCTCCATATAGAACGATCCCTCACAGCGTCAATGATATCTCGCTCACTTAAATCTGTCAATTCTTTCATAGTTCATATATTTTCTTCTGTGTGTTCTATACCACCTTTCCCATGCATACAGCCTTGCAATATAGGAAGGATATGATTTGGTCCAGGGTTGAGATGTTTGATGGGACAAGAGTTAACTTTGAACAGATGCGAAAGGAGTGGATTGGGACAATTTGTTTTATGGGATGGAGGTAATAGAGAAACGTAGGTCATTTAAATGTTAAATTTTGAGAGTACAGAATCTTTATGGCCCTGTTAGGTTGAAAGGAAAGGTTAAAAGCTTGAGAGAGCCATGATTTTCGAGGGATATTGGAAAATTTGTTCGGAAAAAAGAGAGAGACCTACAATAAATATAGGCGGCATCGAGTAAATGAGGTGATCCAAGAATACCAAGAATGTGAAAATAATCTTAAGGAAATTAGAAAAGCTAAAAGAAGATAAGAGGTTGCTTAAAAAGTAAGTTAAAAACAAATCCAAAGGGTTTCTACAGTTGTATTAATAACAAAAGGATAGTGAGGGATAAAAGTGATCCATTAGAGATTCAAAGTGGACAGCTATGTGTGGAGACAAAAGAGACGTGGAGAATTTGAACAATTTCTTTTCTTCGGTATTTACTAAAGAGAAGGATATTGAATTGTGTAAGTCAGGTAAACAAGTCCGGAATTTATGGAAACCAGGATGATTAAAGAGGAGGAAGTACTGGCGCCTTGAAGGAATATAATAGTGGAAAAATCTCCGGGTCCTGACAGGATATTCTCTAGGACCTCGAGGGAAGTTAGTGTGGAAATAGCAGAGGTTCTGACAGAAATATTTCAAATGTCGTTAGAAACTCGAATGGTGCCAGAGGATTGGCGTAGTGCTCATGCTGTTCCATTGGTTAAAACGAGTTTTAAGAATAAACCTAGCAATTATCGGCCTGTAAATTTGACGACAGTGGTGGATAAATTAATGTAAAGAGAAACATGGATTTGTGCGTGGAAGCCCATGTTTGACAAATATTATTGAATTTTCTGAAGAGGTTACTATGAAAGTTGACGAGGGTGAAACAGGGGATATTGTCTATATAGACTTATGTAAGGTCTTCGGCAAGTTTCCGCACGGAAGGTCAGTTAGGAAGGTTCAATCGTCAGGTATTAATATTGAAGTAGTAAAATGGATTCAACAGTCGGTGGATTGGAGATGCCAGGGAGTACTGGTGGATAACTGTTTGTCTGGTTGGAGGACGGTGACTAGTGGTGTGCCTCAGCGATTTGTACTGGAACAAATGTTGTTTGTAATATACATTAATCATCTGGATGATGGGGTTGTAAACTGGATTAGTAAGTACGCAAATGATACTAAGATAGTTCGTGTTGTGGATAATGAAGTACGTTTTCAAAGCTTGCAGAGAGATTTAGGCCAGCTAGAATAGTGGGCTGAAAGATGGCCGATATAGATTAATGCTGATAAGTGTGAGGTGCTACATCATGGAAGAACTAATCAAAATAGGACATATATCGTAAATGGTAGGACATTAAAGAATGCAGTAGAACAGAGTGATCTAGGAATAATGGTGCAAAGTTCCATGAAGGTGGAATCTCATGTGGATAGGATGGAGAAGAAAGCTTTAGTTACGCTGGCCTTTATAAATCAGAGTATTGAGTATAAGAGTTGGGATGTAATGTTAAAATTATACAAGGCATTGGTAATGCCAAATTTGGAGTATTGTGTACAGTTCTGGTTACAGATCTATACGAAATATATCAGCAAAATAGAGAGTGTACGCAGAAGATTCACAAGAATGTTACCTATGTTTCAGCGCCTTAGTTACAGAAAATGATTGAACAAGTTAGGTCTTTATCCTTTGGAGCGTAGAAGGTTGAGTGGAGACTTCATAGAGGTGTTTAAAATTACGAGGGGGATAGATAGAGTTGACATGGATAGGCTTTTTCAATTGAGTGTACGGGTTATTCAAGCAAAAGTTCACCAAGGGGAACGTCTTTTCACAAGAGAGTGGTAGATGTGTGTAACGAGCTTCCAGTAGAAGAGGTAGAGGCAGGGTCGATATTGTTATTTAAGGTAAAATTAGATTGGTATATGGACAGGAAAGGAATGGAGGGTTATGGGCTGAGTGCAGGTCGGTGGGACTTGGTGAGAATAAGCGTTCACGGACTAGAAGGGCCGAGATGGCCTGTTTCCATGCTGTAATTGTTATATGGTATATAGTACAAGGCATTGCATTTCTTCCTTCATGATGGCATGGCCCAGGGATTTTAGTTTCCTCTTATTTAATGTTCTCACTAAATATCTTGTTATATGGGGATGTTGGATTATTGTCTCATCAGTTATCACATCTCTACTTGATATTTCCTGCATTCTTCCAAGAAACCACCTTCCTGTTACTTCTAAGTTTCTTTGGAGTTATGGTGTTATAGTCCATATTTCGGAAGCATACAGCAAGATTGACCAGATGTAACATCTTAGTAGCCTAAGCCTTGTTGTCAGTGAAAGCTGTCAGTGGGTGAAATGGGTTTCATTTGTTTGGAAGTTGGTTTCGGCAATGACAATTCCTTTTATTTCTACTTTACATCTCGCATCTTGTAACATGAAGCTACCAAGGTAAATAAACATCCAAATGAACAAGAGCACCTTTGCCAGAAAATATCTTGTCCAGACCTACACATTCCAGATCTTTTCTGAATCCAACAAAATTTGTCTTGCTCCAATTTAGAATCTCAACCCAAGGACCGTCCCTATACTTTTCTATAATTACCGTGAGACAAATGGCTTTATGATGACTCGATACAAAGTGTGCTCCAGCACAAACCTCTGTCACCTGCCTTGTCTCATTCCGCAGTAGATGATAAAGTAGTGTTCGCTCTCGCTGGGACTGATCAAGGAATCTTCCCTGAATATTTTTGTTAAACTCTATCCTATTGGTCCTTTTGCAGTAGGCGATTCAGTCAATACGTGGAAAGCTGAAATCACCTGCTATCACAATTTTATATTTACTGCAACAGTCTGCGATCTTTCTACAGGTTTGTTCCTCCTAATCCAGCAGACTCTTGGCTGGTCTATAATGTAGCCCCATGACATGACCACACATTTCTTATTCCTCAATTCCACCAATAAAGTCTCACTTAGACGAGCTGCCTTTTCTGTTCTGCCTGTGCTGTGCTGTGAGATTTTCTCAGCCCAGTAATGTCACCGATCCTCCTGTAATTCTTCCGCTTTCTCACGCCTAAAAATAGGGAAACCCGAAATATCGTGCTGTGCTGCTTGCTGCTCCTGCAACCAATTCTCAATAATGTTCACCATATCATAATTGAATGTGTGGATTCATGCCCTGAGCTCAACTGCCTGCATGTCAAAGATTCCCACCTAGTCCTCCCCCCGACACCAGGACCTGAGCCACGCGCTGTGCTGTATTGTGTTCATAGATCTGGATACGCTGGAACGGTTAGTGTCCCTGTCCTTTAACTACACAGTCAAATCCCTGACCTCACTTTGCAAAGCCTCCTTCCCATACATACCGATGTCACTGGTGACTATATGGACCAGGAGATCGTGCTGCTCACTCACCCACTGAAGAATCACAGAGAAGGAATGGTGTGCTGAGAAAACAGGAAGGAGGTGGAGGAGAGTGGGGACCACAGACAGGGTGTTCAGTCTGCAGCCGTTGGAGCAGAACTTGTGATTGCCATTTTGTGGCACCCATCTCTAATTGGAGTCAACTTAAACGCCGAAATCCACCGACCCATGACTAGGAGTCAGAGAGAGCGAGAATCCCTCCATACAATCCCATCGCACACTCCTGGAAACATACACTGAGTAACGCTCCCTCTACGCTCATCAATTACACAATGCCGGCGTCAGTCACAGATTGCAGCTCCCTCCACACTGTCCCAACACACATTCCCGGGGCCATACACAGAGTGAGGATCCGTCCACACCTCCCGATCACACACTCCCGGGGTCAGACACAAAGTGAATCTCCCTCCACACTGTCCCAACACACACTCCCGGGGTCAGACACAGAGTGAATCTCCCTCCACACCGTCCCGTCACACACTCCCGGGTTCAGACACAGAGTGAATCTCCCTCCACACTGTCCCGACACACACTCCCGGGGTCAGACACAGAGTGAGGATCCGTCCACACCTCCCGATCACACACTCCCGGGGTCAGACACAGAGTGAAGATCCGTCCACACCTCCCGATCAGACAATTCCAGGGTCAGACAGCCAGCAAAGCCCCCTAAATATTATATCATTACACTCCCGGGGTCAGACATGTGAGGTACCTCCCGCACCATCGCAGCACACTCTACTAGAATCAGAAAAAATACGAAACCCTTTCCCTCCTCCGGTCCCCCGAATCACCAACACCCAGCATTTCGGTTTTCCAGTATTATGAATTGTGTGTGTCTCTCGGAGATGGTGTGTGTGTGAGAGAGTGGACTGTGTGCTGCCGAAAGAGGAATTAAGGGGAGGAGAGAAGAGGCCAGGGAAAGGGTGGTGAGACTGCAGATACTGAAGCAAGTGGTGTGGAACCACACGACCGGCCTGTGCATACAGAGCTGTGGAGAGGCTCAGAACGTGGTGATAGATATCCAGTGGAACGGGGAGGCGTAATACTAGACGTCATCTCTCCCTCGTACACCCCACAATTGCCTGTAACACAGAGTGGGAGGAGAGTCGAGGGACGACGTAGATGGGGAGCGTTTAGCGGATGGAGCGCATCACGGAGACGAGGGAGGGGCATATTGGTACGTGCGGGATGATGGAGACGGAGAAGTATACAGTAGAGTGTTTGGGTCACGGAGACGGTGTTGTTTGTTTGCGAGGGATGGGTGACGGAGACGGGAGTGGCGCACTGAAGACGGAGTGACGGTGACGGGGAGCAGTGTAGGAGAGCGAGAGTTCGACTGATTTGGGGAGGGATTTGGGGGAGGGAGGGTGTTATGCATACGGGGAGGGGTGTTTTCGAGTTACAGTGCAGGTTAACTTCCTCCCACTGTGTCCTCGCTATCACACCCTCGGCTTCCCGAATAATCCTGAGTTCATCCAGATCCAGTTCCAACTCCTTAACACGGAGTGTTAGAAACTGCAGCTGGGTGCACTTCAAACCATAAGACCATAGGACAAAGTTGCAGAAGACGGCCATTCGGCCCAACGAGTCTACACCGGTCATTTTATCATGAGCTGATCCATTCTCCCATTTAGTCCCATTCCCCCACCTTTTCGCCAGAACCGTTGATGCCCTGGCTACTCAGATACCTATTTATCTCCGCCTTAAATGCAACCAATGCTTTGGCCTCCACTGCCGCCCGTGGCAACAATATCCTCAGATTCACCACCCTCTGGTTAAAAAAAAATCTTCCCCTCTCTGTTCTGAATGGGCGCTCTTCAATCCTCAATTCATGCCCTCTCGTACTAGACATCCCACCATGGGAAACAACTTTGCCACGTCCGCTGGGTCCATGCCTTGAAACATCCGAAATGTTTCTATGATTCCCTTCTCATTCTTCTAAACCTCAAGGAGTACAATTCAAGAGCATTCAAAAGTTCCTCATGTTAACCCTTTCATTCCTGGAATCATTCAAGTGAATTTTCTCTGAACCCTCTCCAACTTCAGCACTTTCTTTCTTACATTAGGAGCCCAAACCTGCACACAGTGCTCCGTGAGTTCTTACCAGTACCTTATAGAGCCTCAACATCACATCCCTGCTCCTATTCCCTATTCCTCTAGAAATGAATGCCAACATTTCATTCACATTCTTCACCATCGACTCAATCTGGAGGTTAACCATAAGGGTATCCTGCACGAGGACTCCAAAGTCCCGTTGCATCTCAGAACTTTGAATTCTCTCACCATTTAAATAATAGTCTTCCCGTTTATTACCTCTACTAAAGTACATGACCACACACTTTCCAAAATTGTATTTCATTTGTCACTTCTTTGCCTATTCTCCCAATCTATCCAAGTCTCTCTGTTTCCTCAGCACTGCATACCCCTCCACCTATCTTTGTATTTTCAGCAAACAGTCACAAGGCCATCTATTCCATAATCCAATTCGTTGATATACAACGAGAAAAAACGCGGCCCCATCACGGACCGCTGTGGAACACCACTGGTAACCGGCAGCCAACCAGAGGAGGATCCCTTTATTCCCACTCTCTGTTTCCTGCCAATCAGCTACCGCTCTATCCACGTATGTTTTTAACACTTCTCAATCCTCTGTCTTCTCACTATTTTTTGCTTCCTTGTATGCCCACTCCATTGCTTTTACTTTGACTTTGACTTCTGTTGTCAGCCATGGTTGCATTCTTTTTCCATTTGAAAATGTCCTATTTTTTTTGTATATATCTGTCTTGCACCTTCCTCACTTCTCGCATAAACTCCAGCCACTGCTGCTCTGCCGTCCTTCCCGCCAATGGCCCTTTCCAGTCAACTTCGGCCAGTTCCTCTCACATGCCACTGTAATCTCCTTTACTCCACAGAAATACCGACACAACGGATTTCAGCTTCTCTTTCTCAAATCAGTCATGTTATGATCACTCCCTCCTGCGGGGTCGTTCACCTGCATCTCTCTAATCACCTCTGGTTCATTACACAATACCCAATCCGCACTGCCGATACCCTAGTGGGCTCAACAACAAGCTGTTCCAAAAAGCCATCTTGTAGACAATCTACAAATTCTCTCTCGAGATCCAGTGCCGACCTGATTTCCTCAATGCACTCGCATGTTAGAATCCACCAGAATTATCATAACACTGCCCTTCTGGCAAGCCTTTTTCTATCTTTTGCTGTAATTTGTAGTCCACATCACTGCAACTGTTGGAAGGTCTGCATATAACTGCCATCAGGGGGTCCTTGTACACCTGCTAATAACCTCAACCCACAAAGATTCCGCACAGTCCGATCCTATGTCAACTCTTTCTTATGATTTAATATCATTTCTTACCAATTAGTAAGACACTGACCATTCACAATATCCATGGTAGGGACACAGAGTGAAACTCCCTCTGCCCCGTTCAATCACACTCTCCCAGTTCCGACATTGGCTTCAATTCCTCCCTTCACAATAACATCAGATGTTCTTCGAGTGGACAGTTGGCTGGTCTATAATGTAGCCCCGTGAGCATGGTCATGCATTTCTCATTTTTCATTTCTCATTCCTACCCATCATACCTCTCTTAGACGAGATCACTTGCCTACCCTGACTGTGTACTGTGGTGACATTTTCTCAGGCTACTGATGTCTCCCCTCCTCCTTTAATTCCTTCCACTTTCTGACGTCTAAATATAGAAACCGCAAAATATCATGCTGTATGCTTGCTTCTCCTGCAATCTGTCTCAATAATGGCTATAGTATCATAATTCAAGTTTTGATTCATGCCCTGAGCTCACCCGCCTTTATTTAAAACTTCCAGCATTGAAATATGCGCAGCTCAGTGCCCCAGTCGCATCACGCTCAACCTTTTGATTCCTGCCTTTGTCCGAGGTCTCTCCAACATCTGTCCCCACATCGACACCGCTGTCTGCTCTGGAAAGCTGAATCCCACCCCTCTGCAAATCGAGTTTAACAACTCTCCACAAAGCCCGCATGCTCAGTACTGGCAAATATTCCCGCTGGGAATGTTAGTTCTCCTCCAGTTTATGTGTAAACCGTCTTCCAACACTTCTTTACAGATCTTCCTTGGAAAAAACACAATGAATACAAATTCGGAAGCCTTCCCATCGTCATAAATTCCTGACCCACGTGCTAAACTGTATGGTCTTCCTCTGTCTGGACACACTGGGAAGGGTAGTGGTCCTGTCCTTTAATTTCAAAGCTAAATCCCTGATCTCACTTCGCAAAAACACCTTCCCATACATACCGATGTCACTGGTACCTACAGTATATGTAACAGGAACTCCTGTTGCTGGTCCATATACTGCAGGTACTCCCCCACTTAAGAATCATCGAGAAGGAATGGTGTGCTGAGAAAAGAGGAAGGAAGGGGAGATGAATGGAGGCCACAGAAAGGGTGTTCTGATTGCAGTCTTTGTAGCAGACCGTTTGAGTCACCATTTTCTTGCTCCCTATACCTGATTAGAGTCTGTTTAAACGCCGAAATCTTCTGACCTACGCCTTCGAGTCAGAGACAGTGCGAGGCTGCCACAACAGCATCCCATCACACACTCCCGGGGTCAGACACAGAGTGAATCTCCCTCCACAACGTCCCATCACACACTCCCGGGGTCAGACACAGAGTGAATCTCCCTCCATACCGTCCCATCACACACTCCCGGGGTCAGACAAAGTGAAGCTCCCTCCACACCGTCCCATCACACACTCCCGTGGTCAGACACAGAGTGAATCTCCCTCCACAACGTCCCATCACACACTCCCGGGTTCAGACACAGAGTGAATCTCCATCCTCACCGTCCCATCCCACACTCCCGGGGTCAGACAAAGAGTGAAGCGCCCCCTGCTCCAACACATTACACACTCCCAGTGTAAAACACAAGTAAAGCTCCCCCTACACAGCCCCATCACACACTTCCGGGGTCTGACACAGAGTGAAGCTTCCTCCTCTCCCTCCTAAAACAGACTCCCTAGGTTGGACAACCGGTGGAGCTCACAATATTTTATCCCATCACACTCCTGGGGTCAAACATGTGAAGTACCCCCAACAACATCGCAGCACACTCTACTGGAATCAGAAAATGTGCGAAGTTCCCTCCCGAAGCCGGTCTCCTCACTCACCAATACCCAGGATTTCGGCCTTCCAGTAGTCTCGAATTGTGTATGACTCTCGGAGATGGTGTGTGTGTGTGACCGGATGGTGTGGTGCGGGAAGAGGAAGTAAGTAGAGGAGAGCGGAGGCCAGGGAAAGGGTGTTGAGATTACAGTCACTAGTGCAAGTGCAGTGGAACCACATGACCAGCCTGTACATGCAGAGTTTGGAGAGGCCCAGAGCCTGGTGATAGATCTCCGGTGGAAGGGGGCAATGTGTAGTACTACACGTCATTTCCCCCTCAACTTCCCGCAATTGCTTGTGAAAACAGTGGGGGGGGGGGGGGGGGGGGGGTCGCGATGCGGCGGCAGCGGAGCTGCCAGTAAAAGTGGCAGAGGTAGATTCGATTTGTCATTTTAAAAAATGTATAGGTATATGGACAGGAAAGGTATGGAGCGTTATGTTCTGAGTGCAGGTACGAGGTATTAGGCCTGTTTCTGTGCTGTAATTGTTATGTGAGTATCTGTATATGTTACATCCATGTTTCTGTCAAACACACACTGGAATCCCTCTCTTGCTGTGTTTGTCAAAACATCTAATGTGACTCGTAAAGCCGCCCCCCAATCTTGAATTATTTCCGCTTCATCACGGCCAAGACAACCAAAACCTGGAATTTTGTGCTGAAGGTCCTGCCGTCCCAACAACCACTTCTCTATCTTTCATCTCATCCTGGTTTTCAACCTCCGGTAACTCAACAAACATTCCTTCTTTTTAGTGGTAAAAATTCCGCTAAGTTATTATTTCCCCTCTAGTTCAAGTGCAAACGGAGAGCCTTGCTCGTGAGCAGAGAAAATGAAGGTGCTGCGCAACGTGGGTGGGTGTGGTGCGGCCTCCGGGCAGATGAATGTGCTGCCCCCTAGTGTTCGCCAACAAGCTCTGTCGCGCTCGACCGTGGCATTCAGTGGCATTCAATGGATGCAGGGCCTCAAGTTGCGTTCTACTGGAGTAACGCTGTCTAGTTTGGTTTGTTCATGTCTACTCACGTATGTTTGTCTGTGAATTAAAATTGGATTGGATTGAAACCGTCTGTAGTGCAAAGGTCGGAACTTCCATTGAAGAAAACCCAATGACCCGACTATCTCCAGCTTTCATTCCTAACCCTGCACCGCAGCCACTTGTTAATCTGTATTATCTTCCTATTTCTGACCACACCAGCACCTGTAGAATTTTGCCTGCTCACCCTCCCACTGGATATTGCTAGGGACCCCATCGGAAATGTCGCGGCCCTGGCGGCTGGGAGGTAAGATACCATTCAGGAATCTTCTCTCGCCTGCAAATCCTCTTTACTGTTCGCCAAACAATGATTCCCCACATCTGGCCAAATCTCGCCTCATCTCGCACTCCGCACTATCCCACTGGACCACAGAACCAAACTCAATGCCAGAGTCCTGACCTGAATGACATATCTCTACAGGTCATTTTCACCCCTCTCCCCCACCCAGAAGTATACAAAGTGGTATTCCTGTTATTGAGCCGGTTGGCCACAGGGGGCACTCTGCACTGGGTCTTGCTCGCTAACACCGTTCAAATTCCTGACTGTCCCCCAGTCCCGCGTGAACTGCAAATTGGGTCACAACTCCCCCCAATATGTCCTCCCTATCACACCATCAGCTTCCCAAATGACCCTGAGTTCATCCAGTAACAGTTCCAACTGCTGAACGCGGTCTGTTAGAAGCTGCAGCTGGATGCACTTCTTACAGATGAAGTCGTCAGAGACACTGGAGGTCTCCCTGCCGTCCCACATCCTGAAGGGGAGCATTCAACACTCCTGACAGGCATTGCTACCGCTCGGACTGTGAAAGTATAATGAAAGAAACAATAAATTAACTGAAAACAAACATACAAACAATAAACCATACAGCCATAGAGCATTATAGCACAGAAACAGGCCTTTTGGCCTTTCTTGTCTGTGCCAAACCGTTTTTCTGCCCAGTCCCACTGACCTGCATCTGGCCCATATCCCTCCGTACACCTCTCATCCATGTACAAGTTATCCTTAAATGTTAAAAGTGAGCCCGCAGTCACCACTTCATCTAGTAGCTCATTCCACATTCTCACCGCTCTCTGTATAAAGAAGCTCCCTCCCCCCCATTTCCCCATTTCCCTATTCAAACTTAATCCATATACTCTGCAATTTTCCCCCCTAGCCTCAGTGGAAAAAGCCTGCTTTCATTCACTCTATACCCATCATAATGTTATATACCTCTATCAAGTCTCCCCTCATTTTTCTGCGATCCCGGAAATAAAGTCCTAACCTATTCACGCTTTCTCTTTAACTCAGCTTCTCAAGTCCCTGCAAACCTTGTAAACCTTCTCTGCACGCTTTCAAACTTATTAGTATCCTCCCTGTAATTCGGTGACCAAAACTGCACACAATACTCCAAATTCGGCCTCACCAATGCCTCATACAACCTTCCAATAACGTTCCAACTCTTATACTCAATACTTTGATTTATCAAGTACCAGGAGCTCTCCTTATGACCCTATCCACCTGTGACGCCACTTTTAGGGAATTTTGCATCTGTATTCCTAGATCTGTCTGTTCTGCTGCACTCCTCAGTGTCCTACATTTTACCTTGTATGTTCTACCTTGGTTTGTCCTTCCAAAGTGCAATACCTCACACTTGTCTGTATTAAACTCCATCACTTCATTGTTGCAGCCGGTCCAGATCCCTCTGCAAGCTTTGGAAACCTGCACTGTCCGCTACCTCTCGCAATTTTTTTATCAACAGGAAATTTGCAGATCCAATTTACCACATTATTATCCAGATAAAATAGCCCCTGTCTTATCTTTATTTTCCCTGCTAATAAATCGCTTTCATTGATTGACTGTTGCTTAATCAACCGCTAGGCGCAACGTTGTAATACACACATACATTTCACAAACCCGCCTTCTGATTGGAGGCTACAGGAGTCTATGACCGCGTCAGTCAGACACAGAGCGAGGCTCCCTCCATACCATTCCATCACCCGCTGTCGGGGTCAGACACTGAGTGCAACTCAATCGACACAGACCCATCACAATTTCCACGGTACAGACATAGAATGAAGTTCCTTCCACACTGCCCCATCATACTCTCCCTGGTGGAGACACATAGTGAAGCTCCCTCTTCCCCGTCAAATCACATACTCCCTGTTCCGACATTGGATTCAGTTCCTCCCTTCTCAATAACATTAGATGCTCTCCGAGTGGACTGTTGGCTGCTCTATACTGTAGCCCCATGAACATGGTAATGCATTTCCCATTCCTCATTCCGACCCAACATACCTCACTTCGACGAGTTCTGTTGTCTCCCCTGACGGTGCACTGTGGATACATTTTCTCAGGCTAGTAATGTCACCACTTCTCCTTTAATTCCTTCCGCTTTCTGACGTCTAAATATAGAATCCGCTAAATATCATGCTGTCCTGCTTGCTTCTCCTGCAACTGTCTCAATAATGGCTACAATATCATAACACATGTTTTGATTCATGCCCTGAGCTCACCCGACTTCTTTGAAACATCCTGAAGTGAAATATGTGCAGCTCAGTTCCATCATGCTCAACCTTTTCATTTCCACCGTTGTCTGAGGACTCTCCAAGATTTATCTCCACATCGACACCGCTGTCTGCTCAGGAACTCTGAATCCAATCCCCCTGAAAAGCGAGTTTAACAACCCTCCCGAAAGCCCGTATGCCCAGCACCAGCAAATCTTCCCCCTGGGGATCTTAGTTCTCCTCCAGTTTATGTGTAAACCGTTTTCCAACTCTTCTGTACAGATCCTACCTTGCTTGGATAAAACACAATGATTCCAAATTCGGAAGCCTTCCCACCCTCAGCAACTCCTGAGCCACGAGCTGAACTGTATGGTCTCCCTATGCGTGGACAGACTGGGACGGGTTTTGGTTCTGTCCTTTAATTTAATAGCTAAATCCCTGATCTCACTTCGCAAAAAACACCTTCCCATCCATACCGAAGTCATTGGTACCTATAATATCTGGAACATGAACTCCTGTTTCTGGCCCATATACTGTAGGTACTCACCCACTTAAGAATCATCGAGAAGGAATGGTGTGCTGAGAAAAGAGGAAGGAAGGAGAGATGACTGGAGTCCACAGTAAGGGTTTTCAGATTGCAGTCTTTGGGGCAGAGCGTGTGAGTCACCATTTTCTTACTCCCTATATCTGATAGGAGTCTGTGTAAACGCCGAAATCTTCTGACCTATATATAAGAGACAGAGCGAGGCTGCTTCAACATCAACCCATCACACACTCCCGGGTAAGACTCAGAATAAAGCTGTATCTACACAGTCCCATCACACACTCCCGGGGTCAGACACAGAGAGAAGCTTACTCCGCTCCTCCCATCACACGCTGCCGGGGTCTGACACAGTGTGAAGCTTCCTCTTCACCGTCCTAGAACAGACTCCCTTAGTCAGACAACCGGCGAAGCTCACAAAATATATCCCATCACACTACTGGGGTCAAACATATGAAGTCCCCCACGCAACATCGCAGCACACTCTACTGGAGTCAGACTACTTTGCGTTCTTGTAGTCTCGAATTGAGTGTGTCTCTCGGAGATGGTGTGTGTGTGTCTGTGTGTGTGACCGGATCGTGTGGTGCGTAAATAGAAAGGAAGGGGAGGAGAGATCAGGCCAGGGAAAGGGTAGTGAGATTACAGCCACTAATGCAAGTGCAGTGGAACCACATGACCAGCCTGTGCATGCAGACTTTGGAGAGGCCCAGAGCCTGGTGATAGATTTCAGGTGGAATGGGGGGTGGTGTAGCACCACACCTCATTTCTTCCTCACCGTCCCACAATTGCTTGTGAACACAGAGTGGGGGGCGCGTGGGGCGGCGGCGGAACTTCCAGTAGAAGTGGTAGAGACAGGTTCAATTTTGACATAAAAAATGGTTAGGTATATGGACAGGAAAGGAATGGATGGTTATGGGCTGAGTGCAGGAAGGTGGGAATAGATGAGAGTAAGTGTTCGGTACGGACTGTAAGAGCCGAGATGGCCTGTTTCCGTGCTGTAATTATTATATGATTATATGTTATATGTTATGTCCACATCTCTGTCAAAGAGCCACTGGAATCCCTCTCTTCCTTTATTTGTCAATACATCTGGTGCAACTCCTAAAGCCGCCCGTCACCCTTATTCCCGCTTCACTAAGACAACCAAGACCTGAAATTCTGAGCTACAGGTCCTGCCGTCCGAACAACCACTTCTCTATCGCTTATCTCATTCTGGTTTTCATCCCCCTGTAACTCTGCGAACCTTCCTTCTTTTTAGTGGTAAAACTTCCGCTGAGAAATTATTTTCCCTCCAGTTCAGGTGGAAACTGAGAGCCTTGCTCGAGAGCAGAGAAAATGAATGAGCTGCCCAACGTGGGTGGGTGTGGAGCGGCCTCCGGGCAGATGAATCTGCTGCCCCCTAGTGTTCGCCAACAAGCTCTGTCGCGCTTGACCGTGGCATTCAGTGGCATTCAATGGATGCAGGGCCTCATGTTGCATTCCACTGGAGTAACGCTGTTTAGTTTGGTTTGTTCATGGCTAATCACGTATGTTTGTCTGTGAATTCAAATTGGATTGGATTGAAACCGTCTCTTGTGCAAAGGTCGGAACTTCCATTGAGGAAAACCCAAAGACCCGACTATCTGAAGCCCTCATTCCTAACCCTGTAACTCAGTCACGTGTTAATCTGTATTACCTTCCAATTTCTGGCCACACCAGCACCTGTGGAGCTTTGCCTGCTCACCCTCACACTGGATATTACTAGAGACTTGATCCGAGATGTCCCAGCCCTGGCACCAGGGAGGTAAGATACCATCCAGGAATCTTCTCTCGTCCACCGATCCTCTTTTCTGCTCGGCAAACATTGAATCGCCTCTGTCCACATCTCGATTCCTTTCGCCCTCGCCACTATTCACTGCACCACAGAACCAAACTCAGTGAAAGAGTCCTGACCTGAGTGACATATCTCCACTGATCATTTTCAACCGTCTCCCCACCCAGAAGTATACAAAGTGGTATTCCTGTAATTGAGCCGGTTGGCCACAGGGGGCGCTCTGCTCTGGGCCTGGCTGGCTAACACCGTTCAAATTCCTGACTGAGCCCCCTGCCTCGCGCGAACTGCACCTTTGGTCACACTTCCTCCTAATATGTCCTCCTTATCATACCATCCGTTTCCCGAATGACGCTGAGTTCATCCAGTAGCAGTTCCAACTGCTGAACGCTGTGTGTAAGACGCTGCAGCTGGATGCACTTCTCACAGATGAAGTCGTCAGAGACACTGGAGGTCTCCCTGCCGTCCCACATCCTCAAGGGGAGTATTCAACACTCCTGACAGGCATTGCTACCGCTCTGTCTGTGAAATTATAAAGAAAGAGCCAATAAATTAACTAAAAACAAACATACCATCAATAGAACCACAGAACATTACAGCACAGGAACAGGCCGTTTGGCCCTTCTTGTCTGTGCCAAACCATTTTCATGCCGAGTCACACTGACCTGCAACTGGCCCATATCCCTCCATACATCTCTCATCCATGTACAAGTTTTTCTGAAAGGTTAAATGTGAGCCCGCATTCACCACTTCATCTGGCAGCTCATTTCACACTCCCACCACTCACTGCGTGAAGAAGCGCCCCCATTTCCCTTTAAACTTTTCCCCATTCAAACTTAACCCATATTCTCTGTCTTTTTTCAGCCCTAGCCTCAGCGGAAAAAGCCTGCTTGCATTCACTCTATCTATACCCCACATAATTTTATATACCTCTATCATGTCTCTCCACATTCTCCTACGCTCCAGGGAATAAAGTCCTAACCTATTCAACCTTTCTCTGTAACTTAGTTTCTCAAGTCCCAGCAACATCCTTGTAAACCTTCTCTGCACTCTTGCAACATTATTAATACCCTTCCTGTAATTCGGTGACCAAAACTGCTCACAATACTCCATATTCGGCCTCAGCAATGTCGCATACAACCTTCCCATAGCATTCCAACTCTTATACTCGAAGCTTTGATTTATGAAGGCCAATGTACCAAAAGCTCTCTTTACGACCCTATCAACCCGTGACGCCACTTTTAGGGAATTTTGCATCTGTATTTCTAGATCCCTCTGTTCTACTGCACTCCTCAGTGTCCTACTTTTTACCTTGTATGTTCTGCCTTGGTTTGTCCTTCCAAAGTGCAATACCTCACACTTGTCTGTATTAAACTCAATCACTTCATTGTTGCAGCCGGTCCAGATCCCTCTGCAAGCTTTGAAAACCTGCACTGTCCGCTACCTCCCGCAATTTTTTTATCATCAGGAAATTTGCTGATCCAATTTACTACATTATTATCCAGATAAAATAGCCCCTGTCTTATCTTTATTTTCCCTGCTAATAAATCGCTTTCATTGATTCACTGTTGCTTAATCAACCGCTAGGCGCAACGTTGTAATACACACATACATTTCACAAACCCGCCTTCTGATTGGAGGCTACAGGAGTCTATGACCGCGTCAGTAAGACACAGAGCGATGCTCCCTCCATACCATTCCATCACCCGCTGTCGGGGTCAGACACTGAGTGAAACTCCATCGACACAGACCCATCACAATCTCCACGGTACAGACACAGAAAGAAGTTCCTTCCACACTGCCCCATTATACTCTCACTGGTAGAGACACAGAGTGAAGCTCCCTCTTCCCCGTCAAATCACATCCTCCCTGTTCCGACATTGGCTTCAGTTCCTCCCTTCTCAATAACATCAGATGCTCTCCGAGTGGACTGTTGGCTGCTCTATAATGTAGCCCCATGAAGATGGCCATGCATTTCCCATTCCTCATTCCTACCCAACATACCTCATTTAGACGAGTTCTCTTGTCTACCCTGACTGTGCACTGTGGATACATTTTCTCAGGCTAGTAATGTCACCACTTCTCCTTTAATTCCTTCCGCTTTCTGACGTTTAAATATAGAATCCGCTAAATATCATGCTGTCTGCTTGCTTCTCCTGCAACTGTCTCAATAATGGCTACAATATCATAACTCATGTTTTGATTCATGCCCTGAGCTCACCCGACTTTAGTTAAAACTTCCTGCAGTGAAATATGCCCACCAGTTCCATCATACTCAACCTTCAGGTTCCCACTGTTGTCTGAGGTCTCTTCAACATTTATCTCCACATCGACACCGCTGTCTGCTCAGGGACTCTGGATCCCATCCCTCTGAAAAGCGATTTTAACAACCCTCCCGAAAGCCCGTATGCGCAGCATCAGCAAATCTTCCCCCTGGGATTATTAGTTCTACTCCAGTTTATGTGTTAACCGTCTTCCAAATCTTCTGTACAGATCCCACCTTATTTGGAAAAAACACAGTGAATCCAAATTCGGAAGCCTTCCCACCGTCAACAACTCCTGAGCCACGTGCTAAACTGTATGGTCTTCCTCTGTCTGGACGCGCTGGGACGGGTAGTGGTCCTGTCCTTTTTAATTGCTGAATCCCTGATTTCGCTTTGCAAAAACACCTTCCCATACATACCGATGTCATTGGTACCTACAGTATATGGAAGAGGAACTCCTGTTGCTGGTCCATATACTGTTAGGTACTCACCCACCTAAGGATCATAGAGAAGGAATGGTGTGCTGAGAAAAGAGGAAGGAAGGAGAGATGAGTGGAGGCCACAGAAAGGGTGTTCAGATTGCAGTCTTTGGAGCAGACCGCGTGAGTCACCATTTCCAGCTCCCCATATCTGATTGGAGTCTGTTTAAACGCCGAAATCTTCTGACCTACGACTGTAAGTCAGAGGCAGAGAGAGGCTGCCTCCATACCGTCCCATCACACGCTACTGGGGTCTGACACAGAGTGAAGCTTCCAGCTCCCCGCCCTAAAACAGATTGCCTTGGTCAGACAACCGCTAAGCCTCAGGAAATATTATCCCATCACACTCATGGAGTCAAACATGTGAGGAACCCCCCGCAACACCGCAGCACACTCTACTGGAGTCAGAAAAGTGCGCAGAACCCTCCCAGCATTCCGGCGTTCCAGTAGTTTCGAATTGTGTGTTTCTCTCGGAGTGTTTGTGTGTGTGTGTGTGTGTGTAACCGGATGGTGTGGTGCGGGAAGAGGAAGGAAGGGGAGGAGAGAGGAGGCCAGGGAAAGGGTGCTGAGATTACAGCCACTAATGCAAATTCTGTGGAACCACATGACCGGCCTGTGCATGCTAATTATGGAGAGTCCCAGAGCCTGGTGATAGATCTCTGGTGGAAGGGGGGAAGGTGTACCACACACATCATTTCTCCCTCAAATACCCATAATAGCTTGTGAACAGAGAGAGTTGGGGCGTTTGGGGCGGCGCCGGAGCTTCCAGTACCACAGAGCCATAGAACATTACAGCACAGAAAAAAGAGCTTTTGGCCCTTCTTGGCTGTGCTAAACCGTTTTTTTACCTTGTCCCACTGACCTGCACCTGGCCCATATCCCTCCATACACCTCTCATCCATGTACCTGTCTATGTTTTTCTTAAATGTTAAATGTGAGCCCACACTTACAAATTCATCTGGCAGCTCAATCTACACTCTCACCATCTCTGTGTGAAGAGGCACCCCCAATGTTCCCTTTAAAGGTTTCCCTCTTCACCCTTAACCCATGTCCTTTTCTTTTTTCTCCCTTAGCCCTGAAAATCTTCCTCACTGTTCTCTACACCTCCCAGTTTTTTATCGTCAGCAAATCTGCTGATCCAATTTACCACATTACCATCCAGATACAATAGCCCCTGTCCTATCTTTGTTTTCTCTGCTAATAAATCCGTTTCTCTGATTGGCTCTTGTCCAATCAACCGCGAGGCGCTACGTGGTAATACAGACACAAATTCCACGCTCCTGCCTTCTGATTGGAGGCTGATTGGAAGCTATAGGAGTCTATGACGTCGTCAGTCTGACACAGAGCGAGGCTCCATCCATACCATTCCTTCACACGCCGTCGGGGTCAGACACAGAGTGAAACTCCATCGACACTGACCCATCATACTCTCCCTGGTACAGACACAGAGTGAAGCTCTATCGACACTGACCCATCATACTCTCCCTGGTACAGACACAGAGTGAAGCTCTATCGACACTGACCCATCATACTCTCCCTGGTACAGACACAGAGTGAAGCTCTATCGACACTGACCCATCATACTCTCCCTGGTACAGACACAGAGTGAAGCTCTATCGACACTGACCCATCATACTCTCCCTGGTACAGACACAGAGTGAAGCTCTATCGACACTGACCCATCATACTCTCCCTGGTACAGACACAGAGTGAAGCTCTATCGACACTGACCCATCATACTCTCCCTGGTACAGACACAGAGTGAAGCTCTATCGACACTGACCCATCATACTCTCCCTGGTACAGACACAGAGTGAAGCTCTATCGACACTGACCCATCACAGTTTCCATGGTACAGACACAGAGTGAAGCTCTATCGACACTGACCCATCACAGTTTCCATGGTACAGACACAGAGTGAAGCTCTATCGACACTGACCCATCACAGTTTCCATGGTACAGACATAGAGTGAAGCTCTATCGACACTGACCCATCACAGTTTCCATGGTACAGACACAGAGTGAAGCTCTATCGACACTGACCCATCACAGTTTCCATGGTACAGACACAGAGTGAAGCTCTATCGACACTGACCCATCACAGTTTCCATGGTACAGACACAGAGTGAAGCTCTATCGACACTGACCCATCACAGCTTCCATGGTACAGACACAGAGTGAAGCTCTATCGACACTGACCCATCACAGTTTCCATGGTACAGACACAGAGTGAAGCTCTATCGACACTGACCCATCACAGTTTCCATGGTACAGACACAGAGTGAAGCTCTATCGACACTGACCCATCACAGTTTCCATGGTACAGACACAGAGTGAAGCTCTATCGACACTGACCCATCACAGTTTCCATGGTACAGACACAGAGTGAAGCTCTATCGACACTGACCCATCACAGTTTCCATGGTACAGACACAGAGTGAAGCTCTATCGGCACTGACCCATCACAGTTTCCATGGTACAGACACAGAGTGAAGCTCTATCGACACTGACCCATCACAGTTTCCATGGTACAGACACAGAGTGAAGCTCTATCGACACTGACCCATCATACTCTCCCTGGTACAGACAGAGTGTAAAGCTCTATCGACACTGACCCATCATACTCTCCCTGGTACAGAGACAGTGTGAAGCTCCCTCTTCCCCGTCATATCGCACTATCCCGGTTCCGACAGTGGCTTCAGATGCTCCCTTCACAATCACATCAGACTCTATCCCAGTCGAATGTTGGCTGGTCTATAATGTAGCCCCATGAACATGGTCATGCATTTCCCATTCCTCTTTCCTGCCCATAGTGCCTCACTTAGACGAATTTTCTTGTGTACCCTGACTGTGCACTGTGGTGACATTTTCTCAGGCTAGTAATGTCATACCTCCTCCTTTAATTCCTTCCGCTTTCTGACGTCTAAATACAGAAACCGCGAAATAACATGCTGTCCTGCTTGCTTCCTGAAGGTTATTGGGGTCTCCCTACATTCTGTCCAAAACCTCATTCAGAGTCGATGCCTCCAGAAGACACGGTACATCATTACATACCCCTCACACCCTCTCCATGATCTGTTTGTTCTTCTGCTATCAGGTAAACGTTACAGGATCATCAAAACAAAAACGACAAGGCTACTAAACAGCCTCCTCCCACAGGTAGTCAGTCTAATAAATAGCTGCTCTACCTGACTCTGTTTTGGACACTTTTAACTTGCAATGGACGCATAAATTGATTTTAACCGATATATGGCTGTTGTGTTTACGATTTATTGTTGTGTTTACTATTTATTATTGTGTTTGTTATGTTATGATTGCACTGCCCCTGGGAAACGCTGTCTCATTCTGCCCTGCAGAGCTGCTGCACGGTTAGAATGACAATAAAGTTTTTGAATCTTGAATCTTGAATATTCTGCTTCAACTTTATCAATAATGGCTGCAATTACATAACTAAATCGTGCACTGAGCTCGCCCGCCATTATTTAAAAATTCCAGCATTGAAATATACGCAGCTCAGTGAACCAATCGCATCATGATCAACCTTTTGATTCCTGCCTTTGTCTGAATTCTCTACAAAATTTATCTCCACATCGACACCGCTGTCTGCTTTGGAACTCTGAATCCCATCCCACTGCAAATCTAGTTTAACAACTCTCCACAAAGCCCGCATGCTCCGTACCGGCAAATCTTCCCGCTGGGAGTTAGTTCTCCTCCAGCTTATGTGTAAACTGTCTTCCAACTCTTCTGCACAGATCCCGCCATCGTTGGAAAAAACACAATGATTCCAAATTCCGAACCCTTCCCACCGTCACCAATTGCTGAGCCACGTGCTAAACTGTATGCTATGTCTATCTTTTAACTCATTCCAGTTTTCAGCCTCCTGTAACTCTAGGTACATTCCTTCTTTCTGCTGGTAAAATGTCCGCTGAGATATTATTTCCCCTCCAGTCCAGGTGGAAACCGAGAGCCTTTCTCGAGGGCAGAGAAAATGAAGCAGCTGCCCAACGTGGGTGGGTGTGGTGCGGCCTCCGGGCAGATGAATGTGCTGCCCCCCAGTGTTCGCCCACAAGCTCTGTCGCGCTCGACCGTGGAATTCAGTGGCATTCAATGGATGCAGGGCCTCAAGTTGCGTTCAAATGGAGTAACGCTGTCTAGTTTGGTTTCTTCATGGCTACTCAACGTATGTTTATATGTGAATTAAAATCGGATTGCATTGAAACCGTCTCTTGTGCAAAGGCCGGAACATCCATTGAGGAAAACCCAATGACCCGACTATCTGAAGTCCCCATTCTTAACCTTGCACGGCAGGCACCTGTTAATCTGTATTATCTTCCCATTTCCGGCCACACCAGCACCTGTAGAGCTTTGCCTGCTCATTCTCCCACTGGATATTCTATCCAGGAGTCTTCTCTCGCCTGCAAATCCACTTTTCTGTTCGCCAATCAATGAATCCCCTCTGGCCACCTCTCGCCTCATCCCGCCCTCTCCGCTATCCCACTGCACCACAGAACCAAACTCAGTGCCAGGGACCTGACCTGAGAGACTTATTGCGTGATGTACACCTTTTGATTCCTGCCTTTTTCCGAGGTCTTAACAACATCTGTCTCCATATCGATCCCCCTATCTGCTCTGGAGCTCTGAAATCATCCACCTGCAACTCGAGTTCAACGACTCTCCCAAAAACTCTGAGTCACAGTACTGACAAACCTTCCCGCTGGGATATCAGATCCCCTCCAGTTTATGTGTAAATAGTTTTTCCATCTCATCTATACAGATCCCACCTTCCTTGGAAAAAATACAATAATTCCAAATTTTGGAGACCTCCCATCTACACCACGTGCTAAACTGTAGGGTCTTCCTCTGTCTGGACACGCTGGGACGGGTGGTGGTCCTGTCCTTTAATATAATAGCTAAATCCCTGACCTCAATTTGCAAAAACACCTTCCCATATAGACCGATTTCATTTGTACATATGTGCTGCTCACTCAGTCTCTTAAGAATCATAGAGAAGGAATGGTGTGCTAAGAGAAGAGGAAGGAAGAGGAGGAGAGTCGGGCCAGAGAAAGGGTGTTCAGATTGCAACCGTTGGAGCAGACCGGGTGAGTTGCCATTTTCTTGCTGCCCATCTCTGATTGGAGTCAGCTTCAACGCCGAAATCCATTGACCCAAGACTAGGAGTCTGAGACAGAGCGAGAATCCCTCCCTACAATCCCATCACACACTCGTGGAAACATACACTGAGTAACGCTCCCTCCACAACGATCCATTACACACTGCAGGGGTCAGAGACAGAGTGAAGCTTCGTCCAAACCGTTCCAGCACACTCTTCCAGGGACAGACAACCAGCGAAGCTCCCTGAATATTATACCATCACACACCCGGGGTCAGAGATGTCAATTACCTCCCGCACAATCGCAGCACACTCCACTGGAGTCAGAAAAGGTACGAAACCCTCTCATTCCTCCGTTCTCCCCACTCACCAATACCCGGTCTTCCGGCGTTCCAGTAGTCTTGAATTGTGTGTGTCTCTCGGAGTTGGTGTGTGTGTGTGAGTGGACTGTGTGCTGCCGAAAGAGGAAGGAAGGGGAGGAGAGAGGAGGCCAGGGAAAGAGAGGTGAGACTGCAGATACTGATGCAAGTGGTGTGGAATCACACAACTGGCCTGTGTCTACAGCGCTTTGGGGAGGCTCAGATCTTGGTAGCAGACATTCGGTGCAACGGCGGGAGGTGTCACACCAGACGTCATCTCTCCCTCATACTCTGCAGAATTGCCTGTGTCACAGAGTGGGAGGAGAGTGGAGGGACGACGTAGATGGGGAGCGTTTACCGGCTGGAGTGTATCACGGAGACAGGGGAGTGGCGTCTGGGTTCGTACGGGATGATGGAGACGGCGAAGTGAGCAGGAGAGGATGCGGGTCACGGAGACGGGGTTGCTTGTAGGCGACGGATGAGTGACGGAGATGGGAGTAGTGCACTGGAGGCTGTATGACAGTGACTTGGATTAGTATAGGAGAGGGAGAGTTTGTCGGAGTCGGCGAAGAGTTTTGGAGAGGGAGGGTCTTATGCATAAGGGGAGGACTGTATTCGAGTTACAGTGTAGGGGCTGACTCTGTGTTGGTATCGTTGAGTGGTGAGATCCTGCTGTGGTGCAGAGCCTGTCAGTGTGTCAGTGTCATGATGAGGGCGTGTTCGTGTCAGATGTTGGTTTTGTTGGTGACACCGAAACACTTTCAGTGTCCATTTGAAGACAATCTACGTGTCACGGTGAGGGTTGTCTGTCTCGTTCACAGCTTATGCAAACTGTCCCTCCTGCTTCAAGTCTCAGTAATTTCTTTGGTGTCAGGCTTAGAGGCGCTGACCCCTGACCTGAGCACAAATGCCCTTCGAACAATACTTCCTCCATTGAAAAGTACGCCGTTCAGAACACGATTCCCAGCAGAATCAACCTTTTGCTTCCTGTCTTTGTCTGAGGTCCGAACAACTTCTGTCCCAACAACCGCTCAACTATCTGTAATGGCGCTCTTGTTTACATCTCCCAGTACCTCCAGTTTATACCAGCACTCTTCCCCCCCACCCAGCCCCTTCTAATGGCAAACCTTACCGCTGGGATATTCGCTCCAATACAGTTCAGGTGTAAACTGAGAGAACTGCTCATGGGAGACGAAATGAAGGAGCTGAGCAAGGTGGGGGCAGTGAGGCGCGGCCTCCAAGCAGGAGTCTGTGTTACCCCTCAGTGTTCGCTCGGCAGAAGACAAACTCTGTTGTGAACAATTGTAGAGCACTGTGGCATTCGAAATGCCCAGGGGGGTTTTACTGACATCCCACATATGCTTGCTATCTTTCTGGTTGATACATTGTTATGTACCCCGTAACTGGGTGTCTTACCAGCAAAGATAGAAGCGTCCGTTGGAGTCTGGTGAAGCTATTTTCAACAGTATTTATTTGTAAAAATATACAAAACAATATCAATGCAAATATACAGATAATATACGTTAGCAATACTAAACCTAAAAGTGCGAGTATAATAATAATCAATAATGAAATAAGCTCTATCGTTGTCTAGGGGATAATGAATTGTCACATGGAAATATAAAGTTCAGTTCTGTTCATGCAGGCTGGGGTAGTTGGCGGTCGATGTGTTGCAATTTTTGGAGAGAGAAAGAGACGAGAGAAAGAGAGCGCGCAAACAGTAACAGCTATGGTCTTTGCCAGCCTTCCTTTACGATTTCGATCCGTCGACGTGTCGTTGTGGTGGCCATTCCAGTGTGACTCCCTCCGTCCTTTAGCTAGACCGTTCTTCCGTGGTGGACTCGTCACCCAGGCAAGGGTGGACACACACACAAGCCCCCACCGGTCTCTCTATAAACACTGCGAGTTAAAATTTACCAACACTTCGTTCGGTCTCCGATGTCCCACACTGTCTCGTGGGTTTCTGCTGCTCACTAGCGTTTCTCCTGGTTCGTCTGAATGGTGTCACCCCAGACCTCAATTTTATCCCCACTCACGGGGTCTCAGGCGTCAATCTGGTTTGAATGACTTAACCCATCAAGCCAGCCCACTCTGGCTGTCCCCTGAGGGATTTCAATGAATAGAACAGTACCAAGTAAACAATCCTTCTCCAAAAGACAATAGCAGTGAATCTCCTCTTTTGTCAGTAGGAGACGTTCCACCTTGTGTACTTCTTAGCTGTGTGTCTCTCTCATTCTCTTTCATGTGCTGTTATCAATAACAACTGCCCTGGCAGATTTCCTTTTGTCTCTCTTACTTCCTTGTTAGCAGCATCGAAATAGTAGCGATTTGCGATTCTCCAAAAAGGGGGGGCATGGCCCATCAGAGTTGTTCATCCTTCGTAACAACATATTATGTGTGCTTTGTGTCGTCTGGGACTATTGGTATTCCGTTTAACAGCCTAGTCCTGACTGTATTCATGGGCATTCCTATGTGATGGAATTACAGTCAAACTTCACTCGAAATTAATTCAAATGAAATGAAACCGTTTCGTCTGTAGAGGTCGCACCTTCCGTGGAAGCAAGCCCAGTGATACACATACCTGAAGACCTTGTTCCAACCCTAACTCATTTGCCACTTGTTAAAATGAATGTTATTTCTAATCGTAATTTCCTAATTATCGATTGACATTTCCCTAGAGTAAAAGGTTTAGATGGAGTGGAGTTTGTTAGCGGTGTTCAGGAAGGGTTATTGATACAATACGTAAATAAGACTGCAAGAGAAGAGGCTGTACTTGATTTGGCATTGGGGAATAAACCTGGTCTGTTGTCAGATCTCTCAATGGGACAGCTTTTGGAAATCGTTTTTGAAATCGTGATCATAATTCTTACACCTTTACAATTCCATTTTACAGAGATAGGAACAGACAAGTTAGAAAAGCGTTTAATTGGAGTAAAGGGAATTATGATGCTATCAGGCAAGAAATTGCAGGCTTTAATTGGAAGCAGTTGTTCTCAGTGAAAAGTAGGAACGAAATTAGGCAAATAGTCAGGGGATATTTGTGTGGAGTTCTGTATAGGCACGTTCCAATGAGACTGGGAAGTTATGTTAGGGTACAGGAACCGTGGTGTATTCAGGGGATATTTGTGTGGAGTTCTGTATAGGCACGTTCCAATGAGACAGGGAAGTTATGGTAGGGTACAGGAACCGTGGTGTATTCAGGGGATATTTGTGTGGAGTTCTGTATAGGCACGTTCCAATGAGACAGGGAAGTTATGGTAGGGTACAGGAACCGTGGTGTATTCAGGGGATATTTGTGTGGAGTTCCGTATAGGCACGTTATCAATGAGACCGGGTACAGGAACTGTGGTGTATTCAGGGGATATTTGTATGGAGTTCTGTATAGACACGTTCCAATGAGACAGGGAAGTTATGGTAGGGTACAGGAACCGTGGTGTATTCAGGGGATATTTGTGTGGAGTTCTGTATAGGCACGTTCCAATGAGACAGGGAAGTTATGATAGGGTACAGGAACCGTGGTGTATAAAGGTTGTAATAGATCCAGTCAAGAAGAAAAGAAAAGCTAACAAAAGTTTCAGAGAGATTGACAAATTTAGAGATTTAGAGGGTTATAAGGCTAATAGGAAGGAGCTTAAGAAGGAAATTAGGTGAGCCAGAAGGGGCCATGAGAAGGCCTTGGCGGGCAGAATTAAGGAAAACGTCAAGGCATTCTATAAGTATGTGAAGAGCAAGAGGATAAGACGTGAAAGAAAAAGACCTATCAAGTGTAACAGTGGGAATGTGTGTTTGGAACCGAAGGAAATAACAGAGGTACATAATGAATACATTGCTTCAGAATTCACGATGGAAAAGTATCTTAGTGATTGCAGTGATGACTTTTGGCAGGCTGAAAAGCTTGAGCTTGTAGATATTAAGATATGCTGGAGCTTTTGCAAAGCTTCAAGTTGGATAAGCCGCCGGAACCTGATGAGATATACTCCAGGCTGCTGTGGGGCACGAGGGAGCAGATTGTTGAGCCTCTGGCGATGATCTTTGAATCATCAATGGGAACGAGTGATGATCCAGTGGATTGGAGGGTTGCGAATGCTGTTCCTTTATTCAAGATAGGGAGTAGAGATAGCCCAGGAAATTATAGAGCAGTGAGTCTTACCTCAGTGGTTGGTAAGTTGCTGGAGAAGATTCTGACAGGCAGGATTTATGGACATTTGTAGAGGTATAGAATGATTAGGAGTAGTCAGCATGGCTTTGTGGCAGGTCGTGCCTTACTGATTGAATTTTGTGGTGGGGGGGAGGAGGGTGCTTTGCTAGTCAGAGACAGCAGTGCTTAGTTAGGACAGATCAGAGGGTTTGGCTACCGAGGTCATATGTGTGGAGCTGAGCTGAGAAACAGGAAAGGTATGACCACAGTAAGGGGGTTGTGTTGTAGGCAACCCAACAGTCAGCGAGAATTTGAGGAGGAAAGCTGCAGAGAGATAGCAGACAACTGCAGGAAACATAAGGTTGTGATGGTAGGGCATTTTAATGTTCCATTTAGTGACTGTGATTGCCATACAGTTAAAGACATAGAAGGGTTAGAGTTTGCAAAATGTGTTCAGGAAAGTTTTCTAAATCAATATATTGAGGCACCGACTGCAGAGAATACAATATTAGATCTTCTATTAGGAAATGAGTCAGGACAGGTGACGTAAGTGTGTGTAGGGGAACACGTTGTTTCCAGTGATCATAAGAACATTACTTTCAACTTGATCGCGGGTAAAGATAGATCAGGTCCTCGGGTTGAGGTTCTTATCTGGAAAAAGTCCTAATTTGAAGAAATGAGAAAGGAACGAGAAAACGTGGATTGGGACAGGTTGTTCTCTGGCAAAGATGTGATTGGTAATTGGGAGGCCTTTAATGGTGTTATTTTGAGAGTGCAGAGTTAGTATGTTTCTGTCAGTATTGAAGACAAAGTGAATAAGAATAAAGAACCTTGGTTCTCGAGGGATATTGGAACTCTGATAAAGAAGAAGAGAGAGATGTATAACGTGTATAGCCAGCAGGGAGCTTTGAGTTCCCTTTTTTGGTAACAATTCTTGAGAACTGAGAACTTCTTCATTTTTGGAGTACACAAGTCCGGCACCTTCCTCAATTTTCCCAAAAACGAGAACAATTGCAGCTCTGCTAAAGTCCCTTGCAGAAATGGTCGGATAAATGGCAGATGAGTTCAACCTTTAAAAAGACAAAGATATAGCACACTATTAAAGACAAGACAGGTTCGATGAGCTGAGGGATATTACGGTCCATGTTCGTAGCTCCATGAACGTGGCTGCACAGTATGCAGAGGATATGAGGGTAAGTGGACGGGCAGTTAGTTTTGAGAAAGTAGACAGGCTACAGAAGGACTTAGACAGGGCAACATAATGGCAGATGTACTGCTGCGTTCAAGTATGCATGGTCATGCACGTTAGGAGAAAATAAATGTTTTGAGTATTTTATGAATGGAGAGAAAGCATAAAAAAAGAAATCAGAGGCTCAAGGAGACTTTAAAGTCCTTGCGCGGGATTCCCTAAAGGTCAATTTGCTGGTTGAACATAGAAATCTACAACACATTCCCGGCCCCTCAAACCACAATGTTGTGCCGATGATGTAACCTTCTCAGGTTGAGTCTGTGGTGAGGAGGGCAAATGCATGTTAGCATTTCGACTCGAATATAAAAGGAAAGGTGCGATGCTGAGACTTTATAAAGCACTGGCGAGGCCTCACGTGGAGTATTGTGAATAGTTTTGGGCCTCTTATCTTAGAAAGATGGTGCTCAAAGTGGAGAGGGTTCAAACGAGGTTCAGAAAACTCATTCCCAGATTGAAGGCTGTCATATGAGAAGTGTCTGATATCTCTAGGCCTGCACTCACTGGAATTTAGAAGGAAGAAGAGTGACCCCATTGAAATCTATTGAGTATTTAAATTCCTTGATCGAGTGGGTGTGGAGATGATAGTTTCTATGGTGGGGGAGTCGAAGACCAGAGGACAAAGGCTCAGAAGAGCGGCGCGTCCCTTTAGAACAGAGACGAGGAGAAATTACTTTAGCCAGAGAGTGGTGAATCTGTGGATTTCTTTGTCACAGGCGCCGTGGAGGACAAAGCTTTCTTTGTTGTATATTTATGGCGGAGGTTCTTGATTGGTCAGGGCTTGAAGGAATGCGGAAAGAAGGCAGGAGATTGAAGCTCATAAGTAAGCTGGATCAGCCACAGTAAAATGTTGGAGCAGACGCAATGGGCCAAATGGTCTAATTCTGCTCCTAAATCTTACTTTCTTATGATGTTACTTTGTTTTATTGTGGAAAAACAAAATGCTGTTGCTAAGCTTGACTAGCCGTAGATTGAGGCCACGAAGGTCACAGGATAAGATGCAGAAGCTGCCTTGCTTGTGCGAGCTTACAAAAGCTAGCAGCATTTCATACCAAGAATGAGGTAATGTTAACTTTAATCCCACACTGTCTTGGTAATGGAGGAACTGACAGCAGATGCGCAGTTCTAATTTTGTGCACCGCCCGGAATCATTCGTAGACTGGCTAATATCCAACAAGTGCTTCTTGAAATCGCTCACTGCGTCGTAAGGCAACGTGATCACGAATTCAAGGGTTAACCGTACACCTATGTCTGTGCCTTTGTTTCTCTTTGATCCCTGGATAAATAAGGGTCTGCACTTTCTTTAGCTTTTACAAGAGGCCTGAGTTCCCTTTTCGGCCACAATTGAATACTTCTTGACAATTGACTACTTCTTCATTTTTCGGAATACACACGTCCAGCACCTTCCTCATTATTTTCCCCCAGAAATTAAAGCCATTGCCGCTCTGCTGACATCCCTTGCAGAAATGGTCAGACAAATGGCAGATGATTTCAACCCTTACAAATACAAAGATATAGCACACTATTAAAGACAAGACAGGTTCGATGAGCAGAGGGATCTTTGTAGCTCCATGAACGCGGCTCCACAGTTTGCATACGATATGAGGATAAGTGGAGGGGCAGGTAGTTTTGAGGAAGTAGACCGGCTACAGAAGGACTTAGACAGCTCAAAGTAATGGCAGATGTACTGCTGTGTTGAAAGATGCATGGCCATGCACGTTGGGAGAAAATAAAAGGGTTGACTATCTTCTAAATGGAGAAAAAACATTAAAAAGAACGAACACAGAGATTCAAGGAGTGTTTAAAATACTTGTGCTGGATTCTCTAAAGGATAATTTGCAGGTTGAACATAGAAATCTACAGCACATTTCCGGCCCCTCAGCCCACAATGTTGTGCCGATGATATAAAATTCTCAGGTTGAGTGTGTGGTCAGGAGGGAAAATGAATGTCAGCATTTCGACTCGAATATAAAAGGAAAGGTGTGATGCTGAGACTTTATAAAGCACTGGTGAGGCCTCACGTGGAGTATTGTGAACAGTTTTGGGCCTCTTATCTTTGAAAGTTTGTGCTCAAAGGGGAGATGGTTCAAACGAGGTTCACAAAAAAGATTGCAAGATTGAAGGGCCTCATATGAGAAGTGCTTGATATCTCTCGGTCTGCACTCTTGGAATTTAGAAGGAAGAAAGGTGACCCCATTGAAATCTATTGATTATTTAAATTCTTTGATTCAGTGGGTGTGGAGAAGAAAGTTTCTATGGTTGGGGAGTCGAAAACCACAGAACAAAGGCTCAGAAGAGCGCCCCGACCCTTTAGAACAGAGACGAGGAGAAATTACTTTAGCCAGAGTGTGGTGATTCGTGGATTTTTTGCCACAGGCCGCCGTGGAGGCCAAATCTTTCTTTTTGTATATTTATGGCGGAGGTTCCTGATTGGTCAGGGCTTGAAGGAATACGGAAAGAAGGTAGGGGATTGAAGCTTATAAGTAAACTGGATCAGCCACAGTAAAATGTTGGAGCAGACGCAATGGGCCAAATGGTCTAATTCTGCTCCTAAAGCTTACTTTATTATGATAAGTTATTTTGTTTTACTGTGGAAAAACTAAATGCTGTTGCTAAGCTTGACTAGCTGAAGATTGAGGCCACGAAGGTCACAGGATAAGATGCAGAAGCTGCCTTGCTTGTGCGAGCTTACAAAAGCTAGCAGCATTTCATACCAAGAATGAGGTAATGTTAACTTTAATCCCACACTGTCTTGGTAATGGAGGAACTGACAGCAGATGTGCAGTTCTAATTTTGTGCACCGCCCGGAATCATTCGTGGACTTCTTGACATCGCTCACGGAGTATATTTGGCTGTTGGCTATCGCCCAAAATTCGCGGTATAAATTTAAGATATAACCTGACTTTGCCGAGTCGTAAGGCAACGTGATCACATATTCAAGGGTTAACCGTACACCGATGTCTGTGTCTTTATTTCTCTTTGATACCGGGATAAATAAGTATCTGTACGCCCTTTAGCTTTTACAAGAGCCTTGAGTTCCCTTTTCGGCCACAATTGAATATTTCTTGAGAATTGAATACTTCTTCATTTTTAGGAATACACATGTCCAGCACCGTCCTCATTATTTTCCCCCAGAAATTAAAGCCGTTGCCGCTCTGCTGACATCCCTTGCCGATATGGTTGGAGAAATGACAGTCGAGCTCATCCCGGACAAATACAAACATATAGAACACCATTAAAGACAAAACTGTTTCGATGAGCAGAGGAGCCTTCCGCTCCGTGTTCATAGATCCCTGAACGCGGCTCCACAGTTTGCAGACGATATGAGGATAAGTGGAGGGGAAAGTAATTTTATGGAAGTAGACAGGCTACAGAAGGACTTAGACAGGACAGTGTAATGGTAGATGTACTGCTGTGTTGAAACATGCATGGTCATGCACTTTGGGAGAAAGTAAAATGGTTGACATTTTTTTAAATGGAGAGAAATAAGAAAAATAAATCGGAGATTCAAATGGACTTTAAAGTCCTTGTGCGGGATTCCCTAATGGTTAATTTGCTGGTTGAACATAGAAATCTATAGCACATTCCCCGCCCCTCAGCCCACAATGTTGTACCGATGATGTAACCTTCTCAGGTTGAGTCTGTGGTGAGGAGGGCAAATGCATGTCAGCATTTCGACTCCAATATAAAAGGAAAGGTGTGATGCTGAGACTTTATAAAGCACTGGTGAGGCCTCACGTGGAGTATTGTGAACAGTTTTGGGCCTCTTATCTTAGAAAGATTGTGCTCAAAGTAGAGAGGGTTCAAACGAGGTTCACAAAAATGATTCCAAGATTGAAGGGCGTCATATGAGAAGTGCTTGATATCTCCAGGTCTGTACTCTCTGGAATTTAGATGGAAGAAGGGTGACCCCACTGAAATCTATTGAGTATTTAAATTCCTTGATCGAGTGGGTGTGGAGAGGAAAATTTCTATGGTCGGGGAGTCGAAAGCCAGAGGACAAAGGATTAGAAAAGCGGGGCGTCCCTTTAGAACAGAGACGAGGAGAAATTGCTTTAGCCAGAGAGTGGTGAATCTGTGGATTTCTTTGCCACAGGCTGCCGTGGAGGCAAAAGCTTTCTTTCTTGTATATTTATGGCAGAGGTTCTTGATTGGTCAGGGCTTGAAGGAATACGGAAAGAAGGCAGGAGTTTGAAGCTCATAAGTAAACTGGATCAGCCACAGTAAAATATTGGAGTAGACTCAATGGGCCACATGGTCTAATTCTGCTCCTGAATCTTACGTTCTTATGATACGTTACTTTGTTCTATTGTTGAAATACAAAATGCTGTTGCTAAGCTTGACTAGCTGAAGATTGAGGCCACGAAGATCACAGGATAAGATGCAAAAGCTGCCTTGCTTGTGCGAGCTAACAAAAGCTAGCAGCATTTCATACCGAGAATGAGGTAATGTTAACTTTATTCCCACACTGTCTTGGTAATGGAGGAACTGACAGCAGATGCGCAGTTCTAATTTTGTGCACCGCCCGGAATCATTCGTAGACTGGCTGAGATCCAACAAGTGCTTCTTGAAATCGCTCACTGAGTATATTTAGCTGTTGGCTATCGCCCAAAATTCGCTGTATCAATTTATTATATAACCTGACTTTGGCGGAGTCGTAAGGCAACGTGATCACGTATTCAAGGGTTAACCATACACCGATGTCTGTGCCTTTATTTATTTTTGATCCCATGATAAATAAGTGTCTTTCCTTTCTTTAGCTTTTACAAGAGCCTTGAGTTCCCTTTTCGTCCGAAATTGAATACTTTTTGAGAATAGAGTACTTCTCCATTTTTAGGAATACACATGTCCTGCACCTTCAAATCTGTAGGCCTCCAAATTGTAACAAGAATATCGAGGAGCAGATAGGGAAACAAATCCTGTAAAGGTATGATAATAACAGAGTAGTCAGGATGGGAGATATGAATTTCCCAAATATCGATAGGCATTTCCCCAGAGCAAGAGGTTTAGATGGGTTGGAGTCTGTTAGGAGTGTCCAGGAAGGTTTCTTGACACAATATGAAAATAAGCCTGCAGGACGAGAAGCTTCTTGATTTGTTATTGGAAAATTAACCTGGTCAGGAGTTAGATCTCAGTGAGATCTCACTATGGAAAATGATTTTGGTGATCGTTGTGATGACTTGCAGCAGACTGAAAAGCTTGAGCACGTAGATATTAAAAAAGAGGATGTGCTGGAGATTTTGGAAAGCATCATTTGGATAAGTCGTTGGGCCCCTAAGAGATGTACCCAAGGCTATTCTGGGATGTAAGGGAGGAGGTTACTGAGACTTTGGCGATGATCTTTGCGTCATCATTGGGGACGGGCGAGGGTCCTGAGGATTGGTGGGTTGCGGAGAATATTCCTTTATTCCAGAAAGGGAGTAGATGCAGCCCAGGAAATTCCAGACCAGCAATTCCTACCTCAGTGGTTGGTAAGTTGATGGAGAAGATTCTAAGAGACAGGATTTTTGCACATTTCGGGAGCTATAATATGTTTAGCAACAGACAGCATAACTTTGTCAAGGGCAGGACGTGTCTTATGAGCTTGACAGGAGCCCATGGAATGACGGGAATGTTACATACGTAGATAGAGCGTTGCTGATTGGCAGGAAACAGAGAGTGTGAATAAAGGGATCCCATTCTGGTATGCTGCCGGTTACCTTTGGCGTTCAACAGGGCTCTGTGTTGTGGCCGCTTCTTTTTACGTTGTATAGCACCGATTTGGATTATGAAATAGATTGCTATCTGGCAAAGTTTGCTATGATTCAAAATGGGTGAAGGGGCAGGTAGTGTTGAGGAAACAGAGAGTCTGCAGACAGACGGATAGATTGCGAGAACGGGAAAATAAGTGGCAAATGAAATACAATTTTGGAAATTGCACGGTCATGCACTTTGGTAGAAGAAAGCTTGCACAGAGATTTGGGCCAGTTAGGAGAGAGTACTGAACGATGGCAGATGGAGTTTAATGCTGATAAATGTGAGGAGCTACATATTGGTAGGAATAATTCAAATAGGACAGACATCGGAAATGTTAGGGCATTGAAGAATGCAGTAGAACAGAGTGATCTAGGAATAATGGTGTATAGTTCCCTGAAGGTGGAATCTCATGTGGATACGGTGGTGAAGAATGCTTTTGATATGATGACCTTTATAAATCAGACCATTGAGTATAGGAGATGGGATGTAATGTTAAAATTGTACAAGGCATTGGTAAGGGCGAATTTGGAGTATTGTGTACAGTTCTGGTTACCGAATTATAGGAAAGATATCAACAAAATAGAGAGAGTACAGAGAAGGTTTACTGGAATGTTACCTGGGTTTCAGCACCTAAGTTACAGGGAAAAGCTGATCAAGTTAGGTCTTTATTCTTTGGAGCGTAGAAGGTTGAGGGGGACTTGATAGACGTATTTAAAATTATGAGGGGGATAGATCGAGTTGACGTGGATAGGTTTTTTTCATTGAGAGTAGGGGAGATTCAAACAAAAGGAAATGAGTTGAAAGTTTAGGGGCAAAGGTTTAAGGGTAACACGAGGAGAATTTCTTTACTCAGAGAGTGGTAGCTGTGTGGAAAGAGCTTCTAGTAGAAGTGGTAGCGGTAGGTTCGGTATTGTCATTTAAATTAAAATTCGATATGTATATAGGCAGGAAAGGAAGGGAGGCTTATGGGCTGGCTGCGGGCCAGTGGGACTAGGTGTGTGTAAGCGTCTGCACGGACTAGAAGGGCCGAGCTGGCCTTTTTCTCTGCTGCAATTGTGATATGGTTACATGGTTAAATAAACGGGCAGAATATAATTCAAATAAGCAGAGAATTCAATATTCTGAGATTCAACTGGACTTGGGGGTCCTCGCGCTGGATACCCTTAATGTTAACCTTCAAGTTGAATCGGTGGTGAAGAATGCGAATTCAATGTTGACATTTATTTCTAGAGGAATAGAGTACAGGATCAAGGATGCGATGTTGAAGCTCAATAAGGCACTGACAAGACCTCACCTGGAGCACTGTGTGCAGTTTTGGGCTCCTTATTTAAGAAAGGATGTTTGGACGTTGGAGAGGGTTCAGAGAGGATTCACTAGAATGATTCCGGGAAAGAGAGGGTTAACATATGAGGAACGTTTGACCGCTTTGGACTGTATTCCTCGGAGATTAAAAGAATGAGGGAGGACCTCATAGAAACATTTCTAATGTTAAAAGTCATGGACAGAGTTGATGTGGCAAAGTCGTTTCCCATGGTGGGGGCGTCAAGTACGAGAAGATATGACTTACGGCTTGAAGGTTGCCCATTCAGAACAGAGATGCGAAGATTTTATTTCATTATCGAGGGGGTGCTGAATCTGTGGAATTTGTTGTCACGGGCGGCAGTGGAGTTCAAGTAATTGGGTGCATTCAAGGCAGAGATAGATTATTATCTAAGGTGCCAGGGCATCAAAGGATAAGGTGAAAATGCGGGGGAGTGGGACTAAATGGGAGAATAGATCAGCTCATGATAAAATGGCGGAGCAGACTCGATGGGCCGAATGGCCGACTTCTGTTCCTTTGTCTTATGGTCTTATAAACTGCGCTGAGAAGTGGCAGATTGTGTTCAACCCAATAAATGGGAGGTGGATTATTTGTTAAGGTTAAATATAATGGCAGAATATATTTCTAATGGTAAACCTTGCAGTGCGGACGATCAGAGGGATCTTGGAGTCCAAGTCCATCAGACACTCAGAGCTGCTGCGCAGTTTGACTCTGTGTTTAAGAATACGATGCATTCGTAATCATCAACCGTGGAATTGAGTTCAACAGCGAGAGGTAATTTACAGCCCTATAGCACACCTGTAAGATCTCGCCCCCCCCCCCCCGGAGAACTGTGCTCAGTTCTGATCAACACACTACAAGAATAATGTGGAACCTATAGGAATAGTACAGAGGATCTTGACAAGGATTGACCGGATTGGGGAGCATGCCTTCTAGTAATAGTTTCAGTGAAATCGCAGTTATCTCCTTGGAGTGACGGATGATGTGAGGTGACCTGACAGAGGTGTATAAATGATGAGAGGCATTGATCGTGTGGATAATTAGAGACAACGCCACCAACATTACTCTCTTCGGCAAGGTTATTCACAGCTCCTTGTACATTCTCATACAAACCGCCATTTAGCTGAACGCAATCAAACTGCTCAGAGAGGTGTTCGCGGGTTCCACAGCATCCTCCAATGTAGTCTGCAAACTGGACCTTGTCAAAAGCCTTGTTAAATTCCATGAAAGTCACATCTACTATCCGTGCGTGATCTACCTTCCCCGGTCAAATCAGACCGACAACTCTCCCTGGGTCTCACGCCATCTGATACCTCCCTCCCCTTCGATGTTCCACGTTCCCGATCTCCTCCAGCCTTTCCCTCTCTCACCACTACATATCATGTTCGTCATTCCCAATCTTCCATGTCACGTTGCCTTACGACTCCGCCAAAGTCAGGTCATATCATAAATTTATACAGCGAATTTCGGGCGATAGCCAACAGCCAAATATACTCAGTGAGCGATTTCAAGAAGCACTTGTTGGATATCAGCCAGTCCACGAATGATTCCGGGCGGCGCACAAAATTAGAACTGCGCATCTGCTGTCAGTTCCTCCATTACCAAGACAGTGTGGGATTAAAGTTAACATTACCTCATTCTCGGTATGAAATGCTGCTAGCTTTTGTTAGCTCGCACAAGCAAGGCAGCGTCTGCATCTTATCCTGTGACCTTCGTGGCCTCAATCTTCAGCTAGTCAAGCTTAGCAACAGCATTTTGTGTTTCTACAATAAAACAAAGTAACTTATCATAAGAACGTAAGATTTAGGAGCAGAATTAGACCATTTGGCCCATTGAGTCTGCTCCAACATTTTACTGTGGCTGATCCAGTTTACTTATCAGCTTCAATCTCCAGCCTTCTTGCCGTATTCCTTCAAGCCCTGACCAATCAAGAACCTCTGCCATAAATATACAAAAAAGAAATCTTTGGCCTCCACGGCCGCCTGTGCCAAATAAATGCACAGATTCACCACTCTCTGGCTAAAGTAATTTCTCCTTGTCTCTGTTCTAAAAGGACGCGCCGCTCTTCTAAGACTTTGCCCTCTGGTCTTCGACTCCCCCACCATAGAAACTATCCTCTCCACACCCATTCGACCAAGGCATTTAAATATTCAATAGATTTCACTGGGGTCACTCTTCTTCCTTCTAAATTCCAGTGAGTGCAGGCCGAGAGATATCAGGCACTTCTCACATCACGGCCTTCAATTTGGGAAACATATTTGTGAACCTCGTTTACACCCTCTCTACTTTGAGCAACATCTTTCTAACATAAGAGGCCCAAAACTGATCATAATACTCCACGTGAGGCCTCACCAGTGCTTTATAAAGTCTCACCATCTCACCTTTCCTTTTATATTCGAGTCGAAATGCTGACATGCATTTGCCCTCCTCACCACAGACTCAACCTGAGAAAGTTACATCATCGGCACAACATTGTGGGCTGAGGGTCCGGGAATGTACTGTAGATTTCTATGTTCAACCAGCAAATTACCCGTCAGGAAATCGCACACAAGGAGCTTAAAGTCCCCTTAAATCTCTTTTTTTTGTGTGTGTTTTCTCTCCATTTATAAAATATTCAACCTTTTAATTTCTCCTAAAGCATGACCATACATCTTTCAACACAGCGGTACATCTGCCATTACTTTGCCCTGTCTAAGCCCTTCTGTAGCCCGTCTACTTCCTCAAAACTGCCTGCCCCTCCACTTACCCTCATACCGTCTGTAAACTGTGGAGCCATGTTCATGGAGCTACATACACGGACAGTAAGATCCCTCTGCTCGTTGACACTGTCTTGTCTTTAATCGTGTGCTGTATCTTTCTATTTGTCCGGGTTGAACCCATCTGCCATTTCTCCAAGGGATTTCAGCAGAGCAGCAATTGCCTTCTTTTCTGGGAAAAGATGAGGAAGGTGCAGGACATGTGTATTCCAAAAATGAAGAAGTTCTCAGTACTCAAGAAGTATTCGATTTTGGCCGAAAAGGGAGCTCAGAGGTCTTGTAAATGCTAAAGAAAGGACTTACAAGAAAATAAAAAAATAGTGGGAATGTAATCATCGGTTCGGCTCGCGGCTTCATCCGGGTGATGGTAGCCCCCAGCCCGAGAAACTTACGAAATCTCCTTTGGGTGGATGCTGTACGATGTTAAAAAACAGTACACAATATGAGAGTAAACGACTGAGCTTTAAATTTGCATTTTGACTATATGGTTAGCAAAGCAACATAAAAAATAAGAAAGGGGCACGTTCTCATGAAACAGTCTAATATTCCAAACAGTCTAATTGTCCTTATCTCCGAACCATCCAACCCTTTCACAGAATGGACTTCCAAATTACCTGGGTTTGCCAATAGCTCTCTATTTTCCTCAGCTCCATGTACCTGTCCAGGAGACTGTTAAAAGTGTCTGTCCTGTCGGGCTCCACTACCGTGTCCGGCAGCGCATTACGCGCACACACCACTCTCTCTGTACAAAACATAAAAATAACCTGACATCCCCTCTGTACCTACTTCTAAGCAGCTTAGAAATGTGCCCTCTAGTGCTATCCATTTCACTCCTGGGGGGAAAAGGCCTCTGACTATCCAAACGATCAATGCCTCTCATCATCTGATACACCTTATCAGGTCGTCTGTCATTCTCCATCGCTCCAAGGAAAAATGGCCGAGTTTACTCAACCTATTCTCATAAGGCAGGCTCTCCAATCCAGGCAGCATCCTTGTAAATCTCCTCTGCATCCTTTCTATCGTTTCCACATCCTTCCTGTAGTGAGGCGACTAAAACTGAGCACCGTATTCCAAGTGGGGTCTGATCATTTGTAATATTACCTCTCTGTTCCTAAACTCAGCTTCACGGTTGATGAAGGCCAATGCACCGTACGCTTTCTTAAGCACAGGGACAACCAGCGCGGCATCGTTGAGTGTCCTATGGACTCGATCTCTAAGATGTCTCTGAGCCACCAAACTGCCAAGAATCTTTCCATCATATTTGACCTACAAAGAAGGACTACCTCTCACTTATCCTGGTTGAACACCATCTGCCACTTCTCAGCCCAGTTTTGCATCCTAGGTCTGTCCCGCTGTAAGCTCGGACAGATCTCATTATTGGGGGTATCTCAATAACCCCAAACATGTATAGTCCGCAAATTTACGAAACCACACCTCCACATCTTCATCCAGGTAATTTTTAAAATCACGAAGAGTAAGGGTCCCAGAATAGATCCCTGAGGAACTCCACTGTTCATCGTCCTCCATGCAGAATATGACCCATCTAAATCCTTCTGTGGGCAAGCCAGTTCTGCATCCAGAAAGCAAAGTTCCTTTCTGTCCCATGCACCCTTACTTTCCCAATAAACCTTCCATGGGTACGTTATCAAATTCACGTTGAAATCACTATAAACTAGATCTACTGCGCTACCTTCATCAGTATGTTCAGTCACATCATCAAAACAAAAATCAATCCGGCTATTCAGGCACGAACTAACTTTGCATATCCATGCTGACTATTACTCATTATATCATGCCTCTCCGAATGTTCACAAATCCTGCCTCTCAGGATCTTCTCCTTCTACGTAGCAAACACTGAACTAAGACTCATTGATCTATAATTTCCTGGGCTAGCTCTACTCGCTTTCGTGAATAAAGGAACAACATCCGCGACCCTCTAATCCTCCGGAACCTTACCTCTCCCTATTGAGGATACAAACATCATCGCTACTAGTTCAGCAATCTCCTCACTCGGCTCGCACAGTAGCCTGATCCTACATTCCCTGTGACTTTTGCAACTTGATGCTTTCTAAAAACTCCAGCATTTTGTCTTTATTAATGTGTACATACTCAAGGTTTTCAGTCCGCTCTAAGTCACCCGTACAAACGCCAGAATCCTTTGCCCTAGTGAATTCTGAAGCTAAGTATTCATTATGTACCTCTGCTGTCTCCTCCGGTTCCATCCACACTTTTCCACTGTCATACTTGATTCGTCCTATTCCCTCATGTCTTATCCAATTGTTCTTTACATACTTATCGTGTGTGCTGCGGTGCACCTGAATCCTTCCTCCAAAGGCTTCTCTTGGCCACTTCCGGCTCTCCTAATTTCTTTCTGAAGCTCCTTCCTGCTAGCTTTATAATCTTCCAGATCTCTGTCATCAACTAGTCTTTTGATCTTTTCATAAGGCCTTCTTTTATTCTTGACATCATTTCCAACAGCCTTTGTTGACCACGGTTTCTGTGCCCTACCATCCTTTCCCCTTCTCATTGGAACATGCCTATGCATAGCTCCAACCAAATATCCCGTAAACATGTCCCATAACTCTTTCTCACAGTTCTGAGAACACCTGATCCCAATTTATGCTTCCAAATTCCTGCCTGTTAGCCCCATATGTTGGCTTAATTCAATTAAACGCTTTGCTAACTGATCTGTTCCTATCCCTCTCCAATGTTATGATAAAGGAGGGAGAGTGTGATCACTGTCCCCTTTGGAGTTATGATGTGGTGGCCATTACAGCGACTTGGATGCCTCAGGGACAGAAATGGTTACTTTAGGGGCCGGGTTTTGATGTTTCAGAAAGGACAGAGAGGGAGGCAAGCGAGGTGGGGCCGTGGCACCGTTGAACAGACATAGTGACACAGCTGCAGAAAAGGTGTACGCCATGCCGGAATTCTCTACGGAGTCTCTGCGGATGAAGATTAGTAACAGGAAGAGTTGGATAACTTTAATGGGTGTTTTCATAGGCCGCCCAATAATAGCAGGGATATCGAGTAGCAGACAGGAAAACAGAGTCTGGAAAGGTCTGATAATAACAGAGTAGTCGCGATGGCAGAGTTTAGTTTCTCAAATATTGATTGGTATCTCCCTAGAGCAAGGGGTTTAGATGGAGTGGAGTCTGTTACGTGTGTTGCAGTAAGGTTTCGTGACACAACATGTAGATAAGCCTACAAGAGGAGAGGCTGTACTTGATTTGGTATTGGGAAATCAAACTGGTCAGGTTTCATATCTCTCAGTGGGAGAGCATTCAGGAGATAGTGATCATAATTCTATTTCCTTTACAGCAGCATTGGAGAGATAGAAAGAGACAATTAGAAAAAGACTTAATTGGAGTAAGGTCAATTATGAAGCTATCAGGCAGGAACATGGAAGCTTAATTTGGAAACATATGTTCTCAGGGAAAAGTACGGAAGAGATTTGGCAAATGTTCAGGGGATGATTCACAGTGAGCGATTTCAAGAAGCACTTGTTAGATATCAGCCAGGCTACGAATGCTTCCGGACGGTGCACAAATTTAGAACTGCACGTCTGCAGTCGGTTCCTCCATTACCACGACAGTGTCGGAGAAAAGTTAACATTACCTCATTCTTGGAATGAAACTTTGCTAACTATTGTTAGCTCGCACAAGCAGAGCAGCGTCTGCATCTGATCCTGTGGTCTTCTGGGCCTCAGTCTTCAGATAGTCAAGCTTAGCAATAGCATTTAATTTTTTCCACAATAAAACAAAAGAAACATATCATAAGAACGTAAGATGTAGGAGCAGAATTAGACCATTTGGGTCATCAAGTCTGCTCCACCATTTCATTGTGGCTGATCCATAGAACCATAGAACCTTAGAACATTACAACAAAGAAACAGGCCTTTTGGCCCTTCTTGATTGTGCCGAACCATTCCTCTGCCGAGTCCCACGGTCCTGCGCCTGGCCCGTAACCCTCCATACACCTCTCATCCATGTACCTGTCCAAGTTTTCGATGTTAAAAGTGAGCCCGCATTTACCACATCATCTGTCCGCTCTTTCCACATTCTCACCACTCTCTGCGTGAAGAAGCCCCTCCCCCCACAATGTCCCCTTTAACCTTTTCCACCTTCACCCTTAGCACATGACCTCTGTTTATTTTTCCTCCCCTGGCCTCAGTGGAAAAAGGCTGCTTGCATTCACTCTCTCTATACCCATCATAATTTTATACACCTGTATCAAATCACCCCTCCTTCTCCTACGCTCCAGGGAATAATGCTATAACCTATTCAACCTTACTCTGTAACTTAGTTTCTCAAGTCCCGGCAACAACCTTTTAAACCTTCTCTACACTCGTTCAAACTTATTAATATCCTTCCTGTAATTAGGTTACCAAAACAGCACACAATACTGCAAATTCGATCTCACCAATATCTTATACAACATCATCATAACATTCCAGCTCTTAAAGTGAATACTTTGATTTATAAAGGCCAATCTGTTTCCCCAGATCCCTCTATTCTACAGCACTCCTCAGTGCCCTACCTTTACCTTCTATGTTGCACCTTGATTTTCCCATCCAAAATGCAACACCTCACACTTGTCTGTATTAAACTCCATCTGCCATTTTCCAGTCCGTTTCTCCAGCTGGTCCAAATCCCTTTGCAAGGTTTGAAAACCTACCTCACTGTCCACTACACCTCCAATCTTTGTATCATCAGCAAATTTGCTGATCCAATTTACTTCATTATCATCCAGATCAATGATATAGATGACAAATAACAATGGACCCAGCACTGATCTCTGTGGCACATCACTAGTCACAGGCCTCCACTCAGGGAAGAAATCATCCCCTACCACTCTCCGGCTTCTCCCATTGAGCCGATGTCGAATCCAGTTTACTACTCTACCATCGATACCAAGCAAATGAATCTTCTTAACTAACCTCCTATGTGGGACATTGTCAAAGGCCTTATCGAAGTCCATCTCTGCGGCCATTCTCTCGCACTCTCATTCCCTCTCCACGGTAACTCTCCCACCCCCCAGCTCTCGCTTCCTCACTTTTTCAGCTGTTCAGCTTGTGTTTTTTGGTGTCGGTCTGACTCACTTGTCAAAACGGGCTTACTCTGACAACGGTTACTTCTCCTTCCTGAGCTCAGATACGCAGAGGATCCTCGACAGGATGGACGACAGCGAGGCTCACATGAATAAGAAACGCACAAATACTGGCTCAGGGGCACTTTCCCGAGGTGAGAGGGGCTGAAAGACGGAGGGAGGGTGTTTCAATTTGGGTCTGACTCCGAGAGCGTGTGTTGGATAGTGTGGATGAAAATCCCCTCTGCGTTTGACCCTGGGGGTTTGTGATGGCACATTGGGGAGGGAGCGTCACTCTGTTTCTAAGCTCAGGACTTGTGAGACGCTACACAGTGAGATTCACTCTGTGTTTGATTGGGTCGATGATGAGGGAGCCTCAGCCAATTTCTGAACCTGATGTATCGTACGGGGAGCCTAAAGCCCAGACTCTCTCTGTGCCCCAGGTCCGTAGAGATGGAAGTCAGTTTCATCGTTGTTGCCTTGACTGTGTTCATGTAGTTTGCCCATTCCTGTCGAGAACCCTCCGGGCAAACTTGCAGCTGACCCTAATGATTCGCTGTTTGAGAATATGTTGGAGGGAAGGCGCAGGACAGGCGACTAGGAGGGAGCAATGTGAGGGGGTGGGGGCGTCAGTGACGCTCGTGCTTTGGGAGGGGTGGAGTGGTGCGACCGGCATAGGAGGGCATTATGGAGGCAGCATTGTGGAGTGGGGTGTAGAGAGTGTGATGTGGGAGGACGGAATGACATGGGGGCAGTGTTGTGGAGTGGGGTGTAGAGAGTGTGATGTGAGGACGGAATGTCACGGGGGACAGTGTTGTGGATTGGGGTGTCGAGAGAGTGGTGTGGGAGACGGAATGTCATGGGGGGCAGCATTGTGGAGTGGGGTGTAGAGAGTGTGATGTGGGAGGACCGTATGCCATGGGGGCAGTGTTGTGGAGTGGGATGTAGAGAGTGTGATGTGGGAGGACGGAATGTCATGGGGGCAGTGTTGTGGAGTGGGGTGTAGAGAGTGTGATGTGGGAGGACGGAATGTCATGGGGGGCAGTGTTGTGGAGTGGGGTGTAGACAGTGTGATGTGGGAGGACGGAATGTCATGGGGGCAGTGCTGTGGAGTGGGGTGTAGAGAGTGTGATGTGGGAGGACGGAATGTCATGTGGGGCAGTGTTGTGGAGTGGGGTGTAGAGAGTGTGATGTGGGAGGACGGAATGTCATGGGGGGAAGTGCTGTGGAGTGGGGTGTGGAGAGTGTGATGTGGGAGGACGGAATGTCATGGGGCCAGTGTTGTGGAGTGGGGTGTAGAGAGTGTGATGTGGGAGGACGGAATGTCATGGGGGGAAGTGCTGTGGAGTGGGGTGTGGAGAGTGTGATGTGGGAGGACGGAATGTCATAGGGCCAGTGTTGTGGAGTGGGGTGTAGAGAGTGTGATGTGGGAGGACGGAATGTCATGGGGGCAGTTTTGTGGAGTGGGGTGTAGAGAGTGTGATGTGGGAGTACGGAATGTCATGGGGGGCAGTGTTGTGATAGTCTCGTGGTCGGGGCGGTGGGGTGGAAGGGTGCTGAGGGGGGAGCGCTGAGACGGCGAAAGTAGGGAGCGCTGTGGGATGGCAGGTGAATCAGGAGCACCGTGGGAAGGGTGGTGTTTAGAGAGGGCAATGAGAGATGCGGTGATGAGGAAGCCACCTAAAATATATTTTTAATCCCCTCTCGTATTTTCTATCTCCCCCCTCACTCTGCACAAACCTTATCTCTTCCCACTTCTCTCTCCCTTTCCCTCTCACACTCATTCTTCTGTTTCCCTTCTCTTCTCCCCTCTATATCTCTTTTCCCATCTCATCCACACTCCCCTCTCTTGTCCTCACTCTGCCCCTTATCCCTCATCACCCCCTCTCTTTATGCTCTAACTATTCTCCCCATGCTGCTCTCTCTCGTTCGCTCCCCTCTAACGCCCCCTCCCCTCTCTATCCCTCCTTGAACCTCTCTCTCTTCCGTAGCCCCTCTCTCCCTGCCTTGTCTTTCGCGCTATCGGTCCCACTATACCCTCTCTCCCACTCTCTCCCTTTCCCTCCCTCTTTCCCTCGTCTTTTGCCTCCCTCTCGCGTGATTATTCTGACCGCTCTCTATCTCCCTGCATCTCTCTACCCCCTTTTACCCATTAACTCTTCCCTCTCCCATTGCTCACTTTTTTAATCCTCTCCCCTCTGTCACTCTCGCCCGGACTTCAACCCTGGCTCTTCTTCTGCACTCTTTCCCTCACTCTCTCGCTCCTTTTGACTCTTCCATCCTCTGTCCCACACATTTCTCTACCCTTAACTTTATACTCTCTCACCACTCTGCCTCGCCTCTTAATCCTACTCTCCGCACTGACTACCTCACTCCCCTCACCTCACTTTACCACTCTCTCTCTCCTATTTCTCCTCGTTCTCTTTCCCCAATTCTGCTCCATTTTCCCACACATCGCCACTCTTCAGTCACTCCATCTCAATAAATCAATTAATCCATTTCACTCGCTCTGTCGTTGTACTCACTGTCTCTCTTCCCTCTCTTGCCTCTCCCTTCTTCCCTTTCGCTGTCCCCAACCCTCCCCCCCACGTCTCGTGCTCTCTTCGCTTCCCTCTGCACCTCACTGACCCCGATTCTCTATCGCGCAATCTCATACTTGTCTATCCCTCTCTCGCAGACGATCTGACCTCCACCTACACCGAGCTGAACATTCGGAAAGTCGAACGCCTCACCAATACGCAAGCAGGTCAGTGATGCAACAACGACGTCATTTTGGATGGCTAACATGTCATACTGCACAAATGGCCAAGTGTGTGATGTATTCTTCTCCACCAGGTCCCTGGCAGCTCGTTCCACAGACTGACCACCATCTGGGTAACAAACGGTTGTCAATCGGCTCACCAGTTGAATCTTTCCCCCCTCTCTCCTTATATCTGTGCGCTCTTGTCATCGATTTTCCAAGTCTAGGGGAAATAATTGCGCCCATTCACTCCGTCTGTGTTCCTCGTGCCTTCATATACCCCTGAAAGGTCACCCCTGCTCTACAAGGAATAAAGTCGCAATCAACCTAACCTCTTTCCCTAACTCAGTCCCTGGAGTCCCGGCAACGTCGTCGTAAATATCCCCGAGCACTCATTTCCAGTTCTATGGCATCTTTCCGGGAACAGGATGAACAACACTGTATACCGTACTCCAAGTGCGGCCTCATCGACGTCCTGCACAATTGCAAGATGACCGCCTTACTCCTGTGCGCAATAGACAATAGACAATAAATGCAGGAGTAGGCCATTCAGCCCTTCGAGTCAGCATTGCCGTTCATTGTGATCATGGCTGATTATCCACAATCAGTACCCCGTTCCTGCCTTCTCCCCATAACCCTTGACTCCGCTATCTTTAAAAGCTCTATCTAACTCTTCCTTGAAAACATCCAGAGAAATGGCCTCCACTGCCTTCTGACGCAGAGCATTCCATAGTTCCACAACTCTATGGATGAAGAAGCTTTTACTCAACTCAGTACTAAATGACCTACCCCTTAGTCTTAAACTGAGGCCTCTGGTTCTGGACTCCACCAACATAGGGAACATGTTTACTGCCTCTAGCTTGTCCAATCCCTTAATAATCTTATATGTCTCAACCAGATCCACTCTCATCCTTCTAAATTCCAGTGTATACAAGCCCAGTTGCTCCGATCTTTCAACATATCACATTCCCGCCATCCCCGGAATTAAGTTCGTGAACCTACGCTGCACTCCCTCAATAGCAAGAATGTCCTTTCTCCAATTTGGACACCAAAACTGAACACAACACTCCAGCTGTTGTCACACCAAGGCCGTGTACAACTGCAGAAGGACCTCTTTGTACCTATACTCAACTCCCCTTGTTATGAAGGCCAACGTGCCATTAGCTTTCTTCACTGCCTGCTGTACCTGCATGCTTGCGCTCAGTGACTGATGTAGAAGAACACCTAGATCTCGTTGTATTTCCCCTTTTCCTAATTTGACAACATTCAGATAGTAATCTGCCTTCCTGTTCTTGCCACCAAAGTGGATAAACTCACATTTACCTACATTAAACTGCATTTGCCATGTATTTGCATACTCACCCAACCTGTCTAAGACACCCTGCATTCTCCTAACATCCTCCTCATATTTCACACTGCCACCCTGCTTTGTGTCATCTGCAAATTTGCTAATGTTACTTTTAATCCCTTCATCTAAATTATTAATGTATATTGTAAATAGGTGCGATTCCAGCACCGAACCTTGCGGTGCCTCACGAGTCACTGCCTGCCATTCTGAAAAGGACCCGTTAATCCCTACGTTTTGCTTCCTGTCTCCAAACCAATTTTATATCCATGTTAGAACCTTACTCCCAATACCATGTGCTCTAATATTGCCCACTATTCTCCTATGTGGGACCTCATCAAAGGCTTTCTGAAAGCCCAGTTGCACTACATCCACTGGCTCTCCTTGTCCATTTCCATAGTTACATCCTCAATAAATTCCAGAAATTAGTCAAGCATGATTTCCCCTTCGTAACTCCATGATGACTCGAACCGATCCTGTTACTGCTATCCAAATGTGCCGCTATTTCATCTTTCATCATTGACTCCAGCACTTCCCCACCACTGATATCAGGCTAATTTCTCGTTTTCTCTCTCCATCCTTTCTTAAAAAGTGGGATAACAATAGCTATCCTCCAATCCTCGGGATCTGATCCTGAATTATAGTACATTGGAAAATGATTACCAATTCGACCACGATTTCTAGAGCTACCTCTTTAAGTACCCTGGCAGGCAGACCATCAGGCCCTGGGGATTTATCAGACTTCAGTCGCATCAGTCCACCCAAAACCATTTTCAGCCTAATGTGGATTTCCGTCAGTTACCCCGTTACCCTAGGTCCTCTGATCACTATTACATCTGGGATATTGTCTGTGTCTTCCCTAGTGAAGACAGATCCAATGTACCTGTTCAGCTCGTCTGCCATTTCCTTATTCCCCATAATAAATTCACCCGTTTCTGCCTTCAAGGGCCCAACTTTGGTCTTAAATATTTTTTTCCTCTTTACATACCTAAAGAAGCTTTTACTATCCTCCTCGGTATTCTTGGCTAGCTTACCTTCGTACCTCATTTTTTCTCCCTGTATTGCCTTTTTAGTTATCTTTTGTTGCTCCTTAAAAAAAAGTTTCCCAATCCTCTGGCTTTCCGCTCATCTTTGCTATGTTATACTTCTTCTCTTTTATTTTTATACTGTCCTTGACTTCCCTTGTTAGCCACGGACGCCCCTTACTCCCCTTATAATTATTCTTCCTCTTTGGAATGAACTGATCCTGCACCTTCTGTCTTATTCCCAGAAATACCTGCCATTGTTGTTCCATTGTCATCCCTGCTTGTGTACCTTCCAGTCAACATTGGCTAGTTCCTCCCTCATGGCTACATAGTCCCCTTTGTTCAACTGACCCTTCCTATTTTCCCTACTCCCTCTCAAATTGTAGAATAAAACTTATCACATTATGGTCACGACCTCGGAATGCATCTTTTACCTCGAGTTCCCTTGTCAAATCCGGTTGATTGCACAACACTAGATCCACAATTGTCTGCTGCCGGGTAGGCTCCAGTACAAGCTGCTCTAAGGATCCATCTCGGAGGCACTCCACAAACTCTCTTTTCTGGGGTCCAGTCCCAACCTGATTTTCCCAGTCTACCTGCAAGTTGCATTACTTTTCCGACATGCTAATTTTAGGTCTTGATTCAACGTGCCCCCGTATCCAGACTACTATATGTGGGCCTGTAGATTACTCACATTAGGGACTTTTTGCCCTTACAATTTCTCAGTTCTATCCATACTGACTCTACACCTCTTGATTCTATGTCACCTCTCGCAAGGGACTGAATTTCATTCCACACCAGCAAAGTCACCCCACCCCCTCTGCCCACCAGTCTGTCCTTTCGATTGGACTTGTAGGCTTGAATATTCATTTCCCAGCCCTGGTCCACTTGCAGCCGTGTCTCTGTTATTCCTGTAACATCATACTTGCCAATCTCCAACTGAGCCTCAAGCTCATCTACTTTATTTCTTATACTTCGTGCATTCATATATAATACTTTTCATCCATCACTCCCCACGCTTCTCACGTCGATCCCTATTGCATTTGGCCATACTCTCCGATCACTTCCTGAGCTTTCTGCCCCTTTAATTCTGTTGTCGTTCTTAAGTTTTCTTATTCACTCTTTCCTTCTTCTCCGTCCACACTGCCTGTTGAGTTCCTCTCCTCGTTCCCTTCCCATTCTTTCCAATTTTCCCGCCCAGCGCCTTCTTCTCTCACCCTATTTCCCCTCTCCATCCATCACTCTATCTGCTGCTCTGTCTCCACGTCACTCTCCACTCACTTCCTCATCTCCCTCATATTGTGTCTCCGTCTCTCACTCCGCCCCATCATTCTCTACCTGTCCCGTGCCCTTCTATTTGTCTTTCTCTCACATTCTCTTGCTTTGTCTCCCAGATGGACTGGACCCCACCTACTCTCAGCTGAACTTTCGCCAAAATGAACTTCACATCGCTCAGGAAGAAGAACCTCCTATTGCGCCGGGACCAGGAGATCAGGCAGGTCAGATTTCACGTTGATGACGCCATTCTGAAGATGTCACGTGCAAAACGCACATGTATATAAGTCATAATGCACCTGAATCGATCATTTCCTCTAGCCGTTCCTTCCACAGACGGAGCATTGTTTTTTAAAGAAAATTCAGCTCTGGTCCGCAGTTAAATCTCCTTCTGCTATCACCTCAGAACTGTGCGCTCTGATCCTCGATTCTCCGAGTCTATAGAAAATGACCCTGCGCATTCACCTTGTCTTTGCCCCACGTGGTTTTATAAACCTTTGTAAGTCACCCATGAACTCCAAGGTATAAAATCCTAATCTGCCTGACTTATCACCATAACTCAGTCTCTCGAGTCTCGGCAGTATCCCCGTAAAGATCCCTCTGCAATCTTTGCTGCTCAGTGGCATTTCGCCTGAAGCAGGTGGACGAAAACTGAACACTGTACCCCAAGGGCGTCCTACCCTACGACCTGTACAACTGCAAAGTGACCTCTCGACTCCTGTACTCAGTGCATTGATTGATGGAGATGCAATCTTCACCGCCTTATCTACACTTGACCTTAATTTTTGCGAACTGTTTTCCCGTAGCCCTGTGGCTATCTGTTCTCTGACACATCCCAGGGTTCCTCCTCTTCACTGTGACTGTCCCACGCTGCTTGTCTTCCTGAAATACAACATCTCGCACTTATCCAAACTAACTTGCATAACAGGAAAAACTGAAACCTAAACCTACCTTGCCTCGCCCGTTTCCGCCTAAGCTCGTTGAGCCAAAGCCTTTAAGCCTTCACTCTGTTCCCGGCTCACTCTGCTGCCAGCTGCAAAAACCTGTGTTCTTTTTAAAGCTTCCCGGCTTCACTGCCCGACGTCACACGCCTGCGCAATCCCGACTCTCTTAACTCCGATGAGAAGAAAAACAATCAAAATGGCTTCCACCGCACTCCCGTTCTGATCCTCTGACTTCCTTCTCCAAATGCAACTCTACCATGAAGTGATCGGTATGTCACTGGCACTCTCCTTTCCGTAATGTTTGTGACTGGCCCGGATGACAGTTTAGATAACAACACACACAAAATGCTGGTGGAGCACAGCAGGCCAGGCAGCATCTATAAGGAGAAGCGCTGTAGACGTTTCGGGCCAAGACCCTTCGTCAAACTTCTTCCATGTGGGCATCACTGGCAGAGGCTGCTTTGATACGTCGTGCCGATGTTACGACGATGGGTGGTGTTGTTGATCATATAGAGGAACTGAAAAGAATCCAGTGGGATATGTTTTAGTTACAAATATGGGTTGAGGAAATGTCAGATGGAGTTTCACACGGTCAAATGTGAAATGTTGCACCTTGTTAGGCCAAATGTTAAGCGATAGCGCACCCTGAAAACCAAGACCCTAAACATTGTTGATTTGCAGATGGAGATTAGGGTCCAAAGTTATTGTCCGTGGGGACGTTTTCTGGGGTGTTTAACCAGGCATATAACACGCTTGACTTTATCATTGGGGGCACCGGGTTCAAATAATCAGGAAGGTATGTTGTATCAAAATTACCGATTAGGCTGTATCTGGCGTACTGCATACAATTCTGTTCAGAACATTATTGGGATGATTAGAAGGCCTTGGATAGCTCCGGAGATGCTGAGCGGGAGATCCGACAGAAGTTTCTAAGATCACAAGAAACACAGACTGAGTCGGCAGACATTACCTTTTACCAAAGTTGAAATGTCTAATAGCAGAGGGAATGCATTCGAGACAACATTGCAGACAAGTTTCTGTACTCTGCTGGGTGGGCTCTGTTCTATACCTCGAAATAATAAAACAATTTACTAACAATTTACTAACTCTACGAGGCAGGACATTCGAAACACACAAAGCCTACTTGAATATCCAGATTTCCATCTAAAGCTTTGTCACAAAGAGCAGAAGCCGTAGGGCGCATCGGTGCATTACACCACGATTCACGGGCGTCCGCCTCTCTCTGAGGTTTGTACACAAGCCACTCTGAGCCCAAATTCCCAGTTCATTGTGAATCCCAATCATCGCAATCTTGTCAAAGTATCTCCCATGAAAGTGACCTTGCTGAATGCTGGTCTAAAGTCAAGAGTTTAGCACCCCATTGAACTGCATGTTCAACTGTGATCCCTTTCTACGTTCCTTGAACCATAGAACTATAGAACATTACAACACTGAAACAAGCCCTTTGGCCCTTCTTGGCTGTGCCGAACCATTTTTCTGCCTCGGCCCACTGAGCTGAACCTGGCCCATATCCCTCCATACACCTCTCATACATGTCCTTGTCAAATTCTTTCTTAAATGTTAAAAGTGAGCCAGCATTTATCACTTAATCTGGCAGCTCATTCCACATTCCCACCACTCTCGGTGTGAAGAAGACCCCCACCCTCCTAATCTTCCCTTTAAATGTTTCCCCCTTCCCCGTTAACCCATGTACTCAGTTTTATTTTTTTCCTCCTCTAGCCTCAGTGGAACAAGAACCTTCTTGCATTTACTCTATCTATACACATTTTCCAGAGGACAGGAAATTTTTTAATTGGGGAAGGGCAAATTATGAGGCTATAAGGCTAGAACTTGCGGCTGTGAATAGTGATGATGTTTTTGCAGGGAAAGGTACTGTAGACTTGTGGTCGTTGTTTAAGGATCTCTTGCGGGATGTTAGGGATAAATTTGTCCCGGTGAGGAAGATAAAGACTGATAGGGTGAAGGAACCATGGGTGACAAATGAGGTGGACAATCTAGTCAGTTGGAAGAAAACATCATACATGAGGTTTAGGAAGCAAGGATCAGATGGGTCTATTGAGGAATATAGGGTATTACTTCCCTTACTTTCCTCTCGCCCTCCACTCTCTGTGCAATCTCTCCCAGATCGTTCACTCCGATATAGCCATATAACCATATAACCCTATAACAATACAACACGGAAACAGGCCATCTCAGACCTTCTAGTTCGTGCGGACGCTTACTTTCGCCTAGTCCCACTGGCTTGCACTCCGCCCATGATCCTCCTTTACTTTCCTGTCCATATACCTATCCAATTTTATTTTAAATGACAATGCTGAACCTGTCTTTACCACTTCTACTGGAAGCTCATTCCACACAGCTACCACTCTGTGAGTAAAGAAATTCCCCCTCGTGCTACCTTTAAACTTTGGCCCCTTAACTCTCAAATCATGTCCAATTGTTTCAATCTCCCCTACTCTCAATGGAAAAAACCTATACACGTCACCTCGACCTATGCCCCTCATTATTTTAAATACCTCTAACAAGTCCCCCCGAACATTCTACGCTCCAAAGAGTAAAGACCTAACTTGTTCAGCTTTTCCCTGTAACTAAGGTGCTGAAACCCAGGTAATATTCTAATAAATCTTCCCTGTACTCAGTCCATTTTGTTGACACCTTTCCTATAATTCCGTGACCAGAACTGTACATAATACTCCAAATTCGGCCTTACCAATGCCTTGTACAATTTTAACATTACATCCCAACTACTGTAATCAATGCTCTGATTTATAAAGGCCAGCATACCAAAGGCTTTCTTCACCACCCTATCCACATGAGATTCCACCTTCAGGGAACTATGCCCCATTATTCCTAGATCTCTCTGTTCTACTGCATTCTTCAATGCCCTACCATTTGCCATGTATGTCCTATTTGGATTATTCCTACCTAAATGTAGCACCACACACTTACCATCATTAAACTCCATCCGCCATCGTTCATCCCACTCTTTTAACTGGCCTAAATCTCTATGAAGCTTTTAAGACGTATTTCAGTGTCCACAACGCCACCTACCTTAGTATCATCTGAATACTTACTAATCCAATTTACCACCCTATCATCCGGATCATTAATGTATATGACAAACAACATTAGACCCAAATCACATCCCTGAGGTACACCACTAGTCACCGGCCTCCAACCTGACAAACAGTTATTCACCACTACTCTCTGGCATCTCCCACCTAGCCACTGTTGAATCCATTTTACTACTTCAATATTAATACCTAACGATTGAAACTTCCTAACTAACCTTCCGTGCGGCGCCCTGTCAAAGGCCTAACTGAAGTCCATATAGACAACATCCACTGCTTTACCCTCGTCAACTTTCCTCGTAACCTCTTCAAAAAATTCAATAAGATTTGTCAAACATGACCTTCCACGCACAAATCCATACTGATTATTCCTAATCAGACCCTGTTTATCCAGATAATAATATATATCAACTTTAATAATACTTTCCATTAATTTACCACCACTGACGTCAAACTGACAGGCCTATAATTGCTGAGTTTAGTCTTAGAACTATTTTTAAAAAATGGAACCATATGAGCAATACCCCAATACTCCGGCACCATCCACGTATCTAAAGACTTTTGAAATATTTCTGTCAGAGCCCCTGCTATTTCTACACCAACTTCCATCAAGGTCCTATGGAAATCCGGTCAGGACTCTGTGATTTATCGACTTTTATTTTCCTTAAAAGTGCCAGTACTTCCTCCTCTCTAATCGTAACAGTTTCCATAACTTCCTTACTTCTTCCCCTTCCCTTACACAATTCAATATCCTTCATTTTAGTGAATACCGAATAGCCCCCTCACCGAATAGTGAATACCCCCTCACTCTTACCCTCTACCACCGCTTTCTATCCCATCCCCTAATCATTCTCTGTCCCCGTTTTCTCTTTCGCATTTTCTTGCCCATCGCCCCTATCGCTAACCATTCTCATCTCCTTACCATCAATCTCTTTCACCCTCTCTCTGCCGTCTCTACCCTCGTTCTCTAACCTTCCATCCCTGCCTTTCAGCCCTATCTCTCCCACTCATTCTCACTCTCCCTATTGCCTCCCTCCTCTCCCTCTCTGTCCTCACTTCCTCCATTCTCTGCCGGCCGCACTTGTTCTATTTCCTTCCCTCCCATCGTCCCTCGCGCTCTCTCTCAGACGGCCTGACCTCCACCTATTCAGAGCTGAACTTTCCGAAAGACGACACCCTCATCAATGAGGATGAGACTGCTCCCATTGCTTCGGGACCACGAAGCCTGCCAAACAATGGCCGAACAGGTCCAAGTTCACAATACTGACTTCATTCTGGAGAACGTCACGAGTTTTATTCAGAAGTGTGTGTGCTTTCTTATTGCCTCAAATTCATCTCTCAACCAGCATTTACCGGGCAGCCCGTTCTACATTCGGACCATCATCTGGCTTGAAAGATTTGTCACTAGGGGATCCAATTAAATTTATTTCTTCTGTCATCTGAGACCTGTGCGCTCTCGTACTCGACTCTCCGTAATGTGCTCATTCACTCTATTTGTGCCCCTCATGGATTCTTACACCTCTGTAAGCTCACCCGTACACTGTAAGCAATAAATTCCAAAGCTGACCGACCTCTCCATAACTCAGTCTCTCGAGTCCTGGGAACATCCTCGGAAATCTCCTACTGCACTCTTTCCATTGGTATCTTCCCCACAGCAGGACGACCAAAAGTAAACACCATTCTCGCCGATGTCTTGTACTACTGCAACGTGACTTCCCGCCCCCCGTCCCCAATGACCTGACTGAGCAAGGTCAGCGTGTCAAATGCCTTCTTCACCATCCAGTCTCCGTGTGACTATACTTTCAGGGACGATTGGTCTATCAAGTGTACCTGTATACCTGCGTTGCTCGGTTCTATAACACTACCCGGGGTCCCTGTCTACCTGTGACTTCACTTTCAGGGAACCGTGTCCCTGTACCCCTGGGTCCCTCTGTTCTACGACAATCCTCAGGGCCCCTCTCTAACTGCGACTCCTCTTTCAGGGTCGGTGCACCTCTGCCCCGAGGTCCCGCTGTTCACCAACACTCCCCAGGATGTCTGTCTACCTGTGACAGCTCATTCAATGAATTTTGTACCCGGAACCCTGCTTCACCCGATTGGCTGAATCTTGAAGGATCCTTTGCTAGTCCAGCTTTACGACAAAACCAACAGTCACCGACCATAAGAACATGTAATTTGGAGAGAAGTTCGGCCATTTGGCCCGTCGAGTCTGATTCGCCATTTCGTAATGGCTGATCCAATTTTCTTCTAGTTCCAAACTCCTGCCTTCAGCCCGCGACCCTGACTAATCAAGAATCTATCACCCTCTCCCACAAATCTACATAGAGACTTGGTCTCCATAACTGCCTGTGGCAACAGCTCCACAGATTCGCCACTTTTTGACTGAAGAGATTGTTCCTCATCTCCGTTCCAATGTCTGTCCGGCTATTCTGAGGTTGTGTCACCTGGTCTTCGATTGTCCCGCCACAGGAGACATCCTGTCCACAGCGAGTCCGTCAAGGACTTCATCTTTTATTCCTCCAGTCCTGCTGATTGGCTCTCGTTCGAAACATCACCTGTACTTTTTCAAAGATGTTGCCGAGCCTGCTGAGATCCTGCAGCATTCAGCTAGGATTTCTGCCATCTGCAGATTTTCACTTTGCATTTCATTTACCAGAGCGGAGAGCCCCACACTACCATTTGTCCACCCATCTACGAATGATCCACATCCCACAGAATCCATCAGCGAAGTTCTACACTTTCCAGAACATCACCGATGTTGGTGTCGCCTCCGGTTTTACCAGCCCACTCACCCCATTTTTATTCATGTCAGTCCTGTACATCATATACAACTCTGAGATTCAGCTTTTAAAATGTTTTTAGATTTGAATATATATTTGAAAAAAAAAACAGTGCGCAATCGGCACTTCCAACCCGTCATGCCGCGCTGCCCAGGAATCCCTAAATTATCCCTCGCCTAATCACGGGGCAATTTACAATATGCTGTTAACGCACCAACTGAGACGCCTTTGAACTGTGGCAGGAAACCAGAGCGCCCAGGCAGTGGCAGGAATTGAACCCGTGTTTCTGGTATTGAGAAGCGCTGTGCTAACCACTACGTTACCGTACCGCCTTTGTGCTTGGCGAAGCCACAAAACAAAGAAACGCAATGGATTACACGAATATCCCCAGGACATGTTAGTCCGAGAGGACAGTTATATATCCCATGTGTGAAACAATTACAAAGCGTGCAAACAATAATACAATTGTGAAAAATAGTAAAATCTGGATCGAAACGGTCATTTCCCTGTGGATACCATGTATCATGACCTCTCTCGATAAGGCTCCCCTGAGGGATATGTTCAAACGCCCCAATGAAGTTCAGGTAGGCAACATTCACGACTCCAGTTTCATCGATCACCTTCCAGAGAGAGAATCAAGGGCCTCTCGAATGAGTTAGCCATTAGACAGACTTTGCCAGGACAAGGAATTGGGCTCTGAACGACGGATGGAAGTAGATTTGATTGAGGAAGGGAGGGTGGAAGGAGAGAGCGCTGATGGTGGGTACAAGGGATCCCAGAGGGGGTCAGGGCTGTATTCACACACATGCTGAATGTTCTCTCTAGGTCCGCATAAACTGGAGTCGAAAGAGAAAATCGGAAATAGACGGTGCCGGAAGATCTGCCTTTTCTGTCTCGTTACATCCGCCCTTATCGCGATAGTGGCCGGGCTCTCGATCTATGGTGAGTTGAAAGGGCACCGAATGGAGCCAGAACATAAACTAACAGAGTGGACTGAAGATTTAGCGTAAAACCTCACAGTGATGCCGACACGCACCTCAACGTGACACCGACGCACACCTTTACCGTGACAAGAACACGGCCTTTACCGTAACACAATCCAGTCTCATAATGAAACCGACATACCATTCACAATAACACCAATAATACCTTCACCGTAGCGCTGACACGCCCCCGTACGCGACACGAACACAACCCTCACCGTGACAAAGACATGACACTCACAGTGACAGCAACACACTCCTCACTGTAACATCGACATGCCCCTGACCCTGTGACTGATACACTCCTTAAGGCGACACCGAAAAACACCACACAGTGACACCGACACGCCCTTGAAAGTAACAGTGTGTCACCACTCTCAACATGATACGCCCCTCAACATGAACCGTACCGCACCGTGACAATGACACACCACTTACCGTGACCGCGCGTCACCGTGACAATGTATAACACGTCACTGTTAAAGCTAAACGTCGTTCACCATCTCTCTCAGTATTACAGATTCGTCGGTCTCAAATCAGCTGCGAACAAAACTACCAGATATTTTGCCAATTACTGACCAGTAACAGAGGTGAGGTAACAACGGCCTCCTACCTGTCACGGCTTCACAGGGTGGAGACAGAGAGAGAGAGAGGGAGAGAGAGAGAGAGAGAGAGAGAGAGAGAGAGAGAGAGAGAGAGAGAGAGAGAGAGAGAGAGAGAGAGAGAGAGAGAGAGAGAGAGCTGCACTCTGTGTCTGATTGCAGGCGTATGTGATAGGACGGTATGGAGAGAGATCAACTCTGTGTCTGACCCCGGGAGTGTGTGATGGGACGGTGTGGAGGGATCGACACCTGGCGGTGAAGATAACATGACCCTGAGTCTATGACTGATTGAGCGATTAGATGGCGTAGCGGGAGCTTCACTCTGAGTTTGACATAGTGTGGTTGTGACAGCAGGGACGAATCGAGTGTCTCTGTCTGATTGACCCCTTGTATGAGTAACCTGAGAGTGTAAAGTGAGCTTCGCACAGTGCTTGGCCATCGGAGTTTGTCATGAAATGGTGCGGAGGGATTTTCGATCTGCGTCTGTCCGCGGGAGAGTGTGATGAGACGTTGTGCTGGGAACTCACTTTACTTGATGCTGATTTCCAGAGCTAGCGTGTTCCCAGGAATGGATCAGAAATGAAGACCGCTGTTATTTAATATCCACTTTTGAAACATCTTACGACGAAGCGAAGAAATATTGTTCGAAATTTGATGCAATGTTGCTGGAAATAAATTCAGAAGAAGAGAAGGTACGTGTCACACTGAGAAACGATATCCGCAACAATCATTAACACCCGGTGTCAGACACAGAGTGAATCTCCCTCCACGCCGTCCCATCACACACTCCCGTGGTCAGACACAGAGTGAATCTCCCTCCACACCGTCCCATCACACACTCCCGGGGTCAAACACAGAGTGAATCTTTCTCCAGACTGCCCCATCACCCTCTCCAGGGTCAGACAAAGAGTGAATCCCCCTCCACACCGTCCCATCACACACTCCCGTGGTCAGACACAGAGTGAATCTCCCTCCACACCGTCCCATCACACACTCCCGGGGTCAAACACAGAGTGAATCTTTCTCCAGACTGCCCCATCACCCTCTCCAGGGTCAGACAAAGAGTGAATCCCCCTCCACACCGTCCCATCACACACTCCCTGGGTCAGACACAGAGTGAATCTCCCTCCACACCGTCCCATCACACACTCCCGGGGTCAGACACAGAGTGAATCTCCCTCCACACCGTCCCATCACACACTCCCGGGGTCAGACACAGAGTGAATCTCCCTCCACACCGTCCCATCACACACTTCCGGGGTCAGACACAGAGTGAATCTCCCTCCACACTGCCCCATCACACTCTCCAGTGTCAGACAAAGAGTGAATCTCCCTCCACAGCGTCCCATCACACACACCCAGTGTCAGACACAGACTGAATCTCGCTCCACACCGTACCATCACACACTCTCGCTGTCTGGCACGGAGTGAGTGTCACTGCACACGGTCCCATCACACACTCCCGGGGTCAGACACAGTGTGAATCTCCCTCCACACCGTCCCATCACACACTTCCGGGGTCAGACACAGAGTGAATCTCCCTCCACACTGCCCCATCACACTCTCCAGTGTCAGACAAAGAGTGAATCTCCCTCCACAGCGTCCCATCACACACACCCAGTCTCAGACACAGACTGAATCTCGCTCCACACCGTCCCATCACACACTCTCGCTGTCTGGCACGGAGTGAGTGTCACCTCACACGGTCCAATCACACACTCCCGGTGTCAAACACAGAGTGAATCTTCCTCTACACCGTTCCGTCACACACTCCCGGTATCAGACACAGAGTGAATCTCCCTCGACAGCGTCCCATCACACACTCCCGGGGTCAGACACAGAGTGAATCTCCCTCCACACCGTCCCATCACACACTCCCGGGGTCAGACACAGAGTGAATCTCCGCCCACACCGTCCCATCACACACTCTTGCTGTCTGGCACGGAGTGAGACTCACTCCACACGGTCCAATCATATACTCCCGGGGTCAAACACAGAGAGAATCTTCCTCCAGACTGCCCCATCACCCTCTCCAGGGTCAGACAAAGAGTGAATCCCCCTTCACACCGTCCCATCACACACTCCCGGGGTCAGACACAGAGTGAATCTCCCTCCACACCGTCCCATCACACACTCCCGGGGTCAGACACAGAGTGAATCTCCCTCCACACCGTCCCATCACACACTCCCGGGGTCAGACACAGAGTGAATCTCCCTCCACACCGTCCCATCACACACTTCCGGGGTCAGATACAGAGTGAATCTCCCTCCACACTGCCCCATCACACTCTCCAGTGTCAGACAAAGAGTGAATCTCCCTCCACAGCGTCCCATCACACACACCCAGTCTCAGACACAGACTGAATCTCGCTCCACACCGTACCATCACACACTCTCGCTGTCTGGCACGGAGTGAGTGTCACCTCACACGGTCCCATCACACACTCCCGGTGTCAAACACAGAGTGAATCTTCCTCTACACCGTTCCGTCACACACTCCCGGTATCAGACACAGAGTGAATCTCCCTCGACAGCGTCCCATCACACACTCCCGGGGTCAGACACAGAGTGAATCTCCCTCCACACCGTCCCATCACACACTCCCGGGGTCAGACACAGAGTGAATCTCCCTCCACACCGTCCCATCACACACTCCCGGGGTCAGACACAGAGTGAATCTCCCTCCACACCGTCCCATCGCACACTCCCTGTCTCTGCCAAAGTGAAGCTCCTTCTCTCTGAAGACCAACATACATCACACTCTCTGTTTCCGGCATTAAGAGAGTCTCCATCGTACCATTAATTAAATAATTTAATTTCGCAGAATGTTGTTCCCAAATCTCTCGCGTATCCAGCCAGAACTTACTGGATTGGAAAATGCGAAAACGGGTGAGATTCAGATTCTTACTGGATTGTGACTTGGGACCGGGTCAGGTGGATTAGTTTGGCGACACACCGTGGCTTGGGAAGTAAGGGCATCACGATCGTGATTAGATTCTGACACAGGGCTGTGGGGGAGAGTGTGAGGCAGTAGCATCTTTTCGGGGAGTGATACGGTCTGTAGTGAGAAAGTGGGTCATGGGGGTTAGTTTGGGTCCGACACGGGGCTGTGTGGTTAGTGCGCTGCTGTGGGGTTAGTTTGGTGACTGTCTCGTGTTTCCTCCTGTAGCTGTTCTGACGCTGTTTAAATTGTTCAACCTTCTTTGATAGGGAAGAGGCTTCTAGTCTTATGTTCAGGGATAACACTGGAATGTCCGTCTGCGGTAACTGCGACTCGGACGGATTGATGGAACACTGCAAACGTCAACACCGTTTCATCTGCGAGATGCGTGCACATTTGTTCACGGATATTCCTGAAATGATCCGGGATCTCTGTCAACATTCCCTAGGACCAAATTGAATCACATTACAATCCGTTTTCCTTCTCGGTCTATCTTCCCCTCTCTTATCCACCTCATCCTCACATTCCCTCTTCATCCACTCAGCCCCCTCATCCTCACTCTCACTACTCGTTTTCCCTTCCACCAACGCTCTCCTAAGTTCCTCTTTCCCCATCGATCTCCTTCTTTCTCGCCATCTTTCCTACTCTTCTCCCCTCCCTGCAACGTTCTCCACCCCTCCTTCTCTGTTGTCTCACTCCCTCCTCTCCACCCACTCTCCCCTCACTCCTGTGCACACTGGTTCACAGATTACCCACCCTGGGGTAAAAAAAATCTGCGCATTCACCGTATCTATGCCACTCGGGGTTTTATACACCTCTATAATGGCACCCGTGCTCCCCACAGAATAAACTCCTCACGCCAGCCCGGTCTCCACAACTCAGCCACTCGGGGTTTTATACACCTCTATAATGTCACCCGTGCTCCCCACAGAATAAACTCCTCACGCCAGCCCGGTCTCCACAACTCAGCCACTCGGGGTTTTATACACCTCTATAATGGCACCCGTGCTCCCCACAGAATAAACTCCTCACGCCAGCCCGGTCTCCACAACTCAGCCACTCGGGGTTTTATACACCTCTATAATGTCACCCGTGCTCCCCACAGAATAAACTCCTCACGCCAGCCCGGTCTCCACAACTCAGCCACTCGGGGTTTTATACACCTCTATAATGTCACCCGTGCTCCCCACAGAATAAACTCCTCACGCCAGCCCGGTCTCCACAACTCAGCCACTCGGGGTTTTATACACCTCTATAATGGCACCCGTGATCCCCACAGAATAAACTCCTCACGCCAGCCCGGTCTCCACAACTCAGCCACTCGGGGTTTTATACACCTCTATAATGGCACCCTTGCTCCCCACAGAATAAACTCCTCACGCCAGCCCGGTCTCCACAACTCAGCCACTCGGGGTTTTATACACCTCTATAATGGCACCCGTGCTCCCCACAGAATAAACTCCTCACGCCAGCCCGGTCTCCACAACTCAGCCACTCGGGGTTTTATACACCTCTATAATGTCACCCGTGATCCCCACAGAATAAACTCCTCACGCCAGCCCGGTCTCCACAACTCAGCTACTCGGGGTTTTATACACCTCTATAATGTCACCCGTGCTCCCCACAGAATAAACTCCTCACGCCAGCCCGGTCTCCACAACTCAGCCACTCGGGGTTTTATACACCTCTATAATGTCACCCGTGCTCCCCACAGAATAAACTCCTCACGCCAGCCCGGTCTCCACAACTCAGCCACTCGGGGTTTTATATACCTCTATAATGTCACCCGTGCTCCCCAACGAATAAACTCCTCACGCCAGCCCGGTCTCCACAACTCAGCCACTCGGGGTTTTATATACCTCTATAATGTCACCCGTGCTCCCCAACGAATAAACTCCTCACGCCAGCCCGGTCTCCACAACTCAGCCACACGGGGTTTTATACACCTCTATAATGTCACCCGTGCTCCCCACAGAATAAACTCCTCACGCCAGCCCGGTCTCCACAACTCAGCCACTCGGGGTTTTATACACCTCTATAATGGCACCCGTGCTCCCCACAGAATAAACTCCTCACGCCAGCCCGATCTCCACAACTCAGCCACTCGAATCCCGGCAACATCCTCGTAAATCTCCCTCTGCGCTCTTTCCAGCTCATCTTTCCCACAGCAGGGCGACCAGAACCGAACACAGTACTCCAAGTGTGGCCTCACCGATGTCTTGTACAAGTGCAATGTGACCTCCCGACTCCTGTTCTCAGTGAAAACCAGCGTGCCAGATGTCCTGTCTATCTGTATCGCGTGTTTGCAGCCGGAATCACCATCTGATTTATTGTCTGTGACTTATACCACCCGAAAGCTGATCATTTGCACAATCAGTACTGCGCAATGATGTAAATTTAATGTAAGTTCCAAAAATTAATAAATACAGAAAACAGGGGAATATCGAGGACGCTCATGGATTCGGGAAGCGTTAAGTAATCTGATGGTGGAAGGAAAGTAACTTGTTTCAAATGGTTGACGGCGGGTCGTCAGGCTCCTGTACCTCCTCCCCGATGGTACGAATGATGACAGGGCATTTCCCGGGAGGTGAGGGTTCTCAGTAAAAGATACAGCACCTCTTGAGAATGTCCTCGTTGGAGGGGAGGGTTTTAACTGCGATAGAGTTGGCTGAGTCGAGAAACTCTTCACCCTCTGGCCACCCTGTGCGTTGCAGCCTCCACACCAGGCGGCGATGCGACAAACCAGAATGCTCTCCGCCGTACATCCGGAGAAACTCGCGAGTTTTCAATAACAGACCACATCTCCTCAAACTCCTGACGTTGTAATCCCTTCTGTAAAGAGAGAGATATGGACGGTGGTGAAGGTAAGCGCAGAGTCAGTTGTAGAATACACTCAGACTCAGACAACAAATAATCAAGACTCGAGTAATAAATTCCAGAGGAAAATAAACTCTGAGTGCTCAACACGAGACGTTTAACTACAGACATTCCACGAAGGAATGTCGTTGGCAATGAATGGCAGTCTGATTCCCAAATGGAAAGTACCAGCTCTCCATACTCCGGGGAATGGGAGTGCTGAATTTGGATGCACGTTCCCTTGTAGGTTAAACAGCATGCTGTTCCGGAAAGCCTTCACGGCTGCAGTCTATGAAGTCCTCCTCAAGACTGCCTCGACCAAATTGATTGTGCAAGATAAAGTCCCCCATGATAACTGCTGTTCCATTCTTACATGCCTCAGATATTCCTGTTTCCTGCCTGTGACACTGTAATGATATTATTCGCTGTTCAATTGACAACTCACACCAGTGAGTTTTTTCCCTTTACTATTCGTTATCTGTACCCAGATGGATTCAATGTTCCGCTCCTTAGATCTTATATCGTCTCTCAGAATCGCCCTGACCTCATCCTTAATGAAGAGCGCTCCCCGACCACCTTGACCTTCCTGTCTGTCCTTCTGTATTACCTGATATACTCGGATATTTGCAATCTTCTTCACCTTGAAATCACGTCTCTATAATGGCCACTAAATCATTTCCCTTTGCAGAGATTTGTTCCACAAGTTCACTGACCTTATTTGGAAAACTACGGGCATTCAGATAAAGTGCTTTTACTCTCATTGTGCTTTTAAAATCATGTCATCTTTCTCTCGTTACACATGAATTTTCTTCGCTTCACTTCACTCCACTCTTACTTTTCTAATTTTTATCTTTTGATTTTACTGGATCTTTATCCACACCTTTCTCTTTTCCTTGATCCATACTCAGCCAATCTGTTGAACCCACCACCTAATATTTAGTTTACATCCACAGCTCTCGTTATGCGACTCGCTGGGATCCAGGTCCCATGACGGTTCAGTTGTAGCCCGTCCCATTGGAACAGCTGCCTCCTTCCCCAATGCTGGTGTCAATTTCTCACAAATTGAAACCCTCTTCTCCGAAGTCAGTTCTTGAGCCATGCATTGAAGTCTCGAATATTCCTTACCCTATGCCAATTTGCCCGTGGCTCCGGCAGTAATCCTTTTCCGTTCTGCTTTTCAGGTTAGGCCGCAGCTGCTCAAATTCCCTCAGCAGAAGCTCTTCCCTCGCTCTTTCCTCTTAAATATTTGCAGTGATCTGGCCTCCACTGACGCCCGCTGCTGACAATTCCAGAAATCCACTCCTCGTTGGCTGAAGAAATTCCTCCTAATCTCTGTTCTAAATTGGAATCCTTCAATTCTGAATCTCCACTGCATGTCTTAGTCTTCCTCAACAAAGGAATCCTTCTCTCCCAGTCCCCCCACCGAGTACCTAAAACATTCGATAGTCTCCCTGAACAAAGGAATCCTTCTCTCCCAGTTCCCCCACCGAGTACCTTTAACATTCGATAGTCTCACTCAACAGAGGAATCCTTCTCTCCCAGTCCCCCCACCAAGTACCTGAAACATTCGATAGTCTCCCTGAACAAAGGAATCCTTCTCTCTCAGTCCCCCCACCGAGTACCTTTAACATTCGATAGTCTCCCTGAACAGAGGAATCCTTCTCTCCCAGTCCTTCCACCGAGTACCTTTAACATTCGATAGGTTTCAATGAGGTCAATTACTTAAATATTTTTTGTACGAAATGTCTAACTTGAAGGTATTGTAAAAAAAAGTATGCGTACGAAAGAGAATATTTATCAACTAATTGTTCAGAAAGACCTCAGTCTATCTTTTATAAATAGATCTAAAAAATACCTTTTTTTTCAAAATAAAAAAATGGATCAAAGAAGGCTTAACAATAATTTCGATGAATCAAACTACAACGTTTATTTTTTTAAGATTAAAAAAATTGGAACTGGAGCCAAATTTATAAAGAATACTTAATCTTAGAGATAAATTTAAATTAGCAACTTTAGCTATATGTATATATAGAGCAGCTCCTAATAACGAGGTTAAAAAAAAACTTTCACAGCTTTCAATTCCAAATCTACCCAATTTGGCCGCTGGTTCCTATTAACCCTGTGTAACCAAAAGGACATTTAACGCATATTTACAGCCCACGAAAACATTCTTAAATTAAGCAAAACAAGACCTCCATCCTTATTCAATTTTTGTAAGTGACATTTACAAATTCTTTGTCTTTTATCCCATATATTAATGTAATTTTCATTACATATTGTCTCCCGACATTTTAGATACTATCACGAGCATGAACCCTTTGATGAAGGGTTCCATTGGAAGAATTTAGAATTTATTATTACAAGAGGATAAGCGTCCTTTATGTAAGGTTAAACAAGATTGGGAAAAGGAACGTAATTTGACTTTTATGACGGAGGACTGGATGCGGATTCTGATGTTGGTTAAAACTTCTTCGATTTGAGCTGTTCATTCGCTGATACAATTTAAAATAGGACATCGTTACTATTTGCGTTTTTCTTATCTATGAATTGTTAAGAGAAGCTGTGGTTTATTTTATATCAGCTCAATATTATACCATACATGATTATGACAGTGCGCATTCTTTTCTTTTTTGTACTTTTATTGAAATAGGTATTTGAGATAATTTCTCCCCGACTTGTATCTATCCTTGTTTTTTTTCAAAATCAATAAAGAAAGATTGAAAATGAAAATCTTTCCTTTTGTTGAATGCCATTTTGATGGATATAAAACTGAGAGAGCTACACTGACACACATGTTTTGGTCTGGTTCAATACTGGCACAGTTTGGGAAGTCAGATTTCATCTACCATTTCTAAAGCACTTAAAATTAATTTACAACCTAACAAATTAACTGTGCTCTTTCGGAGAATTCCTCAAAATATCCGCAATATGTGCATATCGTCTGTCAACCATTTTAGCCCTGGGAAAAAGCCTCTGACTATCCACACGATCAATGACTCTCCTCAGCTTGTACTCCTCTATCATGTCACCTCTCATCCTCCGTCGCTCCAAGTAGAAAAGGCCGAGTTCACTCAAACTATCCACAAAAGTTATGCTGCACAATCCAGGGATCATCCTTGTAAATCTTCTTTGCAGCTTTTTTATTGCTTCCACATCGTTCCTGCAGTGAGGCGACCAGAACTGAGCACAGTAATCCAAGAGGTGTCTGACCAGGGCCCTGCAGAGCTGCAACATTACCTCTCGGCGCCAAAATTCAATTCCACGATTGATGAATTTCAATACACTGTACGCCTCCTTAACCACTGAGTCAACCTGCGCAGCTGCTTTTCGTGTCTGATGGAATCAGACCCCAAGATCTCTCTGATCCTCCACACTGCCAAGAGTCTCATGATTAATATATTATTCTGACATCGTAATTGACCTACCAAAATGAACGATTTCACACTTATCTGGGTTGGACTCCATCTGCCACTTCTCAGCCCAGTATTGCTTCCTATCAATGTCCCGAATAACCACTGAAAGCCCTCCACACCATCCACAGCATCTCCAACATTAGTGTCATCAGCAAACTTGCTAACCCGTCGCTCTACTTCCGCATCCGGGTCATTTATAAAAATGACGAAGAGTGAGGGTCCCAGAACAGATCGGTGGGACATCCACTGGTGACCGACATCCAGGCAGAAGATGACCTGTCTACATCCACGCTTTGCCCTCTGTGGGCAAGCCGGTTCTCGATCCACAAAGCCATGTCCCCTTGGATCCGCTGCCTCCTTACTTTCTCAATAAGCCTTGCATGGGTTACCTTATGAAATGCCTTGCCGAAATCCATATACACTACATCTACTGCTCCTCCTTCATCAATAAGTTTACTCACATCCTCAGAAAAGTCAATCGGGCTCGTAAGGCAGACGTGCGCTTGACAAAGCCATGCTGACTATTCCTAATCACATTATACTCTCCAAATGTTCATAAATCCTGCCACTCAGGATCTTCTCCATCAACTTACCAACCACTGAGGTAAGACTCACTGGTCTATAATTTCCTCGGCTATCTCTCCTCCTTTTCCTGAATAAAGGAAAACATTCGCAACCCTCCAATCCTCTAGAACCTCTCCAGTCTCCCTATTGATGATGCAAAGATCATCGCCAGCTGCTCAGCAATCTCCTCTCTCGCCTTCCACAGTAGCCTGGGGTACATCTCATCAGGGCCCGGCGCCTGGTGGTTACACCCCAGGTACAGGGCCGAGGAAACTGGGAGACAGCCAGGAAGGGGTAAGCTGTTCAGGAACCAGTACATAATACTGCTGTGGCTATCCGCCTGAACAACAGAAATATCACTTTTGGATACTGGCAGGGTGTGGGCGGAGGACCACCTAAAAGAAGAAAGTTACGGTAGTCAGGCCCCTGGTAGTGAATCAGGATAGTTAATCGTGAGGGTGAACAGCTAGAAGTCTCTTAACTGAAAACGTAGGATTGGACTCATGCTTCGCTCTGAGATGCAGAAACATAAGTCGCAGGTATCAATACCACAAAGGAATGAAGGGAATTACAGAGGCATGAGAGAGGAGCTTGCCCAGGTGGATTGGATGAGGTTACTGGGGGCGATCACGGCAGAGCAGAATTGGGTGGAGTTCCTGGGAACAGTTCACAAGGCGCAGGATAGATATGCCCCTGAGTAGGAGAAGTTCTCATATGGCAGGTGTAGGTTACCGTGGCTGATGAGGGAAATTAAGGACTGCATTAAAGCCAAAGGAAAGACATGTAAGGTAGCAAAAGGGGTGAGAAATTGGATGATGGAAACGTTTTCAAAATCGTCCTTACCTCATTAGCTGCGAAAATATCAGTGTCTATTATTAAGGATAAGGATTATGGTCCTTTGAAAGGTGTGGTTAAATAGGTCAGAGTCAGCACAGAGTCACTGAATGAAAATCTTGCCTGACGAGCATGTTAGAGGTCTTAGATGAAGTAACAAACAGAGAGCGCGGAGGAGACACAGGGAATATCATGTTCTCGGATTTTCAGATGACGTTTGAGAAGGGGCCACGCATTAGGAAGCTTAAACAGAGAAAGTCCAGTGGCATTACAAGAAGGATTCTGGGATGGAGAGCGGAATGGCTGGCAGGCAGGAAGCAGAAAGCGGGAATAAATGGGTGTCTTTTCTGGTTGGCTGCCAGTGAATAATCGTGTTCCTCAGTGGACAGAATTGGGACCGCTAATTTTAACCTTGATAGTCATTGATTTGCATCGAAGAATTGATGGTTTTGTGACAAAGATACAAAGGTAGATGGAGGGGTATTTCGTGCCGAGGAAGCAATACGAGTGCAGCAAGAAACAGACACAGTGGGACTAATGGGCAAACAGTGGCGGATGGAGCCAGTCTTGCGAAACGTATGCGAATACATTTTGGTAAAACGAACAACAGGGCGGACTATTATCTAAATGGGGAGATGTCTCAAGCATCAGAGGTGCCGAGGAACTTAGGAGCCCAACTGTAAGAGTCCCAGAAAGTTACTTTACAGTTTCGGTCTGTGGTACAGAAGGCAAACACAATGTAATCTCATTGAAGGGGAGTGGAACAGAAAAACAAGGAGATAACGGCGAGTCTCTTTAAAGCTCCAGTCAGGCAGCACCTTGTGTATTTGTAACAGGTTTGCGTCCCATATCGCAGATGGGACGTGCTCCCGTTGGAAAGAGTCCAGAGGAGGCTCACAAGGATAACTTCGGGAATGAAGGGGTAACGTTTAAGGACCATTTGGCCGCATGGGGCCTGTACTCACTGGAATTTGGAAGAATGCGGAGGGGGCGGGGGAGAGATCTCATTGAAACCTACGGAATGCTGAAAGAATTAGATCGGGTGCAAAGGAAGAATGCTCCCTTTGCTGGGTTTATCCGAAACCAACGTACACAGCCACACAATTGAGAGGCCCCCTTTGAGTTAGGGAGGGATTATTTTTCTAGCCAGGCAGTAGTGACACTGTTGGAATGTTCTGCCACAGACTTCGGAGGAGGCCACGTCCGATGGTATCTTTCAGTCAGAAGTTGATCGTTGATTAGGAGAATATTCCTAATGCTGACATTCTATTTGCCTTCCTCACCAACTACTCCGCCTGGAACTTAATTTTGAGGGAATCCTGCAGAAGGATCCCAAAATCCCTTTGTGCCGTAGATTGTTGAATTGTCTCTCAATTTGGAAAACAGTCGACACTTTTATTTCTTGTAACTAATGGCATGACTATGTACCTCCAGAAACGGTATTCCGTCAGCCACTAATTTACCAATTTTCCTAAACTGTAAAAAACCCTCTGTAGCCTGTCTGCTACAACATTGTTTGCTGATCGGAAATGTTATGGCCGATCCACACTGAGTGTGGTTTCCCGATGAGGAAGTAAAACATTCTGTTGCAGAGGGAGATGCACCGTCCGGGATGTGGAGCTTGTTGATAAGCCCGCTGACACATCCACATGATCACCACGTTATCATTTCAAACTGTTCAGACTATGGCCGCCTTTTCTTTTTTATTAAGTGTGATCGTGAGCACACGATCAGAAATACTGATCAAGTCAACTATTTCCCGAAGAGGACTCTGCAAGGCCCAAATCAGTGTGTACCCAAACTCACCGCGCACATGTCAAAATCTCTGAGAACCCCCAAATCCGAGTCCGCCCCTACATGTACAATTGTTTATCCTTGAGCGAGTAACATTTCAAACATTTCACAAGATAGCTTAATCCACTTTAAAAATAGGAAGAACAAGGCTCAACGTTAAAGTGCATTATTTATCCGAGTATCTGTAAAAGAAACAATTTGAATTTTGGCATTATACCCAATTCCTCCGGCAACCAAAATCCATGTGCACTCCCAAATCCGTATGCACACCCAAAAGGTGTCAACACCTCCCACTTACAGAGTAGATTATCCGAGAGGAGAAATAATTTCAAATAGTTCAGAAAGTAGCAACTTCCAACTTAAAAATCACAGCAAGAGCAGAGTAGAAAACCGGAAGTGTATCTATTAATAAAGTACCTATCAATGAAACAACCGTGAGATTTGTCAGGACCCCAAATCCACAGACACCCCCAAATCCGGGAGCATCTAAGATCGCGTACATCACCAAACCTGTTGATACTCACGTATGCACATTAGAGTGACAGCGTTCACCTTAAAGAAATCGCGAGGACCAAATCCATACTGACGTCCTGTGCACCCATATTGGTTGATGCAATCCGAATCTAGTGCAACCTCCCAATCAGAAAGCACCATCAGATGTGCACAAGTACTCGCCGAAACTCTCCTAAAAAGACCAAATCTCAATGTACCCCAAATCCTCTGATTTCACTAAATCTGTTCGCATCGCAAATCGGCGGAAGCAGCCCAAAACCAAAGACAACCCAAATCCGGGAGCATCTAAGACCGTGGACATCACCAACTCACGTATACACATTTGATTTTCCCAAAGGAAGGGTCACTTTGGAGTGACAGCATTCACCTTAAATAAATCGCGAGGACATAGTGCAGCTATTATTAAAGAGACTATAACTTTGAGATTCACCACAACCCCAAATCGACCGACACAAACAAATTCATGAGCACCCATACCCGCCGACACTCACCTAAACCTGTCCTCATCCCCAATCGTCAGGCACCCGTGTGCACCCCAAATCCATACTGACGTCCTGTGCACCCATATTGTTTGATACATTCCTAATCTTATGCGACCTCCCAATCAGAAACCGTATGTGGTTCCAAATCCACCCATCACTGTGCACACGTACTCGCCGAAACTCTCCTAAAGAGACCAAAGCTGCGTGTACCCCCAAATCCGCTGATTTCACCAAATCTGTTCGCATCGCAAATCGGTTGCCTCCCATATATGCCGAAGCAGCCCTAAATCTGCACAAAACCAAAATCGGTGCGCACCCCAAACCCTCTGACACCCGAGATGCATAATGGATAATCCCAGACAAGCAACATTTCAATCAATTCAGAGAATGACCATCTCGAGGGTAGCAAGCCATATGTGCGCCAAAATCCTTTTGCAGATCGGCGAAACACCCAAATCTGCGTGTCAACCCAAATCCGTGTGCAGCCCCATATTCAAGACTACACCCCTAACTGATCACTAAAATCCGTCCGCACCCCCACATCTGCGCACATCCTCAAATAGGAGAGCACCCAACAGGCATATTAGATGACCCAGACGGATAATCATTGCAAACACAAAATGGCTGTCTGGTAAAAACCACCACGTATCCCAAAGTCCCTAGGCACGTCACCAAATCGATATGCACTCAGAAAAACGTGAAGACTACGACCCTAAATTTGCTATCCCTATAAAGGTGCGCACCCTTATATCGGAGCACTCCCCTAAATCAGTTTGCAACCCTTTATTAGAGAACGCTCCTAAATCCATGCACAACCCTAGATCCATATGAACCAGAAGACCGTATGCAACCCACATTCGACGACAAAAAATAAAATAGCGCAATCGCAAGTTCAGTGCGCACCCTAAACCCGCGGACTCCGCCACTTGTACATCAGATTTTCCCGGAGCAACAATCAATAAAAAACAATTGAGAAAATGGCAGCCTCGACATTAAAAAGCCGCACGCAAATTTTGATCCGTCAACTCACCAAATCTATGTGTGTCCTATGATTGAAAATGCAACCCGAATCAGCGAACATCACCATGTGCATCGTCAAACTGGTGCGCATCACCAAATCCATGCGCAGCCCAAACACGCTGAAACCTCCACATTCATTGGTGGGGCTCGTTGTACACAGATTTTGTCATCTTGTGAATGTCTGATTTTTTTTTGAGATAATCTAATTAGCGGGTGTGTGTCCACGGTTTTGAAGTTGTGTGGATGCATTTGCATTTGGAGATGCACACGGATTTCTCACGTATTTGGGGCGTCTGCGGTTTGGAGGTGTACCGAATCTCAAAGTTGTTTCATTTCGATCACGTGAATAATGAATTTAATTTGAAATTTGACATGAAGTATTTTGAATGATAATTCCTCTTGGATGTGCAAGTGGGTTTCTCCGCGGGTGTGATATTCGCATGAATTTTAGGGTGCGCTCCTAGTTGATGTGATGCCCATATTTGAGGTGTACATGGATTTGGGATTGTGTACATGTAAACACGGATTTGGGGTGAGATAAAGATTTGGGCGCATTGGCGGATCTGAGGTTGCACATGAATGTTGGGCTGTGTGTGGATTGTAATGTCGAGGCATCCATTTTATGAGTTCTTGAAAGGATTCTAACCTGCATGTCAGGATGTTAGCGGTTTTGGGGTGCGCACTGAATTGGGTCGTTCAGATATCGGGCAGTGTCGGAGAATAAGGGGTGCACACTGCTATGGTGTGAACTTGGATTTGGGAGTGCGCACCAATTTAAAATTGAGTACTCAAATATATGGGGTGAGCAAAATCAAATATGATTTTGGGTGTGCGTAGATTTAGGGTTTGGTGGCAAATATGCACAAGGATTTGGGGATACGCGCCAGTTTAGGGGTCTGTAGTCAATTAAGGGGACGTAATTAGATGTTGTGATGTTCGTTTACTCCGGGGGCTGTTTGTTTACCAATCAACAGTTGCAATCATATTTTCGGGTGGTGCGAATTTTAAATGTTGAAACAACCATTTTCTGAGCTGTTGGACATGAATTCTGCTTTGGAATTATCTATTATATATGTGGTGTGTCAGTGTGTTTGGAGTGCGCACTGATTTGGTGATATGCACATGTTTTGTGGATTCACGGCGGGCAGTTTGGATTTATCGATACAAAGCCTCTGCTAAAGTAAATTCCGATAATCCGGAGCGCTGGGCAACTTTACAGACTATTGGTCTAATTCTTAATCAATACTGTAACATATTTTAAATTTACTTTTAAAGGTATTGCGCTGTGCTTTTAGAAATTGCTGCAATTTAAGAGAATGCGAAAAAAAGAACCGTCGGTGAGATTTAAGGAAGAAACTTAGACATCACTCGAAACTTAGTCTCAAACATGGCCGTGCACACGTATTTGGGGATACACGTAGATTTGGGTGTGTTGGCGGATCAAGATTTGCACACGAATGTGTTGAGTGCGGATTGTTGACGTCGAGGCTGCCATTTTCTCAACTGTTTCGAATGTATCTACTTCGGAAAAATCTCATGGGCATGAGGGTGTGTCAGCGATTTTGGGTGCGAGCTGCACTGGGTATTGGGTATTGCGTGTCAGCGAAAATGGGTTGCACAGGGTCTCGGGGTGTACATTGGATACACACGGCTTTTGGGGTTTGTTCTTTTTATGGGGATGCGCTCGTATTTGGGGATAGCATATTTGGGGGTGTGTCGGCGAATATGAAGTCGCCACGTTTCTGTGGGTGTATCTGGGAGCTCATAAGGATTTGGGTTGATCTGTGTTTGTGTCGGCGGATTTGGTGATGTGCTCACGACCTTTGGGATGCGTGGGGCTTTGAATGTCAAGGCAGCCATTTTGTGTTTGAAATGATTCGTCGTCTGGGTCGCCGAATGTGCGTCCTTACTTGGGGAAGTGCGCAGATTTTGGGACTCGCACGCATTTTCGAGATACGTGCATACTGCTGCTGAGTATGAGGGTGCACATGAATTTGACCATCGTTGACCATGATGATAATGTTGTTGTCTCTGTAGCCTTAACACTGACCGGTGTGATAATGTAACAGCGTGTCCCGGTCATTCACAGGAATGCATTCCTAAGACACCCATATTTTAACTTCCTCCCCTGTGCATAGAATTCAACTGGAGATTTACCCAACTCCTATAGTCGGCTGAACGCGATTAGCTGGATCAAAGTTATATACAGTCTTGTATGCTGTACATTACTGCCCCATATAACTGAATACCTAACAAAACGGGGGGGGGGGGTGGTGATTAGTCCAAATGCTGGAGAAACTTCTCAGGCCAGGCAGCATCTATGGAAAAGAACACAGTCGACGTTTCGGGCCGAAGCCCTTCAGCAGGACTGGAGGGGAAAAAAGCAGAGGAGTAGATTTGAAAGGTAATGTGAGGGGAAAGAGAAACGCCAGACGACAGGTGAAACTTGGAAGTGGATGGATGAAGCAAAGTGCCAGGAAGTTGATTGCTGACAGAGACAGAAGGCTATGGAGGAAAGGAAATGGGGCGAGGGGAGCTGGACCATAGGGAGGTTATGGCGGGCAAGGAGATATTAAGTGAGAGGGACAAAGGGGTGGAAAATGGTGAAGGAGAGGTTTGAGAAAGCAATGTTCATGCCATCAGGTTGGAAGCTAACCAAACGGATGATAAGCTGCTGTTCCTCGCACCTACGTGTGGCCTTATCGTGACATTGGAGGAACTCATGAATGGACATATCGGAATGTCCATGAAATCACATCTGCCTGGACTCCTTTCCACCCTCTCCAATGTAATCACATCTGACTGGACTCCTTTCCACCCTCTCCAATGTAATCACATCTTTCTAGACTCACTTATCTCAGAGCGGGAATCATTTCAAATCGATCCGAAAATGACTGCTTCGACATTACAATCATCACGCATCCCAATGTTCCTGTTCTCATTGTGTGTTGCCTTGGACCTCCCATTTCTGTGGATTTTCTTCAGTTTGTGCAACAGTAACATGGTCATTTCACCGTTGTCACCCGACCTTGTTCTCTCTTCCGTATCTCTGCTGGTGTGAGTGTGTGTGTGTGTGTGTGTGTGTGTGTGTGTGTGTGTGTGTGTGTGTGTGTGTGTGTGTGTGTGTGTGTGTGTGTGTGTGTGTGTGTGTGTGTGTGTGTGTGTGTGTGTGTGTGTGAGAGAGAGAGAGAGAGAGAGAGAGAGAGAGAGAGAGAGAGAGAGGGGGGGGAGGGTTGCAAATGAGATATTGGAGGGAGGGGAAAAGAGAGAGAAGCATCGCGAGAGACAGCCTGGGAGAGAGGAAGAGCGACAGAGACAGACAGAGGGAGAATGAGATCAGGAAGCGCGGATGGTGATATTCTCAGACGCGTTGTTGCTAAGGAGGAGGTGGTGTTCGATCAAGGAGCATAACTGTGGGGGACACGGACCACATGCAGGCACATATGCAGCTTAAATTGTCATCATTGACAGCACACACTCACAGTGAGCCGGGGAAGGGGGTGGAGAACTATTCCTGTAATGTACTGCTTAATGTTTACTGGTCAATGATTTGAAACCCAGGGGGCATGTGACGGAATTGTTATTTCGAACTTGACTGTCGTTTTCATCTGGGACATTCCTGCGTGGGTGCTGGGAACAACCAATCAGAGTGTTCAGAGCTAAAGTGGTCAGATCCTCCAGGAGAATTAACCTGCCGAGCTGCAGGAACGGGACAGTGGGAACGATATACAAGGTTAGTTTGTGTAACAGGAACACATTTCTCTAAACGCAATGGCACTGCAAACAAGCAGACAGAGGTGCCAGAGCACAGCTCTGGCCGGTGTTTGTACAGGCTAGCACAAGAGTCTAATACAAGTACAGAGATGGATCAAAATGTAACATTGATGTTACAGAGCTGGACAAACCCAGTTTTGTACTGTAACTCCGATAGATAAACATCAACAGCTCTGGACCGCGGGGACACCAAAAGGTAGGAACACAGACCCCAATAAACGCAACATTGCTCTGTGAAGACTCGTGTTTGCTGTCGAGGTAAAGACACGAACAACCCCGCATTTCACTGTGCATTCAGAGCCGATCATTCTCAGCCCGCTGAGTACACCAGCCACCTGCACCACTACAGGAACACAGACCTGTGCAAACCGGCTCTGGACTGCATGTACACTGACCAGTGTAGGTTCAACACGGCAACGCAGGGAGCTGGACAATCTGAAAGCAAACTCTGCGTGTTGAGAAAGAGGAGGGTGTAACCATCATATAAACATGTCGTGCAAACGAGCCTGTACAAGGACACTCAGCAGCTAATTGCGTGTACAATGAGCTTTACAATATCCAGATTTCCAAAACCAGGACATAGACCTATAAAACTCTGAATATTGTTTTCAATGCTCCCGAACGTCCCCCATCTGCGCCAGGTGCGCCGAGCTGCAGCTCCTAAGGGGCCGTGTTGGGGAACTGGAGCAGCAGCTCGATGACCTTCGTCTGGTCGAGGAGAGTGAGGATTCGATAGAGAGGAGTTACAGGCAGATGGTCACACCGGGGCCACGGAACGGCAGTGCAGCAGTGGCTGGAGTTTATGCGGGAAGTGAGAAGCGGCAAGACAGATATATTCCAAAGAAGAAGAAATTTTCGAATGGAAAAAGGATGCAATCGTGTCTGACAAGAAAAGTCAAAGCCAAAGTAAAAGCAAAGCTGAGGGCGTACAAGGAAGCGGAAATTAGTGGGAAGACAGAGGATTGGGAGGTTTTTAAAAGCTTACAAAAGGAAACTTTAAGAGGGAAAAGATGAACTATTAAAGGAAACTGGAAACCTCTCAAAGAGGACACTAAAACCTTTTATCAAGTATATAAAGAGTGAAAGACAGATGAGAGTAGATATAGGACCGATAGAAAATGATGCTGGAGAAATTGTAATGGGAGATAAGGAGATGGCGGAGGAACTGGACGAGTATTTTGCATCAGTCTTCACTGAGGAAAACATCAGCAGTATACCGGGCATTCAAAGGTGTCAGGGTAGAGAAATATGTGCAGTCACAATTACGACAGAGAAAGTACTCAGGAAGTTGAATAGCCTAAGGGCAGATAAATCTCCTGGACCAGATGGAATGCATCCTCGTGTTCTGAAGGAAGTAACGGTAGAGATTGCGGAGGCATTAGCAATGATCTTTCAAAAGTCGATAGATTCTGGCATGGTTCCGGAGGACTGGGAGATTGCAAATGTCAGTCCGCTATTTAAGAAAGGGGCAATGAAGCAAAAAGTTGTTGGAGTCGATTGTCAAGAATGAGGTTACGGAGTACCTGGAGGCCTATGACAAGATAGGCAGAACTCAGCATGGTTTCCTAAAAGGAATGTCCTGCCTGACAAAACTAGTGCAATATTTTGAGGAAATTACAAATAGGCTAGACAAGGGAGATGCAGTGGATGTTGTGTATTTGGATTTTCAGAAGGCCTTTGAAAAGGTCCCGAACATGAGGCTGCTAAACAAGATAAGAGCCCATGGACTTACGGGGAAGTTACATACGTGGATAGAGCGTTGGTTGATTGGCAGGAAACAGAGAGTAGGAATAAAGGGATCCCATTCTGGTTGGCTGCCGGTTACCTGTGGCGTTCCACAGGGGTCCGTGTTGGGGCCGCTTCTTTTTACGTTGTATATCAACCATATGGATTATGGAATAGATGGCTTTGTGGGTAAGTTTGCTGATGATACAAAGATAGGTCGAGGGGCCGGGAGAGAATTCAAAGTTCTGAGATGCAACGGGACATGGGAGTCCTCGTGCAGGATCCCCTTAATGTTAACCTCTAGGTTGAGTCCGTGGTGAAGAAGGGAAATGCAATTTTGCCATTCATTTCCAGAGGAATATAGTACAGGAGCAGGGATGTGATTTTGAGGCTCTATAAGGCACTGGTAAGACCTCACTTGGAATACTGTGTGCAGTTTTGGGCAACTTATTTAAGAAAGGATTTGCTGACATTGGACAGGGTTCAGAGAAGATTCACTAGAATGATTCCGGGATTGAGAGGGTTAACATATGAGGAACGTTTGACCGCTCCTGGACTGCCCTCCTTGGAGTTTAGAAGAATGAGGGGGGGGGGGGAACCTCATAGAAACATTTCGAATGTTGAAAGGCATGGAGAGATGTGGCAAAGTTGTTTCCCATGGTAGGGGAGTCTAGTGCGAGAGGACATGACTTGCAGGGCACCCATTCAAAACAGAGGTGCTAGAGGGTGGTGAATCTATGGAATTTGTTGCCACGGGCGGCAGTGAAGGCCAAGTCATTGGGTGTATTTGAGGCAGAAATTGATGGGTATCTGAGCAGTCAGGGCATCAAACGTTATGGTGAGAAGGCAGGAGAATGGATCCAAGGGGAGATAGGATCAGCTCATGATGAAATGGCGGAGAAGTTTCGATGGGCCGAATGGCCGACTTCTGCTCCTTTGTCATGTGATCTTATGGTCTTGTGAAGTGACCACATAGACCTTTGCACACCCAGAACTGAACTCCACCCTGTGCAACACTGACACTGGAATTCACCGACACTATCAATCACCTCCCTCCCTCTCGGCAGCTTTCGAGATGTAACAGAGGGTTGACAAGGTGGAGCTTTAAATGTTAAACGCTTCAATTTCCAAAGGTTTTTGAAATGCTAGCAGAAGAGAAATAAATAAATGTAGCCAGCTTATGGAAATTGTAAGAATACCAGTGTAGTTTGCAGCCCGGCTATAATTACCCAAATATTGAATGGAATTGTTTGTGTAGAGGCTTAGCAGTGTCCTGGAAAGGTTTACCAGCCTTTACAACCTGTAATTTTTCAATTCGAGAAGATTTATGATGTAATCTAAATCTCAGAGTAACTTCTACGGGTGTATACGGGTCAATATCTGACAGATTGCATCATGATCTTGCCTGGAAACCAAATAACTTACAGCGGCAGAACTGCCCGCTCCAGTTTCCCATGGTGATAACCATGTCACTTTCTCGTCCGAGTACGATAAAACCCTAAAGAGCAGCCAGTGTTTCACGCCATTGTCTACTTTAGCTTCCGCAACCCCACAACTTCCATGTTGAAAATTGACACATTTACTCTTGACCTAAGTCCGAGGGTGATCGTTAGCTTGTTTTTTTTTCTTTTTTACAAAGTTTGTTTCACTAGACGAGTCAATGTCTCTGTTTCAGACATGGAATAAAACCTGCCACGCGACGTACACTGGAAAAAATGGGTCATAAGTTACGAAATGCCCATGTCCGATCCTGCAATGGAATAAACTGGAGATATTAGCTTCATGCTGTAATGGCAGATGAATCACGTCTGAAAATGCGCGAGTGCTCTTCGAGGTTGGACTGCAATGGTCGAACGAGGCCGTGCCGTAAAAGCAGATAAATACTGGCAAATGGTCATCGGTGGGCAAACAGCGGTCACTGCTGAGGTCATTAACTTCCATGGATCAACTGGGTTTGGATATTGACAAAGAATGACTGGCTTCTTGTTTGTTGATGTAGAGAAGGACAAGGTGTGATGAGGATGTTAGGAGAATTCAGGGTGACTTGGATAGGCTGGGTGAGTGGGCAGATACTTGGCAGATGACGTTAAATGTGAATAAGTGTGAGGTTATCCACCTCGGGAGTAAGAACAGGAAGTCAGATTATTATCTGAACGGTTTAAAGTTAGGTAAGGGAGAAATACAAAGAGATCTAGGAGTCTGTTCATCAGTCACTGAAGGTGAATGAGCAAGTGAAGCAAGCAGTGAAGAAGGCTAATGGAATGTTGGCCTTTATTACAAAGGGAATTGAGTACAAGAGCAAGGAAATTGTTTTGCATTTGTACAGGGCCCTGGTGAGACCACACCTGGAGTATTGTGTACAGTTCTGGTCTCCAGGGTTAAGGAAGGACATCCTGGCTGTAGAGGAAGTGCAGCGTAGATTCACGAGGTTAATTCCTGGGATGTCTGGACTGTCTTACGCAGAGAGGTTAGAGAGACTGGGCTTGTACACGCTGGAATTAAGGAGATTGAGAGGGGATCTGATTGCAACATATAAGATTATTAAGGGATTGGACAAGATAGAGGCAGGAAATATGTTCCAGATGCTGGGAGAGTCCAGTACCAGAGGGCATGGTTTGAGAATAAGGGGTCGGCCATTTAGGACAGAGTTAAGGAAAAAACGACTTCTCCCAGAGAGTTTTTGGGGTCTGGAATGCACTGCCTCGGAAGGCAGTGGAGGCCGATTCTCTGGATACTTTCAAGAAGGAGCTAGATAGGAATCTTATGGATAGGGGAATCAAGGGATATGGGGACAAGACAGGAAACGGGTATTGATAGTAGATGATCAGACATGATCTCAAAATGGCGGTGCAGGCTCGAAGGGCCGAATGGTCTACTTCTGCACCTATTGTCTATTGTCTATTGTCTATTGAAATGGGATTTCAAGATGAATGAGTGTAGGGAACGGGTAGAGTAACGTGCATTTGAAAACATTCCGAATACCTGCCTTCACGAACCGGACAGGTCATGATGCAGGGACGTATAATTATGGTCCAATCGGAGTATCATAATGTTCGGATGCGATTGCAGTGAAACCGCTGCAGAAAGGCTTCACCAGGAAGTTGCCGAACATGAAACATTTCAGATTTCAGCGGAGAATCTAACATTCAATTCTCGAAACGATGGAGGAAGAGGCGTTTCATAGGGAAGTCTGAAACTTGCTGGTGTTCAGCAGTGGTAACTACTTCTCCATATCAGGTGCCTCTGATACGAATAGGCATAGGCTTATTGGAAGTGTTAGTTTTAGCATACGCTAGCGGAAGCTGCTGACTTTCTTCAGATGTAGGCATTTGACGCAGCGATTTAGTTTCCACTCTGCGACCCAATGCTACAGTGTTTTCATTGTTCACAGAAATGTCGCTTCTACATTGGAACAAAAAACTACCGGGCTAGGGTGCTCAGTCTCCGGAATACTTGTGTACGGTCCATGTGGTCGATCTGCGTTCTCTGCTAAAGCTCTTTCCACTCACCTTCAAATTATTGTCCTTCCCTGTGGCGTTCTCCACTGGCATCGTGACGCAGAGCATAAACGACATCCGATCATTCACCTGACCGGCTTGCAAGGATTGGGAATGAACTGTGATGTCTTTTGTTCTCACACCGGCTGAAATGCTCTCTTGTTGCTTCTGTGGCGATGCCGTGTCCCTTTCTCGCATTTGATTAAGCCACGCCGGGTAAGAATATACCTGAGTAAGAATCTCCATCCGCGATTAAGTATCTCCATTCCTGAGTAATTATCTACAATGCTGGAAAAAAAAATCTATATATAATCTATTCTTACATCTTCCCTCTTGTCGCCTTCTTCTTTGCTGATTTGTAGATTATTGGTCTTTCTGGCCTGCATCACTGTGTGATTCTATCTATCTACCGATCTATTCGCCTGTCTGGCTGCCTGTCCTCTGCTGTCTGGTTGTCCTTCTAACAACATGTCGTTCATCTGCTGCAATGTCAGATACTGGGAATTTGATCGAGCGGAATTCACAAGGAGATTATCAATGAGAAGCACCTGTGTAGTTTGGGAAATGATTATCTTTTTCAGTCTTACTGGACCGATTTTCAAATGCAGACTGACTGTCATGATCCATTAGCCGGGGGTCGGTAACTAGCAATCTCTCACTTGGTGCCCCAGATTTAACGACATTGATGGTATATTAGTGGACGGACCTAGAGTTCAAACCGAGGTGAAGGGTCACATGATCTGGCTGAGAAAATGAAGCACCGCGAGCGGATGGTCAAATAAAATGTCAATTCAAGTTTTCCAGCCCTGATGTGGCGTCCAGACATACAAAATAACAACGTACCAAGAAAGATTCAAGAGAGGATGAAGATTAACTTCAAGTACCCTTCAGTTCCCGACCAGGGAACAGCTCCAACGTCATTTTTCCAGCAAAACAAAGGCTGCCATCCAAGTCTCGACACTACATTTCGCCGGAGAACGGTTGGATGGCTCTGTTCCTTTAAGAATCAGACTGCAATTGTTACCTGCCACCTGCGCTAGTGGGAAGTCTGTACTTAAAGTTCGCCGACTGAGTACTGAGCGCTCACTTGTTCTCCACCATCCATAGCTCTCTGCTTACATCGGCATGATCATAAGGCTCCCCATTTCCCCATCCCCCCTTCCGGTAGAGTAGGAACACCTCCCTCCCCCGCCCCATGCCAGACTGTGATGCAGCCTGTCAGAATGCTCACCAGAAGTTTTTTTGAGATTATTCGTTAATCTCCTAATGAAGTGTAACACTTACCCAACAGGCTGGTATATGTCCAGTGGAAAAGGAGATCCAGCCACACGCCACCCCCACCTCCCGTACACGCAGGTGCTGTGAGAATCAAGTTTATGCCGCGCGCACACACACAATATCAAACTCACACCAGATACCGTTATGGAATACACTTTAAAGATTTTATTAAAACTAAAAGAGTACTAGGCAATACAATATATATGAAAGAAAAGAAAAAGTAAAAGGCGCCAACTTATCAGAGTTCTGTCAGTTTAGTGCACATCGTTGGAGCTCAACCATCGAACCATTCGACCCCTCGTCACTTTCCTCCGACCTCCACGTCCTCGCACCTGGGACCTCCCGGGTGGTCAACCAAGCAGTGCAGCGCACGTCCACCTTCCTCGGCGTCTCCTTCCCGACTCACCTGAAAAAACCGCGAAAACCCCCCAAGCTTCCAGCCTCATCAGACAAAATAACATTCCCCATTGGTTAACAAATGAATACAATCCCCATATCAGCAAGTCTAAAGCTAAATAACTGCGAGAGAAACACTTATCAGACAAAGAAGCCTTCCTACGCTTAACCAACCAAAGAAGCCATTTTGAGTAACATACACAGGACATTGTACACAAGTGCTGTATAGCCGCTGTCTTGCCTTCAATATAACCGCATCGAAATGCTGGCACCAGGTTATGTCCTCAGAGATCTTAACACCCATGAACTTGAAACTGCTTTTTCTCTGCACTTCTGATCCCCCAATGAGGATCGGTATCTCTATCCTTCCTGAAGTCCGCAATAATCATTTCCGTCTCTCTGACGTTCAGTGCAAGGTTGTCGCTGCGACACCACACATTGGCATATCTCGCCCCTGTTCGCTCTCTCGTCTCCCTCTGAGATTCGACCAACAATATTTGCATTATCAGGAAATTTATAGGTGGTATTCGATGTGCACATTTGCTGATTCGATATGCACTTGGATGTAAGGACGATCGAGGGATATGGACATGGTAGGATGGAGGGATTAGAGTTTGAGTGCCTTTGATTTGCTTCTTAGCTGGTAATGGCAATACATTGTGGGCCGAACGGCCTTTTCACGTGCTGTATATTTTTAGGCTCTATGTTCTATGATATCTGTAAAAGTCTTCTAAATTTTCTTTCCGTATGTAAAAACACGTGTTTGCAGCACTGGGCTCCAGTGGCGCAATCGGTTAGCGCGAGGTACTCATATGGCAGTACGCGGCGGAGAAATGGCGAGGCTGTGAGTTCGAGCCTCAACCTGGACACTTGTGATTTTTAATGCTTGCAGTGCCCGGGTGACCAGGCGTCTCTCAAGCGGAGCATTCCACTGAAATGTTTCATTTGATTCAACACGCATTTCCCGTTGCTGAAAGTGTCTGAACAAATGGTTTCTTCGCTGAATCAGGGCATCAAGTGTCCCCCAAATTCCTGTCTTCTTAGTTCAATTAATCCAATGGTGAAACAGCGGACCCTCCCCTTCCTGAAGCCATGCTTATGGAACCCTCTCACTACAACTCACCTTGGGTCGTTGTGCTGTCGAGTAAACTCAACGTTTACTTGTTTCGGTGAATTGTTTCAGACACAGGCGAAACAAAAAGAGATATTAATCATAGACTCAATGGCCACAATTGGTATCGAGATGCTGATCTCTCTCTCTCTCTCTCTCTCTCTCTCTCTCTCTCTCTCTCTCTCTCTCTCTCTCTATCTCTCTCTATCTCTCTCTCTCTCTCTCTCTCTCTCTCTCTCTCTCTCTCTCTCTCTCTCTCTCTCTCTCTCTCTCTCTCAACATGAATCTGTATTCTTTCTGTACCGAATTATAAACTGATTCTCACATGTCCCGAGTTCACCAAGCCTCTGTTAAAGAGACAACACCTTCCTCGATTCTACTGACGTCCTTCCGGCTGGAGAGTGACCTCAGTGCTGATTTACTTGCCGTTCCGTTCCTGAAGGCTGTGGTTACCGATATAATTTTCCTTCGCAATAGGCCGTTTAATTGGTCATTAATGTCTTGCTCTGGTTGCGAACCGACAGGACAGATTGGACAGTGATCATTAATGAAACATCAGTGTGATGGTGTGTCTGGTGTCAGTGCGGACTCGGTGGGACTCGGTAGCCGTGATTCGTTACTATACAGCTGGCATCATCTCACAAGTAACCCTGGCTCGTAACGCGTCCTGTTGTTTATAAATGTATCGGCACATGGTTCACTCACTTGCTTCAATTAACTTGTAATCTGAAGTGAAGAGAACGGACGAGAGACAGGATGTGAAATCTTAAAAAGGCTCTGTTAAATTTAGCAGGTGAGCCGGAGCGCCACCCTGTGGAGACTGCTGGAAGCTAGAGTACCTGGAGCCTTGCTTCTCCTCGCCTCTGCCTGTAGCCTTGCCTCGCCTGGCCTCTGCCTGGAGCCTGTCCTCGACGTGGAAGAGTCCTGGCTCGGTGTTCCATGTCCCTGTCTTTCCCTCGAAACTGTGTTCTGCGTCCCTGTCTCTTCCTCGACCAAGGCACTGCCTTCCCGTCCCTTCTTTGACCAAGTCAATGCTTCAGGGTCCCGTCCTGTCCTAGCCACGTCCTAGCACCTTGTCCAAGCCCCGGCTTCTAGTTTCCAGTTCCATGTCCTGGCTCCGCTATCCTGGTCAAGTCCAAGCCCCGGCCAAGAATCCATGTCTCGTCAAGGGCCTGTGTCATGCCCAGCGTCCTTACTTCCTCACATCCCCTGATTCCTTCTCACGCCTAGTCCCTGTTCCGGGTAGTTCAGTGCCTGTGTCTTGCATTTGGGTCCGCTCCCAACGCCCCGCCGTATGACAATAACTCACTGAAAGTAGCTGCATAGGATGATGGGTAGCGGTCACGAGTAGTGGAGGCGCCGAGTTCCGGTGTGAGGTAGTTACACTGCACTTTCATGGATCTCTAGTTTAATCGCACCTGAAGTGTTGCAATTAAATTATAGAGAAAAAAAATGTTCTGGAGGTTTTGGACGGTGGTGTACAAGGATATTGCCCAGATGACGGGAAATCGGGCAGTCTTTGGATTTTCTCAGCGGCAGCTGTTGAACTGTGGTGGTGGGCTGGGGAGGCGCGTAGCCGCCTGGGAGTTGTAGTCATATTGCGTTTGCTCCTAGTTCGCCCCTCATCACTGTCCCTGATCCACAACAAACACCGCCCGAAGAGACTAACCGCGGGCTGGCGACCTGCCGACTGCAGCAAATCGATCCACTCCAAAATGGCGAAGGAGCAGAAGTGGTTGGGCTGAGACTGGGGCAGATTTGCACGCGGCCTGTCGTAGCTCAGATCCACTTTTGCCCCCAGTTGTCAGTGGCTGAGGTGCCTGTCGCCAAATATGAATTCATACGACGGTCAGTTCATATTAACGTGTGTCAGGGAGAGTGATCTTGTACACAGTTAAACAAAACGATGATAGTCTCTTCACTTCCCAGTGGGAGAAGAGATTATGAAATCAATCTATCTATGTCGGCATGACAGTTCTCTTATTAACGGTACTTTACAGCTGGATAAAATACATTTCGTGATGTTTAGAACCGACCTGGTGAATTCTGTTGCGGAGTTGTCACATCAAACTGTGGAAATTGAAAGTATTTTGAAACCTGCAGAGAAGTATCTCGTTATAACTGATGCTATGTGGGAAGCTGTAAATGAAGCTCTGAAGCGTTTGGTGTCTGAATCCCAGTCGACATTATGGGATTAAAATATTGCAGAGGAATGCGAGAAACATGATTTCCAATGCTCCATACTCTATAAAAAAACATTATATCTGACTTGTGAAATCCTCCCGATGTTATATGTGTTCAGGATACTCTCACCACGAAATACAGTATTTATAATAACTCTGATACACCTAGATATTTAGTTTTTGTTTAGAACATATTGGCTGTTGGACGCTATGGGTGATGAAAGATTGGGAAGTGACATTTGACTGTCTTTATAAGCCGTTGTTCGGATTTATATCAGGGACAAGAGGCAGATCGGGAGGACGTGATTTTTTTGTTGAAGCAAATTGGGAGGAGTTTAAAGCTTTATGTGATCAGCATCTGTCAGGGCTGAATGTTGAGTTTGATGTCGATTTTTACAATAAAATGTAATGTCACATTATTCATCCAATAGTATTGAAAGTGATTCCTATTAAAATGGAATTCACGGGAGAAAAGCTGCACCGTGGTGGGCTGAAGAGTGCATAGAATCAATTAGGGAGAGAATTGAAGAGTTTAGGCAAGTTAAGAAGTATCAATTTCCCAGTGACCTTATCAACAATAAAAAGGCTACAGGCTGTGCTGAGGAAAGTGTTGAAGATTGCGAAAAGCCTTTGCTAGAGGACATATTGAGATTATTCTGGAAGGGATATTAAACTTAGGGAAGTTTGGCTAATCATTAAAGGATATGTGTAGTACGGTCCGTAATGATCCTGATATTTCAGTATTGATTGATGATGGTAAAATGATTGCTACTCAAATGGAGACGGTTGAGTTGTTGGCTGTGTCATTTGCCGCCATTCATAAACAAGATTACTTAAGCGAAGAGGTTAAATATGTAGGGATAAGGGTCTCAGTGAGTACACTGGTGTGTTGGCAGTCAGGTGTAGCAATGATAGTATCAGTGATGTTGAGTTGTCTATGTGTGAATTTAAGAGGGCAGGTCGGACGTCTCCAGGAAAGGATGATATATGTTACTGTATGATTAGACATAAGAAAGCAAACAATCTTTAGCTAATCTTAATACTTTTGATGAGGCAATCTTTCTTTCTCGTGAATAATGGAAAAATTTCAATAGTAGGGAAATAAATTTGGCCCGAGAAAATTTACACGGACTGTTTGCTGGGACTTGATGTTCGAAACACGATGGGACATTTCATTGAGGAATACAGTGTGATGAGTGTCATACAGATAGGGAAAATTCAGACAATCCTTGTCCAATGTGTTTGTGTAAGACCCGTGCTGGGGATAAGTAATAAAACGACAGCTGTTTGCTAGCTGGCGTAGTGCGCGCGCGCGCGCACACACACACACACACACACACACACACACCACACACACACACACACACACACACACACACACACACACACACACACACACACAACACACACACACACACCACACCACTACACGTTCCAATCTAATCTGTTCGGCGGCTGTCTGTAAATGACCTAATTCACTCCAATATTTTGTGTCTGGCAAATGGTTCCTTTGCAGTGCATCTGGAAACACATTTATTCGGCAGGTCACTCGAAGGGTAATTAGGACAGATTGAGCCTCACAGATGTTCTATAATTAATTCACGCAATTACTTACCATCCGTCACCGTGGGGATTGAACTTGACTGACGTAATTAGTCTGTAAATAATTTAAAACTCTCTATTTTTAAATCTGTTGAGATCTGTCGCTTTGGAGTCGCTGAATGGTATTAAAAAACCGCAGGCATGTGCTGCCTCAGCATGACATTCCGAGAGACCGTCCGTAGCACAGGGGAACCAAATCACTGTACAGAGAAAATGTCTACAATGTCGGATACGTACTTGAGTGTGGAGAAAATATTGTACCTGTTCGTTGCCATCTTTGGCGTTCCTGGTGAGTCAGCAGAGCAATTCCCGTTCGGTATTTCTTTGTGCTCGCCGCTGTGAATCTGTTCATGACCATTTTACACGCTGCCAACTTTCTGACCGTTGTACAAATATATATATATATATATCAGTGACATCAATCCTGTCTGTTCAACTTTCTGACCGTTGTACAAACATCAATCCTGTCAGTTCAACTTTCTGAATTTTCATATTTAATGACAGAGCAAAACTGAATCTCTGTCTCTCCTCTGACTCACGGGGACATGGAACGGAACTCGGACGTTGAGCCGGCCTCTAATGACACCATATCCAGGGTTGTCCCAGTGTTGCTGTCCGGGAAGGTGAGACAGGGCATCTTTTAATGGGACTCTGTCTAAATTTGCCACAATGATGGGGCCAGAGAGAGTCTCCAGCAAGGGTGACTGGGAGAGTTTAACATTGTGAAGTCACTGTTCCTGAGTTTATTGATCAGGGTGAACCGTGGTTCCCGTGTCTCACGTATCCCTGTGGGGTCTTTAGAGACGGAGTCTACAGCTTGTTAGTCAACGATTGGGTCTGATTGCCTGAACCCGTGTCCAGAATCAATCCATTGTCGGAGCCACTCATTCCTGGTTACCAACTCGTCGCTGCTTTCGCGCTGAGACGCGTCGTGAATTGGAGCACGGCTTCGTCCTGAGGACGGTCACGGCGAGGTTTGTTCAACTCCATTCGTGCTACCTGACGTGCCAGCTCCTCCAGTAATCTGTGCGTGTTGCTCCCCTCCGTATCCATTATTGGACCCATCAGATTGCAGAGTTTCCAGAGGCCCGGTCAGTCACGGTTAAATCAGTGAAATCGGCCCCGGTCGCCGACTGGATTCGGGAGACCACAGATCATTCCTGTTCATGCCGCTCGGTGTTCTCGCCGCCGATTCCTCAGCTCGTCCTACCTCCATATTGAAAAAAGGCAGGTCAGGGACACTGTAACCCGTGTCTGATCTCCACATTTTACAGTCTCTAGCCCCGGATCTTGAGCTGAATCTCGATCCCGTGTTACGTCCCGGAGAATGTGTTCTGGGTGATGTTCTCTTCCTTCTCTCACTCTCTCTCTCTCTCTCCAGTGAATTTCTGACAACTGTGATCCTTTCCGGGGGAAGTGCGGCCCTCTCCACCTGCACCACTCGCTACCTGGTAGCCATGGCAACGGCGGATCTACTGACCATTGTCACCGAGGGTCATTTTGTTTCAATTGAATGTGTATTACTACTCGGTGAATTTCCTGGACATCACCCCTGTGTGCAGTGTTATCCATGTACTGAGATTCACAGCCTCTGACTGCTCTGTCTGGTTCACCGTCTCTTTCACCTTTGATCGATTATTTGCTGCCGCGAAGCTGAAAACGAAATATTGCATCCGGGAAAACTGCCGCTGTGGTTCTGACAACAACCGGCGCACTGTTCTGTCTGAAAAACATTCCGCGATATTTCACGTTGCAAACACTTGGTGATCATCGACAATATACCCTGGCTCTGTGTTGAATTGGAGAATTACCTCCACTGACCCCGGGTGGGTAGGAGACGACTGGTTGGATACATTTTAACCCCATTTCTACCTTATGCTGGGGTCCTGCTGCTCAACGCTCTGACAGTCAGACACATTTTAGTGGCCAGTCGGGTCCGTAAGGGGCTGAAGGGTCAGAGCAAGGGCGAGAACCGCAGTGACCCGGAGATGGAGAGCAGGAGGAGGTCTGTGGTATTACTCTTCACCATCTCCGGCAGCTTCATCCTCCTGTGGATGACGTACACTGTAAATGTCATATATTATCAGGTTTCAGGAAAAGGATTCGATTTCAATGATTCTGAATGGATCTTTCACTACGTCGGGGGGTTCCTGAGGGATCTCAGCTGCTGCACCAACACCATCATTTACGTGGTCACACAGTCGAAATTCAGGGAGCAACGTGATCAGTGGCCGTGAAGTATCCGGTCACCTGGGTGCTTCAGTTCATTAATAAATCCAGGTCGTGAGTACAATCCAGAGGCGGCCGAAGTGTCTCATTCCGGGCTCCAGCATTTCAATTTCACCCTCAGTTATAATTCCCGGCCGGGTTGTCTCATCGACTGACATCTCCGTGACATTAGTGTATTGTGTGTGTGTGTGTGTGTGTGTGTGTGTGTGGTGTGTGTGTGTGTGTGTGTGTGTGTGTGTGTGTGTGTGTGTGTGTGTGTGTGTGGTGTGTGTGTGTGTGGAGGGTAGTTAGGTGTTGGCGGAAAAACCACTGTCCTGCCGATCCTGAACCCCCGTGGCCCAACCAGAATTCAGTCAAAGAACTACTCCGGAATGCCGACCATCCATTGGTAAGCGAATATGTCGATCTTTTCCCATTCACGTCCATCAATCTCAGTCCGACCTTGTCGCACTATTCAGGTACTGTTTGTCTAAACGAATATCAATCATACCAGGTTCGACTTTCCCCTTGAGTGAGTGGTTAACGTAAAAGAGGAAAGGGCGGGATTTGAATAAGCAGCGGTGGACAGTCTAACCTAATGCGCATTCCTGCCACCAACTGGACTGTCATACGGTACTGGGAATTTGTAAATAAAACCTTCACTGCTTATTTTCTTTTCTGATGAATGATAAATTAACCCAAAAAACCCAATAGATTATAGTCAATGGAAAAAAATGTTGTGAATTAAATAAAAATCCCTCCCATAACTTCAGAAAGTTTTCAAATTAAAACTATTAACCTTAAAAATTGTATTGACTCGTGAATTTGATTTCTTTCTATCTGATATGCCTCACTCTAAAATAGTATGTGTGCAACTTTTTCATTATGACAAAGTCTACACGACCCCGAATGATGTCTCCCAACATGACATAAGGAAATAATTAACCAAGTTTGGCCAATTCTAAGTCACGTTTATATAATTTCCTTCCCTTCTTGTTTAAAACCGCCTTTTCCCATCACCTTAACACTTTACGTTTTCTGTAATACATTCAGTAAATTAGTATGATATGTTAACCATTTGTTAAGCGCCCTTGTTCCCATTATGCCAGAAGTCATGTAAAATGGTGTGTTCAGGCTTATGAAAGGTATTACGTTAGATAACTCACCGAGACAGCCTGCTGCTGTGGGAAATGAGGAAAGAGATTGCTGAGTCTCTGATGATGATCTTTGCATCATCACTTGGGTGGAAGTAAGTACCCGGAAGAAGGGGAAGTCGCAAATGTTTGCTTCTTGTTCAACAAAGGGATTGGAGATAACTCATTACATTATTGACTAGTGACGTGGGCAGGTTATTGGAGAAGATCCTGGGAGTCGGGACTCGTGTGCCTTTGGGGGTGGCATAATCAGATTAGCGGTGGTCAGCATGGGCTTTGTCAAGGACATGTCGTGCATTACGAACCTGATAGAATTATCTGACAATGAAACAAAACTCGTTGATGAAGTTAGGGCAGTGGATGTAGTATACTTGGATTTCAGTATGGCTTTTGATAATGTTCCCCACGCGAGGCACATTCAGAAAGTAAGGAGGCATGGGATCCCATGCGACCGTGCATGCTTATCCTGAATTAGTTTCCCCACAGAAGGCAAAGGGTGGTTATAGATGTTTGTATTCTGCATGGACTATAGTGACCAGTGGTGTTCTGCGGAGATCTGTTCTGGGATCTCTCCTTATGGTGATTTTTATAATGGCCTGGAAGAGGAAGTAGAGGGGTGGGTTAGTACGTTTACTTATGACACAACAATTGGCAAGTGTTGGGGCTAGTCTGGAAGGTGGTCAGAAATTACAGCTGGACATCGATATGGTGCAGAGCTGGGCTGAGAAGCGGCTGATGGAGTTCAACCCAGGTATGTAATAAAGCGTTTCATTTCGGTTCATCAAAATTTGAGTACATAATATAATATTAATGATAAGGACTCTTGGCAGTGTGGAATATCAGCGGGAAATGGGGGGTCCTTGTCCATCCATAAGATTTTCAAAGATGCTGCGCAGGTGGTCAATGTTAAGAAAGCGGATGGTCGGTGGGCTTTCATCAACCCTGGGATTGAGTTCGGGAACGTGGATGTACCGTTAGGGCTAAATAGGAACTTAGGTAGACCCCATCTCTTGTCATTTCACGCAGGAAGAATGTGGGTCAATTAGAGTGCAAAGGAGATTCGTAAGGATATTGCCTGCATTGGAAACGTATTCCTTATGAATATGTTAAGTGAACACGCCCTGTTCTCCTTGGACCGACAGTTGATGAGAGAGATCTATTCGATGATGAAAGGTATTCATCGTGTGGATGGTCAGAGGCTTTGTCCGTAGTGTGAAATGGCTAACACTAGGGGGCATACCTTTAAGGTGCTTGGCTGTAGGTCCGGTGGGCGGTGGGGTGGAGGATGTCAGAGTTTAAGTTTATTCACACAGAGAATGGTGGGTGCGTGTAATCCACTGCGGGCCACAGTGATGGAGGCGGAATAATTAGGGTCTTTTAAGGGTCTTTTCGATAGGTAAGTAGAGTTTAGATAAAAAATGACGGGTATGCCGTAGGGAATTTATAGGCAGATTCCAGAATAGGTTACATGGATTGTACATCATTGTGGTCCGAAGGGTCTTAATGTTCTATAGATTTTCTATGTGATAGTTCTATGTTGGACACCCTTTTCATTATCCCCACTATTGCATCGTTACAAGCGGGGCCTGTGGCGACGGAGAGGAGAATTGGTGTTGCATCGCCTCTGACTCGGTACTCCAGTCCCGGCATCGAAAGCCGTGAATTCTTACGGCCAGCTTTTTAGGTTAATCAAGTCCTTCCAGAGGCGGCCGACCAGAGATGCTCACAGTTTTCCAGATGTGGTCTCAACAACATAGATCGGTACAGCAGGAAATCAGGCCCGGCTGCTCACTGTGTTTTCTGAACAAATGGACCTGCTCATTGTATGCCTTGCCAAATCAATCCTTTCAACCTGAGCTGGGTCTGCATAACTCCATTCTCCACACATTCATCTGGTAGCTAATAGCCTCTGTCACATCTGCATCCTCCACCGCCACTTGCATTCATTCACTGCGCCCACCACGATGAGTATTAAAATCCCAAAGCTTGTAACATCTCTTCCCCCTCCTGCCTTCTGGGTAAAGGCTCCGAAGCATTCGGGCTCTCACGACCAGACTATGTAACAGTTTCTTCCCCCAAAGCTATCAGACCTCCTCAATACCGGAAGCCTGGAATGACACATTACTGCCCTATTGTCCTGTTTATTATTAATTGTAATGCCTGTACGTTTTTTGTGCACTTTATGCAGTCCTGGGTAGGTCTGTTAGTCTGGTTGTAGCTTTCTCTGTGTTGTTTTTTTTTACCGTAGTTCAGTCTAGTTTTAGTATTCGGTCATGTAACAACATGGTCCTGAAAAACGTTGTCTCATTTTTACTGTGTACTGTACCAGCAGTTATGGTCGAAATGACAATAAAAGTGACTTGACTTCACTTGACTTGAACACACATCTTCCTAAACATTCTGAGTCAGGTTTAACATTGCTATCTGACTAAAGTGTGTCTTTACAGGGGCAGTGTCGGGAAATGATACAGAACATCCACTAAAGTACACACTGCAGAAACAGTGCAAGAAGGGACTATTGAGGGTACTGTTCATCCCTTTCTCATGAAAGATCTGCCCTCTGGTATTATAAAGGTCCTCTTCAGAGAAAAGAATTTCGACGGTCCACACTGCTTGTGCCCTTTGTTACGAAGGATGAACAGCTCTGATGGGCAGAAGGGTGCAGAGTTGCCCATGTCCCCCTCCCCTGGGAGAATCACAAACTGTTACTGTTACCACGCTGCTCATGAGAGAGAATGAGAGAGACACAGAGATAAGAGGAAAACCAAATTGGAACATCTGCTGCTGATAAGAGGGAGGAGAGGAGCCATTGATTTACTGTTATGTCTTTAGGAGAGGGCTGTTTACTTGGTACTATTCTGTTCATTAAAATTCCTCAGTGGACAGCCGGAGTGGGCTGGTTTGATGGACGAAGCCATTCAAAACTGATTGACACCTGAGATCCCGTGAGTAGGGATAAAGTGAGGTCTGGGGAGACACCCCTCAGACACACCAGGAGACGCACAAAGGACAACACTAGTGAGCACTGCTTAAGTGTTGGAACCCACGAGAAAGTGTGGGGCATCGGAGACCGAACGAAGGATCGGTCAATTTTAACTCACAGTGTTTATAGCGAGGCCTGTGGGGTCTTGTGTGTGTGTCCACCCTTGCCTGGGTGACGAGTCCACCATAGAGAACGGTCTAGCTAAAGGACAGAGGGGTCATACCTGAATGGCCACAACAGCACCTCGACGGGTCAAGAAAATAAAGGAAGGTTTGAATGACTGTAGCTGTCACTGTTTGCGCTCCTCTCTCTCTCTCTCTCTCTCTCTCTCTCTCTCTCTCTCTCTCTCTCTCTCTCTCTCTCTCCCTCTCTCTCTCTCTCTCTCTCTCTCTCTCTCTCTCTCTCATCTCTCTCTCTCTTCTCTCTCTCTCTCTCTCTCTCTCTCTCTTTAACTTTCCCCTCCAACGGTTACAACAAAAGAACCAACAACTACCTCAGCCTACATGAACTGAACTGAAATTCATACTTTCCCATGATAATTAATTATCCCCTAGACAACGATAGAGCTTGTTTATTATTGATTATAATTATACCCACACTTTTAGGTATAGTATTGCTAATGTGTATTATCTGTATATTTGCATTGTTGATATTGATTTGTATATTTTACTAATAAACACTGTTTTGAAAATAGTACCAGACTCCAACGGATACTTCTATCTTTGCTGGTAAGACTCCCGGTGATCGATAATGAGGAGTTCATACCTTTCTTATTCCTCAGTTCCACCTCTAAATACTCGCCTCAGCCTAAACAATATATACATTAGTACAACTAAAACAGCGGTAAACTGGAGGGGTGAGCCAACAGACTTGCTCCTCCTGCAAACAAATCTTACTAATGGCTAAACTATCATGTTTACAGTCGTTGGCCCCTACCCTGAGCTCATCTGCCTTTCGTTCAATACTTACTGCATTGAAACGGAGGCAGCTCAGAACATGAGTCCCAGCAGGCTCAACCTTTTGCTTCCTGACTTTGTCTGCGGTCTTAACAACATCTTTCCCAACAATGATTCCACTATCTGTTTAATCATTCTGGTTATCATCCCCCTGCAACTCTATCTTAAACACCACAACGAACCTTTTTTTAATGGCAAACCTTCCCGCTGGGATATTAGATTCACTCCGGTTCAGGTGTAAACTGAGAGGTTGCCAGATGGCGGAGAAAACGAAGGAGCGGCACAACGAGGGGCGGTGTGGTGCGGCCTCCAGGCAGGGCTCTGCGCTGTCTCCCAGCGTTCGCTTGGCAAGCTCGGTTGTAGTAGTTTGTAGATTTCGGAGGTTTTTAATGTGCCTAGAACCTCAAACTGTTTATATATGTAAATGTACAATTGTGTGGCCGTGTACATATAGCGTGAAATTATTTCATTTATGCTTCTAATCTTTCTATTTTATACATATTATGTGTGCTTTGTGCCTCGTGCGACAGTTGGTTTTGTGTTTAGCAGTTTGGCCCTGGCAGTAATGTGTGACGAAATTGTAATTAAGCTTAAAATGAATTGAATTTAAATGAAATGAAACCGTCTCATCTATAGACGGCGCACCTTCCGAGGAAGAGATCCCAGTGATTCACATATCTGAACACCTCGTTCCAATCCTAACATTTTAGCCACATTTTAAACTGAATATTCTTTCTAATTTTGGACACACCTGCACATACATAAGTTTGTAGATCTCGCTCCCTTTCCCTACCCATATACTGGTGATGATAATGACAGCATACCATCGAGGAATCTCATTCTCGTCCACAGTATTTTTTATTTCGTCTCCCCCAACAAAGACAACCCTATCGATACAGCTCACCATATCTCAGTCCAGTCATTTCTGAGCCACAGAACCATAGTCAGTGCCAGACACCTGAACTTTGAGACTTTCCCCTGCTTGGTCATTTGCACCTCTCTCCTCCCATCCAGAAGTATCCAGAGTGATCGACCTGTTATTGAGCGGGTTTTCCACAAGGGGTCTCTGCACTGACTCCGGGTTTTAACACCTTTCACCTTCCTGGCTCTCACCCAGTTTCCTGTATCCTACGCTTCGGGTGTAAATACATCTCTATTTGTCCTCTCTATCACCCCCTCGGCTTCCCGAATGGTCCCGAGTTCATCCAGTTTCAGATCCAACTCTGTAAGACAGTGTGTTAGAAGGTGCATCTGGATGACCTTCTTAAAAGTGAAGTTGTCAGGAACTCTTGAGGTCTCCCTGCCTTCCCACGTCTCTCAAAGGAGCATTGAACTCTCCTGCCAGATATTGCTACTGCTCTGACTTTGCGATTACAAAGAAAGAAACAATAATTAAACTGTAAACAAATCAACCAACATTTCTGTGTCTTATCTCACCAAAGCTTCCTCCTTTGAAGATTCAAAGATATAAACCTAATTTCCGCTCAAAACTAATTTCCCGCCGCTCTATCCCTCTACTCCGGCTCATCACACACACACACACACACACACACACACACACACACACACACACACACACACACACACACACACACACACACACACACACACACACACACACACGACTGGATCTCCATCCGCACCGTCTCATCATACACTCCCGGGGTCGGACACAGAGTTCATCTCCCTCCATACCGTCATACCACAGACTTCCGGGGTCAGACACTGAGTAAAGTTCACTCCACACCACCGCATCACATACTCTCGGGTTCAGACACAGTGAAGCTCCCTCCACACTCACTCATCACATACTCCCGAGGACAGGCACAGAGTGAAACTCCCTCCACACAGTCGCATCACACTCTCCTGAAGTTAGACACTGGGTGACGCTTTCTCCGGACCGTCCTATCGCACACACCCGGGTTCAGACACAAACTGAAGCTTACTCCCCCGGGTCCATTCAGAAACTCCGATGTTCCGGAGCTCCTTCCCTCTCACCAATCCCCAAAATTCCGCCGTTCCTGAAGCCTTGAATTGTGTGCCGGCTCGGAGAATGTGCGTGTGTTTGTGTTCAGAGGGTGTGCAGGAAACATGATTGAATTGGAAGAAGGGTTGGTTTTGTCGGGAGCATGGGCATGGTGGTGAGATGGCGGTCACTGGGGTGAATTGTTGTCGAACCAAACGATCGGCCTGTTCACACAGCACAGTGCAGAGGCTCAGAACCGAGAGATCGATAACCGGTTGAAGGGGGCTGGGTGGTGCAACGACAGAGGTCACCTCTCCCCCTTTCTCGCCATAATTCCATATAAGCAGAGAGAGAGGCAGACCAGGGAGCAGGGAGAGCAGGGACCAGTGTAGATCAGGGAGAGGGTTAATAGAATCGTGGAGGACCTGCAGGGGATGGGGCGGGTCAGGGAGACGGGGAGAGGAGTTGTGGAAGGAGGAGATAACGGAGACGGCATGGAGTGTAGGGGACGGAGTGTGATGGAGACAGGATGTGTGGAATAAGATGGCGCTGGCGGAAACGGGGAGGACTGTAAGGGAAGTCGTGGATGCCGGCGACGAGGATGGTCAGCTGGGAAGGAGGGTTCACGACGAAAAGTAGACTGAAAACTCAATGAAACAGGAACACCTTCTTCCCCTCCGCCAGCATATTCTTGAACGCACCAGCACCACCTCCACATGTTTGCGGCATTTATTAACCTTTTGCATTTGACGTTAATTTTACATATTTGCGCCCTACTGATTCTTCAAAAGAACAAATCTCAGGTGGTCTAAGTCACAGATAATAAAACAGACCGTGAATCCGGTAGAAAAGATGCGATACAGGTGGACAGGACATTTGACACGCTGGCCTTCATCAGTCAGGACACTGAGTACGGGGGTCGGAGGTCACGTTGCAGTTGCAGATGACGTCGGTCAGGCCGCACTTGGAGTATGGAGTTCAGTTCTGCTTGCCTTGCTCTGAGAAAAATCTCAACGAACTGGAAAGATTGCAGGGGGAGATTTCCGAGGATGCTGCCGGGACAGGAGGGACTGAGTTATGGAGCGAGGTTGGGAATTCTGAGACTTTTTTCGGTGACCTTGCAGAGGTGTACAAAACCTCGAGGGGCACAGATCAGGCGAATGCGTGCACGATATTTCCCCAGGACTGGGGTATCGAGAACATTAACGCAGATGATTGAGGTGAGAGTAGCTAAAGACAGAAGAGGGGAGCGAATTGAGTTAGATAAAAGGGACACAGTGCAATGGGGAGACTGGGTAGAGACAGTAGAGAATCGAGGGAGAGACCGGGAACAGAATGGGTATTGGGAGAGAGGGGGTCAAGAAAGCGGGGTGAGTAAAATGGGGATGAAACTTTGAGGGGGGAGTAGAGAGGGATGGGAGAGATACTTTAGATGGACGAGGATAAAGAGAGGGCAAGATGATGAGTAAAATTGCGATGGAAGATGAGAATAGGGTAAGGGTGAGGAGCAGCGGTACGGAAGGGGAAGTGTGAGTGGTTAAGAGAAATGGGGGAGAAAGAGGATTTTATCTTTATATTCCAGTCGGTCCCACTGGTTGTTGACAGAGATCCTTTATCATTTCATAAATATCCGGATACAAAAATTCGGTCTTCTCACAGATGAAGCGTGCATGAACCTGACTGGAATCTTTAAACTCAGTGTCATTTGTACATCTACCGCATAGAAAGTCTCCACCGTTCATCCGGAACAGGACATTCGAAGCCACTTTCCTATCAAAGAGGGGTAAACAATTTCAACTCACCTCCAGCAGTCAGTCCCCAAAACCACTGATACCCTCCCGCGCCATTTACCTGTGGCAACTCAACATCTTCCACAACCCCACTTTCCCAGCACAGTCTCCAGAATACTCCCACTGATCCACTCTCTCCCTGCAGCCATGTGTCAGTCATTAAAGTAATCCCTTGCCGCACTCCCTACTCACAGATCGGTGTCAGAGACCAGAATAATAACAGTACCCAGTCTTGTCCTCACAGGCCCGTATCAGTCCCCAAAATATTCCCGCAGCGCCAGTGTCTCCCAAGGCCCCATGTCAGTCCTCAAAATGCTCCCACTTCTTTACTGTCTCTCCACAGGCCTGTGTTTTCTGCCTAAGTACTCACACTCAACACTCCCACCCCACAGATCAGTGTCAGTCCAAACTATACTCACAGCCTGACCCTCTCCCCACAGCCCAGTGCCGGTCTCTGAAATAATCCTACTGTTCAACTCTCTTCTTAGAGACCTGTGTCAATCACCAAAACATCTCCCGCTTCCCATGCTCTCCCCACGGACGTGTCTCGGTCCCCAGATTACTCCCACTGAACCATTCTCTCCCCACAGATCTGTGTCTGTCCCCAAAGTACACCCACCCCTCATTCTCTCCCCACAGACATGTGCCAGGCCCCAAAGTGCTCCCACTGCCTCACTCTCTCCCACATCCTGAGTCAGTTCCCAAAAAGAACTCCATAGCTCCAATCTCTCCACACAGCCCCGTGCTAGTCCCCAAAATACTTGCACTTCCCACTCTCACCCCAAGTTCCCGTGCGAGTCCCCACCATAATCCCAATCCCTAGCCTTCTCCCTGAAGATCTGTGTCAACCAACAAAAGACTGACTTCGGCCTCTCTTCCCACAGCCTATGTCAGTTTCCACATTTGGAGAAGGAAGTGTGAGGATCAGAACGGGAGCGCGGCGGGAGCCATTTTGATTTTTCTTCTTCTCATCGGAGTTAAGAGAGGCGGGAATGCGCAGGCGTGTGACGTTGGGCAGTGAGGCGGGGAAGATTTAAATGGAACACAGCTTCATACAGCGGGCAGCGTCGTTTTGCGGGCAGCGTCGTTTTGCGGGCAGCGGTGTGAGCCGGGAGCAAAGTGAAGGCTTAAGGGCTTTGCCTCAACGGGCTCAGGCGGAAACATGCGAGGCAAAGTAGGTTCAGTTTTTAATTTTTCCTGCTATTTGAGGAAAGGGGGAATTATGAATGTCAGGGCAGCTTGTTGTTCCGGTGTTCGGATGTGGGATGTCCCGGAGTCTCGTAGCCTCTTGAACGTGTACATCTGCATCAGCTGCACAGAGCTGCAGCTCCTAAGGGATCATGTCGCTCCATGATCTTCGTCTGGTCCGGGAGAGGAAGAAGATGATAGAGAGGAGTTACAGGCAGGTGGTCACACCAGGGCCACGGGAGGCAGACAGGTGGGTCAGGGTTAGGGGAGGGAAGGGGAAGGATCAGGTACTAGAGAGTACCCCAGTGGCTGTACCCCTTGACAATAAGTTCTCCAGTTTGAGTACTGTTTGGGGGGGAGGGGAAGCAACCTACCTGGGGGAAACGACAGTGGCCTTGCCATTGGCTCAAAGAGTCTGGCCCTGTAGTTCAGAAGGGTAGGGAAAGGAAGAGGAAGGCAGTATTAATAGGGGACTCGAATAGTTAGAGGGTCAGTTAGGCGATTCTGTGGACGCAGTCAGGAGACCCGGATGGTAGTTTGCCTCCCTCGTGACAGGGTCCGAGATGTTTCTGATCGCGACCAGGATATCGTGAAGTGGGTTAGTGAGTAACCAGAAGTCGTGGTACATGTCGGTACCAATGACATAGGTAGGAAAAGTGAAATGGTCCTGAAAGGAGAAAGGAAGGGAGTTGAGTAGAAGGACCGCAAAGGCAGGAATCTCGGAAAAACTGCCTGTGCCACGAGACAGTGACAGTAGGGATGGAATGAGTTGGAGGATAAATGCGTGGTTGAAGTGTTGGAGCAGGGGGCAGTGATTCAAATTTCTGGATTACTGGGACCTCTTTTGGGGCAGGCGTGACCTGTACAAAAAGGATGGGTTACACTTGAATCCTAGGGAGGCAAATATCCTGGCCGGGAGGTTTGCTACGGCTCCCGGGGAGACTTTAAACTAGAATGGCTGGGGATGGGAATCAATTTGCAGAAACTAGGACAGAGGAGGTTAGTTCACAAATAGAGAAAGCTAGTAGCCAGTCTGTGGGAAGGATAAGCAGGTGATAGAGAAGAGGACCGCACAGACCAAAGATATAAGGGCGAAGGAAGAAAAAGATAATAAAGTTGTTTGCACTGTTAGGGATAAACAGAGAGGACTAGGTGGAGAGTTTCTTAAATGCATCAATTTTAATGCTAGCAGAATTGTAAGAAATGTGGATGAGCTTATATTATGGATTGATACCTGGAAATATGATGTTGTAGCAATTAGTGAAAAATGCTTGCAGGAGGGGTGTGATTGGCATCTCAATATTCGTGGATTTCGTTGCTTCTGGTGTGATTGAATCGGAGGGGCAAGAGGGGGAGGTGTGGCATTGTTTGTCAAAGAAAATATTACAGATGTGGCAAGGCAGGATAGACTAGAGGGTTCGTCTAGGGAGACTATCTGTGTGGAATTGAGGAATGGGAATGATGTAGTAAAAATGACAGACCACCTAATGGGGATCCAGAATTGGAGCAACAAATTTGTAAGGAGATAACAGGTATTTGTAGTGATTGTGGGAGATATTAATTTTCGACACATAGACTGGGAAGCCGATTCTGTTAAAGGGGTGGATGGTTTGGAGTTTGTCAAATGTGTGCTGGATATTTATTTTTTTCAAGAAATACATAGAGGTACCAACTGGAGATGGGGCACACATCTCCTGATAGTGAATGAGATAGGTCTAGTGACCGAGCTATGATTTGGGGATCACTTCGGGTCCAGTGATCACAATACCATTAGTTTCAATATAATTATGGAGAAAGATAGAACTGGACCCGGAGTTGAGATTTTTGATTGGAGAAAGGCGAACTTTGAGGAGATGCGAATGGATTTAGATGGAGTGGATTGGGATGATTTGTTTTAGGGAAGATCGTAATAGAGAAATGGAGGTCATTGAAAGTTGAACATTTGAGGGTACAGAATTTTTTATGTCCTTGTTAGTTTGAAAGGAAAGCTTAAAAGTTTCAGAGAGCCATGGTTTTCAAAGGATATTGGAAAGCAGATTCGGAAAAAGAGAGAGATCTACGATAAATATAGGCAGCATGGAGTAAATGAGGTGCTCGAAGAATATAAAGAATATAAAAAGAATCTTAAGAAAGAAGTTAGTAAGCTAATAGAATATATGAGTTTGTTTTGGCAAGTAAGCTGAAAATAAATCCAAAGTGTTTCTGCAGTTATGTTTATAGCTAAAGGATAGTGAAGGATGAAGTTCGTCCCTTAGAGAATCAGTGTGGACAGCTATTTGTGGAGCCAAAAGAGATGGGGGAGATTTTGACCAATTTCTTTTCATCGTTATTCACTGAGGAGAAGATATTGAATTATAAAAAAAAGGCAAACAAGTAGGGTAGTTATGGAAGCTATGATGATTAAAGAAGAGTAAGTACTGGAGCTTTTAAAGAATACAAAAGGTGGATAAGTCTCCGGGTCCTGATAAGTTAGTGTAGAAATAGCAGGGACTCTGAGAGAAATATTTCAAATGTCATTAGTAAACGGGGATGGTGCCGGAGGATTGGCGTATTGCTCATGTGGTTCCATTGTTTAAATAGGAATCTAAGAGTAAACCTAGCAATTATCAGCGTGCAGGTTTGACGTCGGTGGTGGGTAAACTAATGGAAAGTAGTCTTCGAGATTGGCATATATAATTATCTGGATAGACAGAGTCTGTTTAGAAGCAGTCAACATAGATTTGTGCTTGGAAGGTCATGTTTGACAAACCTTACTGAATTTTTTGAAGAGGTTACGAGGAAAGCAGAAGAGGGAAAAGCAGTGGAAATTGTCTATAAGTGCTTCAGTAAGGCATTTGACAAGGTTCCACACGGAAGGTTAGTTAGGAAGGTTCAATCGTTAGGCATTAATATTGAAGTAGTAAAATGGATTCAACAGTGGCTGGATGGGAGATGCCAGAGAGCAGTGGTGGATAACTGTTTGTCAGGTTGGAGTCCGGTGACTAGTGGTGTGCCTCAGGGATCTGTACTGGGTCCAGTGTTGTTTGTCATATACATTAATGATCTGGATGACGGGGTGGTAAATTGGATTAATAAGTATGCAGTTGATGCTAAGATAGGTGCCGTTGTAGACAATGAGGTTGGTTTTAAAAGTTTGCCGAGAGATTTAGGCCAAAAGAAGGAGTGTGCTGGAAGATGGCAGCTGGAGGTTCTGCTGATAAGAATGAGGTGCTACATTTTGGTAGGACTCATCAAAATAGGATATACATGGTAAATGGTAAGGCATTGAGGAATGCAGTAGAACAGAGTGATCTCGGAATAATGGTGCATAGTTCCCTGAAAGTGGAACCTCATGTGTATAGGATGGTGAAGAAAGCTTTTGTTATGCTGGCCTTTATAAATCAGAGCATTCAGTATAGGAGTTGGGATGTAATGTCAAAATTGTACAAGGCATTGGTGAGGCCCGAATTTGGCGTTTTCTGTACAGTTCTGTCACCGAATTATAGGAATGGTGTCACCAAAATAGCTGTACAGAGGAGATTTACTAGAATGCTACCTGTGTTTCAGCACCTAAGTTACAGGGAAAGGTTGAAAAAGTTAGTGCTTTATTCTTTGGAGCGTAGAAGGGTGAGAGGGGAATTGATAGAGGTATTTAAAATTATGAGGGGGATAGGTAGAGTTGACGTAGATAGGCATTTTCCATTGAGAGTATGAGAGATTCGAACAAGAGGACATGAGTTGAGAGTTAACAGGCAAAAGTTTAAGGGCAACACTTCTTAACAAAGAGAGTGGTAGCTGTGTGGAACGAGCTTCCAGTAGAAGTGGTAGAGGCAGGTTTGATTCTGTCATTTGAAAAAAAAATAGATAAGTTTTGGACAGGAATTGAATGGAGGGTTCTGAGCTGAGTGCAGGTAGGTGGAACTAGGTGAGAGTAAGCTTTCGGCACGGACTAGCAGGCCGGGTTGGCCTGTTTCCCTGCTGTAATTGTTATATGGTTATATTAGTTTTACTGCACACTCACTACCAATAGTCCATGTCGATCCCGAAACAAATCCAATTGCTCCACTCCTTACGGGTCCCTTAACACAATCCCGGATCAGACACAGAAAGAGGCTCCCTCCTCACCGTCTCATCACACACTCCCTGGGTAAGACACAGTGTGAAGCTCCCTCCTCCACACCGTCCAATCACATACTCCTGTGGTCAGACCCAGAGTGAAGCTCCCTCCACACGGTCACGTCACACACACGCGGGTTCAGACACAGAGAGAATCTCCTTCCACAGCGTCCGATCACATACTCCTGTGGCCAGGCCCAGAGTGAAGCTTCCTCCACACCGCCCCATCACACACTCCACTGGTCAGATATAAGTGATGATCCCTCCATAGCATTCCATCACACTCACACTGTGTCTGTCACAGAGTGAAGCACCTCCCAAATCATTCTGTCACAGTCGGCAGAGGTCAGACGCGCAGTGACACTCCCTCCATACAGTCTCATCACACTCCCGGGGGTTTCACCCAGTGTGAGCTCCGTATTGCACTGTCCCATCAGACACTCCGTTAAAAGATGGAGTGAAGTTCCCTCCTCACTCTCCCAATGCTGAATCCTCGGGTTTGACACAGACTGATGCTCCCTGCATAGCATCCCATCGCAAACACACTGTGTCAGACACAGAGTAAAGCTCACACCATACAGTCCCATCACACACTCCCGGGGTCAGACACATAGTGAATCTCCCTCCACACTGCCCATCACACACTTCCGGGGTCAGACACAGAGTGAGACTCCCTCGAAACTGCCCCATTTTTAGGTTCCCGATGTCAAATGCAAACTACCCGACGAGGAGCGGGAGTTTGCAGTCACTGGGAGGAAATGGTGTGAAATCACACGACTGGCCTGTCCAACAGAGTCGTCGAGAATGTCAGAACCAAGAGATCAATATCTGGTGGAAGTGAGCAGAAGTAACACAAAAAGTGTGGAGGGAGCATCACTCTGTGGCTGACCCCGGCAGTGTGTGATGGAACGGTGTAGAAGGAGATTCACCCTGTGTCTAACCCGGGAATGTGTGATTTGACGGTGTGGAGGGGGATTCACTCTGTGTCTGACCCTGGGTGTATGTGGTAGGATGGTGTGGAGGGAAATTCGCACTCGTGTGGATATATCAAACATTTCTCTTTCTCTTTTGAATTTATTTCAAGACGCCCCAACGTCTGCTCTGGAAAATAAGGTTAATGAACAGTGAATCTCTCTCCACACCGTCCATTACATCCGCCTGTAGTCAGACACAGAAACTGGGATCCTTTCACACAGGCCCATCACACATTTCAGGCGTCAGTTGTAAAGTGAAGATCCCTCCCAACCGCCCGATCACACGGACTAGGCGGTTTAGAGACAGAGTGATGCACCCTCTGCACTGTCCCATCAAATAGTCCTGTTGGCAGACATAGAGTGAAGTTCAGAAAACACTCTCCTAAAACACATTACAGGGGTGAGACACAGCGTCAAGCTTCCAAATAAAAGTCCTATCGCACACTCTCCTAATACACACTCCGGGGTCAGACACAGAGTGAATTTCCCTCCACACCGTCCCATCACACACTCCCGGGGTCAGCTCCAGAGTGAATCGCCCTCCATACCGTCCCATCACACACTCCCGGGGTCAGACACAGAGTGAATCTCTGGAGTGTGTGATTGGACGGTTTGGAGGGAGATTCACTCTGTGTCTGACACCGGGATTGTGTGATGGGACGGTGTGGAGGGAGCTTCAGTTTGATTCTGACGACGGGAATGTGTGAAAGAGGAAGCTTCACTCTGTTTCTAACAGGAGTGTGCGCTGGGACGGTCTGGTGGTAGCACCACTGTGACCGACCGAAGGATTCTGTGATGGGACAGTGTGGAGACAGCTATATTCTGTGTCTGTCCCCGGGAGTGTGTGATAGGACGATGAGGAGGGAGTGGGTTTCATTCTGTTCTTGACCAAGTGTGTATGATGGGACGGTGAGAAGGGATCCTCTTTCTATGTTTTACTCACAGCGGATGTAATGGACCATACGCAAGGTGATTCACTGTTCCTTCTTCCTATTTTCCAGAGCAAGAGTGTTCCCAGGACTGGATCAGAAATGAAGGCGGCTGTTATTATATAACCACGTTTAAATTATCCTACGATAAAGCAAGGCAGTATTGTTCGGATTCTGATTCTAAACTTCTTGAAATAAATTCAGCAGAAGAAGCGGTACGTGTCAGATCGACGGAACATATATCCACACAAGAGTGAAGCTCCCTCCACACCGTTTGATCTCACACTTCCGGTATCAGACACAGAGTGAAGATCCCTCCTTCTAGTCCCAGGACACACTCCCGGTGTCATAAACGGAATGAATTTCCTTCACACCGTCCCGTCATACATTTCCGGGTTCAGACACAGAGTGAAGCTCCCTCCGCACCGTCACATCACATACACCCGAGCTCCTACACACATTGCCCATTCTCTCTCCGCAGAACTTTCTCTCTCTCCAAAATGACCCGATTTCCCACTCTCTCCCCACAGCCCTTGTCAGAGCCCAAACTCATACCAATACCTACTCCCTTTAGCAACTCGTGTCAGACCACAAACTAATATCACTGCACACAACCTTCCCGCAGCCTGTGCCAGTCCCCAAAATAAACCCACTGCCCACTCGCTTCTCGAAGCCTGTATCAATCCGACGACCCACTTTCATCTCAGAAACATGCACGATCCCAAATCTCACCCGTCGTTGCATTTTCCAATCCAGTATGAACTGTCTTGTTTGCTGATAGATTTGTTAACAAAGTTCTGTGAAATTAAATTGTTATCATTAATGACTGAATTCGAGCAAAATTTAAAGAGCATCCCTTTCTGTCTGACCGCTGGAGAGTTTGAAGAGATGGTATTGAAGGAACTTAATTCTGTGTCTCACCACAGGAGAATGTGACGCCACGGTGTGGAGGGAGCCTCACTCTGTGTTTGAACCGGGGAGTGTGTAATGAGACCGTATGGAGGGAACTCTCTGTGTACACCCCCGGCCGTCCTCAGTTCTACATCTGTGCTGAAGCAAACTTATTATCTCTGAAACAGAGACACTGTTGGAGACTACAGGAACGCTGAAGTGCTGCTAATTGGTGAGAGGGATTGAGGGAGTGAAGAGGGAGAAATGCTCTGTTTCTGAATCCGTTAGAGTGTCACGGAGTATCTGACCCCGGGATGTGTGATGGGCCGTGGTGGAAGGAGCTGCACTAATATCTGAGACCGGGAGTGTTTGTGCCGAGGGCGCTACCCCTCTCTCTTTCTCTCTCAATCTCTCTCTTTCTCTCTCAATCTCTCTCTCACTCTCTCTCAATCTCTCTCTCACTCTCTCTCTCTCTCTTACACACACACACACACACACACACACACACACACACACACACACACACACACACACACACACACACACACACACACACACACACACACACACACACACACACACACACACACACACACACACACTCCTGCATATCCACTCCCACACAACCACTCCCTTGTCAAAGACCCCCATTTCCTTTCTAATTTCCACTGTCCAGTGGGCCTCGAATTTCCCGGGAACCTGCACACGGCCCGGGCACATTTCAGTCCGATAACATTCATTGTGAGCCGGAGAGATAGGACTAGAGAGGGTGGGGAGATAAAAAGAGAAGCTTAGTGAGGAGGACAGAGAGAGAGTGGGAGCGGAGTAAAAAGGAGAGGGCTGGCGAGAGGGGCGAAATTAAATCTCTCCATCAATCCTCCCTCTCTAGTTCTACTCTTCTTTGAATGGTGATACACCTTTCTGACCCCTGTAAATCACGACTCTCTTTCCGCCAAATCATAGCCTTCCCCTCACTCCGCCCTCCCTCTGTTTCTCCCCACTCTCACTACTCTTCCCCCCGCCACTCTCATCGGTCCAGATCAACCGCCCTCACACCCTGAATCTCCTCTTCCTTCAGCACTTCCTCACCCTGCTCTCGTCTCCTCTCTGTTTATCAGCTGCTCATCCGGTGTTTGTTTGTGACGGTCTGATCGCCTTGCCAACAAGGGCTTCCTCTGACAACGTTAATTCCCCTCGCTGAGCTCAGAGAAGCAAGAGGATCATCGACAGGATGGACGAAAACGGGGCGTATATCAAAGAGAAGTTCACAAAATGACTCACTTACAGTACCGGGTAAGGGTCGTGGGACCGTGTGCAAGACAGGTTCACACCGAGACTGACCGCGGTTATCTGTGCTGGGACGGTGTGGAGGGAGATTCACTCTGTGTCTGATCCCGGGAGTGTGTGATGGGGCGGTGTGGAGGGAGATTCACTCTGTGTCTTACCCCGGGAGCGTGTGATGGGACGGTGTGGAGGGAGATTCACTCTGTTTCGGACCCCGGGAGTGTGTGATGGGACGGTGTGGAGGGAGATTCACTCTGTGTCTGACCCCGGGAGTGTGTGATGGAACGGAGTGGAGGGAGCTTCACTCTGTGACTGATCCCGGGAGTGTGTGATGGGACGGTGCGGAGGGAGATTCACTCTGTGTCTGACCCCGGGAGTGTGTGATGGAACGGATTGTAGGGAGCTTCACTCTGTGACTGATCCCGGGAGTGTATGATGGGACGGTGCGGAGGGAGATTCACTCTGTGTCTGACCCCGGGAGTGTGTGATGTGTCGGTGTGGAGGGAGATTCACTTAGTGTGTGACACCGGAGATGTGTGATAGGAAGATAGAAACATCGATAACCTGCAGCGCAATACAATTTTTGCCGAATGCGTCCCTGCTTTAGAAATTACTCGATTTTACTAAGTCCCAAGTAACTATCCAAAAGCACCTGAACAGATCCTATCGCATCCACCATTGCTGTCATGACCCCTGATGTCACAAAAATTGGATAGGTATATGGACAGGAAAGGAATGGAGGGTTATGGGCTGAGTGCAGTTAGGTGGGACCAGGTGAGAGTAAGCGTTCGTTAAGGACTAGAGGGGCCGAGATGGCCTGTTTCCGTCCTGTAATTGTTATATGGTTATATGGTCTCCTCTGTACCTACTCCCCAGCGCCTTAAATCTGTGTCCTCTTGTGGCAACCATTTCATCCCTGGGTAAAAAGCCTCCGACTATCCACAAGATCTCCCACCCTCCCCGCCATCCTCATCACATTCTACAGGGGTTGTATTGAGAGCATCCTGAGCAGCTGCCTCACTGCCTGGTTCGGAAATTGCACCGTCTCGGATCGCAAGACCATATAGCCGATACTGAGGTCAGCTGAGAAGATCATCGGGGTCTCTCTTTTCGGCATCACGGGCATTTACACTGCACGCTGCATCTGCAAAACAAACAGCATTATGAAGGACCCCAGACACCCCTCATAAAAATTCTTCTCCCACCTGCTGTCTGGGAAAAGGCTCCGAAGCATTCGGGCTCTCACGACCAGACTATGTAACTGTTTCTTCCCCCAATCTATCTAACTCCTCAATACCCGAAACCTGGACTGACACTTTGTCCTATTGTCCTGTTTATTATTTATTGTAATGCCTGCACTGCTTCTGTGCACTTTATGCCGTCCTGTATAAGTCTGTAGTCAAGAGTAGTTTTCTCTGTGTTTTTTTGACATTGTTCAGTCTAGTTTTTGTACTGTGTCATGTAACACCATGGTCCTGAAAAAAACGTTGTCTCAATTTTACTACCAGCAGTTATGTTCGAAATGACAATAAAAGTGACTTGACTTGACTTGACCTGACTTGTCTTGACTAAACCTACTCTCATAAGGCATGCTCCCCAATCCAGAAAACATCCTTGCAAATCTACTCTGCACCCTTTCTATGGCTTCCACATCCTTCCTGTGGTGAGGCGACCAGAACTGGACACAGTACTCCAAGGTGGGTCTTACCTGGGTCCTTTGTAGCAGTAACATTACCTCTTGGCTCCTAAATTCAATTCCTCGATTGATGAAGGCCAATACACCGTACGCATTCTTAACCACAGAGTTTACATTCGCAGATGTTTTGAGCGTCCTATGGACTGGGACCCCCAGATCCCTCTGAATCTCCACACTGCCAAGTGCCTTACCATTAATACTATATTCTGCCATCATATTTGACCTGCAAAACGAACCACTTCACACTTATCTGCGTTCAACTATATCTGCCACTTCTCAGCCCAGCTTTGCATCCTAACAATGTTCCGCGTTTACATCTAACAGGCCTCCATACCATCCACAGCATCTCCAACCTATTTGTCATCAGCATACATACTAACCCATCCCTCCACTTCTTCATCCAGGTCATTTATAAACATCACAAAAAGTAAGGGTCCTTGAGGCAGTCCACTGGTGATCTACGTGAAAGCAGATGATGTCAGGTCAACAACCAGCTCTGGATCCACAAAGCAGTGTCATCTTGGATCCCATGTCCCCTTACTTTCACAATAAGCCTCGCATGCGTGACATTATCAAATCCGTTTAATCCGTTTAATCCATTACACTACACCTACTGCTCTTCCTTCATTAATGCGTTTAGTCACATCCTCAAAAACTCACATCCTCCAGGGACGGTGTGGATGGAGATTCACTCTCTGTCTGACCGCGGGACTGTGTAATGGAACGGAGTGGAGGGATTGTCAGTCTGTTTCTGATCACGGGTGTGTGTGATGGGACTGTGTGGAGGGAGAGTCACTCTGTGTCTGACCCCGGGAGTGTGTGATGGGACGGTGTGGAGAGAGATTCATTCTGTGTCTGACCCCGGGAGTGTGTGATGGGACGCTGTGGAGGGAAATACACCCTGTTTCTGACCCGCGCTATGTAACAGTTTCTTCCCCCAAGCTATCAGACTCCTCAATAACCAGAGCCTGGTCTGACACCTTAACCTACTGTCCTGTTTATTATTTATTGTAATGCTTGCTCTGTTTTGTGCACTTTATACTGTCCTGGGTAGGCCTGTAGTCTAGTGTAGTTTTCTCTGTGTTCTTTTACGTAGTTCAGTCTAGCTTTTGTACTGTGTCATGTAACACCATGGTCCTGAAAAACGTTGTCTCATTTTTAGTGTGTACTGTACCAGCAGTTATGGTCGAAATGACAATAAAAGTGACTTGACTTGACTTGACCTGATCTGTGGGGAGAAGGAGGCAGACTCGGATATGGTTGACGACAGGCCTTGCTCTGTGAGAAAGTGTGTTGCAGCAGGATCAGTTTGGGTTCTGACACTGATCTGTGGGACAGAGTGGAAACTAAATTAGTTTGGAGAGCGATACCTGGATGTGGACACAGAGTGGGTCAGTGGGTCCAGATTACCGACTGACGCTGGGCTGAGGGAAACCATGAGGGGCAATGGGATTAACCTAGAGACGGACGTGAACTGTCGCGAGAAGGAGTAGCCGTGAAATGGATTTGGGGACCTACACAGGGCTGCTGGAAGAGAGTGAGTCTGAGGGATTAATTTTGGGATAGCTTAAATCTGTGGGGGGTGGGGGTGGTGGGAGAGTAGGATTTGTTTGGGGACTGAAATAGATCTGACGGGAGAAAGTGGGTGCGTTCTATTTGCACTGGGACTGCCACAGGACTGTGGAGACCGCGGGACGACGGGCCGAAGGCTGTGGGGGAGGTGGTGTTGCTAAATCTGGCTACTGACACAGAGCAGTGAGGAGACATTGGGATACTAAAATTATTTTGAGGACGACACAGGGCTGTGGGGATTGCCGAGTTTAATGGGATTAGTTTGGCGACGGTTTCGTGTCGTCCGCCGGATCTGTTTTATCTCTGTTCATTTTTTTAACCATTTGTTGACAGGTATGATGCTTTGGGTCTGCTGTACAAGGTGTCCTCTGGAAGGCCCTCCTACAGTGAATGCACATCGAGAACATGGGGAGGCAATTGCCTTCATGATAACCACCGTTTCATCTGCGAGAGGTCTGCACCCTACTGCCCGGATACACCTGCAAAGATTCAGTTTCTCTGTCAACAGGCCGTAGAGCCGACTTGAATCAAATGATTACCCTGTCTTTCCTTTCCTTATCTCTTCCACTCTCTCCATTCTCCCCATTCCCTCTACATCCTCCCTACATTTTCTGCCCCACCTTCTACTCTATTCTCCGCTTTTCGCAACCCCATTCTCCCCACCACACATGGACAAACCCCGCTCTATCCCTTTCTTTCTCGCCATCCGTCCCTCATCCCGCTCTTCCTCACTCCCTCAAACTCTCTCTCTACTCCTTCTCCTCACCCTATTTCTCGACTTTCTCCGCCCGCTCTTTCTCCGCTCACTTTTCCAACCTATTTTATATTTCTCTCCCTTTCCCCCCTCTCTACCGCACTCTCTCCCTTCCCTCTCCGTTCCCTCCAACAACTCCGTCTCCTTTATCTCTCTCTTGCTCTGTCTCCTTGCCACCCGCTCTCCGCTCAATCCTGTGCCGCCTGGTTCCCGATGCCCCAACTCTGGGTAAAAGTCTGTGCGCATTCCCGCTGTCTGTGTCTCTCTTGCGTTTATGCAACTCTGTAAGGTTACAGCTACGATCCAGGGAATAAAGACCCCATCCTCTCTCCATCTCTGTTACTCGAATCCCGGCAATATTCCTGTAAATCTCCGTGTACATTATTTCCTGTTCAGTGACATTTTCCCAGAGCAGGACGAACAAAACTGACGTCGTACAACGGCAACGTGACCTCCCGACACGTGTGACTGGTGACGACCAGCGGGCCAAGTGTCCTGTCCACCCTATTGGATGTTTTCCAAGAGAATCGCTATTTGATTTATTACCTGAGACACACACGGCCTGGAATTTCTCTTTTTGCAACATCAGTGCGGCGTAAATTTGTAAATTTAATGTAATTTACAAATATTAATAAATACGGAATAAAATGTCGAGTTAGTTCTCGTGCGTTCAAAAATGCGATGGCGCAGTGGAAGAAGCTGTCCCTTTGCATCTCTGTGGTTTGGATTTTCTCTCCGTTTAGACAACAGTCCGCGCATTTATTTCTACAACCAATGTGCACGACCATGTATTTCCCAACATTGTATTTCATTTGCCAATGAACATTCTATTAATATGTCTAAGTCCTTCTGCATCCTGCCTCTTTCCTGAGCACTACCTGCTCCGCCACCAATCTTCGTATCATCTGCATACTTGGACGCAATGCCACCTGTCCATCATCTAGATCAATTATATTCAGCATAAAAAACACTGACCCTGCGGAACATCACCAGTCGTTGGCAGCCAAACGGAACAGCATCCCTTTATTTCTGATCGCTGCCTCCTAACAATTAGCCAAATCTCTAATCATGTTAGTAACTTTCCTTTAATACCATAGGCTCTTAACTTGCTAAACATCCTCATGATTGGCATTGTTCCGTACCCCGTGACGAGTTAAAAAGAACCAGCAGAAACGGACACACCAGAACTCCGATTCTTCCTTTATAAACTCTATTTTATTAGTAACTACATGATAAAGTAATATAAAACGAGATAGGGTAAACGGTTTGGCAGAGTATATGCATATATAAGTCAGTAAATAAGGTTCCCAAGCCTCTCCTAGCTCAGATGATTAGATGATACAGTCTTACGGTGTTGTGGTAGCTTGTCAGTTCAGATCTGGAATTTGGTTTCAGTAGAGTTGGAGAGAGAGAGGGTTTGGTTCTGCCTTCCCAGTGCCGGTGCCGACGATCTTCCACGTTGTCCTCCTGCTCCCAAAACTTATTGAAAGTCACCAACTTGCGACCAGGAAAAGAGGACCGTCTTCTGTGGTGGAGTTATCAACCCCAGGCGAGAGTTAAACACACCGACACCTCGCCACAGGTCACTCCTCTGTCCACACTGTGAGCACAACCCACCCTTGTCCTGGGCACACAGAGCTCACCAGTGTCTTCCTTGTCTCTGGTGAGTCGTGTGTCTCTGGTGAGTCCGATTATAAATCCAGCTGATCCTGCAAATGTGTTACAAGGCGGAACATGAGCTGTCCATCATATAGCTCCGCCTTTCAGTTTCGAAGGGAACTCACAGACATTCTCTCTCAGTTTCTGAAATAGGACCCACGCTGTTCGCCCCACCTCACTGTTTTAAAGGAACAGCCCACTTTAGAATAACACTTCAGTTCTCGTCAACCTCCCCCCCCCCTAGACAGAACGATGAAGCAGCAAAATGTTTGTCTTAACTATCGATTATACAGCTTAAGGCAATACATGTGTAACTATCAGGTAACATAGCAAAATATACAAACTCAAACTTAACGTTTAGGCAAACAGTCTGCTACAATATTGTCGGTAACTTTCACGTCTTTTTATTTCTATGTCATACTCTTTCAAGATCAGACTCCAGTTAAGTAACCTTCTATTCTTATCCTTCAATTTACTCAGAAACACTGATGGATTATGGTCCGTGTAAACCACAAGTGGTTCCTGCGCAGGACATAGGTAGACATCGAAATGTTGCAATGCTAAAATGAGTGGTCGCAACACTTTTTCAACTTTGGAGTAATTTTGCTGATGCATATTAAATTTCTTTGAGAAATAAGCTACCGGATGTTCAATTTCATCATCATCCTTTCGCAACAATACCGCCCCAGCAGATTCATCACTGGCGTCTACCGCGATTGAAAATGGTTTATTGAAATCAGGTGCGTTGAGCACAGTGTGATAACACAGAATGGTTCTCAGGCGGTCAAATGCCTCTTGGCAAATGTCGTTCCACGCAAATCTTTCACTCTTCCCTAGGAGTTTCGTTAGGGGGAGACCGATTTCTGCGAAGTTCTTACAAAACTTACGGTAATATCCAACCATTCCTAACAACCTTGGTAAAGCTTTCTTGCCCGTCGGAACGGGATCCTCAGCAATAGCCTGAACCTTGGCCGGCAGAGGTGCTGGTTGGCCCTGGCCTACTACATAGCCAAGATACGTGACAGTGGCACGGCCAAATTCACTTTCAGCAAGGTTTACAGTGAGATTTGCCTTGGATAGTCTTTCAAACAGTTTCTCTACTGCAGAAACATTCTCCTCCCAGATGTCACTCCATACAACCAAGTCATCAATATAAAACCTGGTGTTTTCTCAATCGTGAATCACTGAATTCATCATCCTTTGGAATGTCCCGAGAGCATTTTTAATCCCAAAGGATAAAACATTGTACTCATACAATCCAGATGATGTCACAAATGTAGATATTTATTTAGCCCTTTCTGTTAAAGGAACACACCAGAAAACTTTCAACAGGTCAATCTTTGTAAGGTAATTATTCTTCCCCACTCTGTCAGTACAGTCATCCACTCTTGGGATGGGATAAGAATCTGTCGCAGCTACTGCATTAACTTCCCTGTAGTCAGTACAGAATCACATGCCCCCACCCGTTTTAGGGACAATCACGCAGAGTAACGACCAGTCTGAAGTGGATGGCTTAATTATGCCGGCTGTTAGCATGTATTCAATTTCTTGTTCAACCACTTTTTTTTTTTAGCCTTGGTTCATTCTGCAAGGGTGCTGCTTAACGGGATCAACTTCATCTGCAATTACATCATGCACCACAACTTCAGAATTTCAGGGAATAAATCTTTATACTTGTTAATTAAACTCTTCAGTTGTTTTCGCTGCCTGGACTGCAAATGTTGAGTCTTTCCATCAAGACTTTTCAAAACATCAGAATTTCTGCGGCTTGTGGAAACCACAGGGAGCTCAGGTATTCCAGTACCAGACACTACAATCTCCTCCGTTGTCATAACAGTATTCACTAGTGCAGGTTCGGCGTCATGATAACCCTTCATCATATCCACGTTGACGAGCTCTGCAGCCTTTCTCCGGTCAGGAGTCCTAAAAACATACTTCAAATAATCAAATGTCTTAATTATTTCATATGGTCCACTAAATCTCGCCTGAAAGGGGTTGGTAAGGAGGGGGAACAGCTTCAAAACCCTTTCTCCAGCATGTTTCATATTTATGTCAGAGAGCTGTAAATTCTGCTTGGCAAGGTCACAAGCCTTTTAAGTCTGTCTCTGAATTCTGCTGCTTAATGGGATCAATTTTCTCTACAATTACGTCATGCACTGCAGCCGTGCACGGTCTTGGAATGAATCCATATTTGTTGATTAAGCTCTTCAGTTGCTTTCTGATGCTTTGAATGCAAATGTTGAGACTTTTCTTCAAGATTTGTCAAAACATCAGAATTTCTGAGTCTTGTGAAACTACAGTACGTTCATCAAAGTGACCTGGTATTCCAGTACCAGGCACCACAATCTCCTCCGTTGTCACAGGTGCAGGGTCGGGGTTATGATAACGATTGATCATATTTATGTTGACGAGCCGTGCGGCCTTCCGGTCACGAGTGCTCATAACATAATTTAAAGAAACAAATTTCTTAATTATTTCATATGGTCCACTAAATCTCGCTTGAAGGAGATTGGTAAGGAGGGGGAACAACTTCAAAACCCTTTCTCCAGCATGTTTCATGTTTATATGAGAGCGCTGTAAATTCTACTTTGCAAGGTCACAAGCCTTATTAAGTCTTTATCTGAATTCCAAAACGGAACTAAGCACGCCCATACTTACATTCTGGTCTGACCATTATTCTCTGAGTAGGGTCAAAGGTGACACAATGTGCTTAGCTCCCAACTCTTTAACTATTCCTTCCAATGTTTTCGAAGTAAAGTTACTACCTTGGTCAGTTGGATTTTTTTTAGGTAGGCCTACCGGCGTGAAAAATATATATAAGTACTTTTGTAAGTATTTTTATCACAGTCTTGACCTTGATGTGTCTGAGTGACACCACTTCAGGGAACCTAGTCGTAGTGCACATGATGGTTATTCAATACTCATAACGTGCTGTAATCCTTGGCATTGGGCTAAAACGAACCACAATGACCCTAGAAAAAGATTCACCAAAAGCATGTATTGGGCTGCTGGGATCACCTGATTAGCTTTTCCCGCAACCTGACAGGTATGGCCAATCCTGCAAATGTTCACAACATACTTTCTTAAATTAGGCCAGTAAAATTCCTTCATAATCCTGTTTACTGTCTTTCGCACTCCAAAATGTCCACCTAAAGGCATACTATGAGCCATGTTTAAAATCTCAGCCCTGTGAACCTGCGGGACTACAACTTGATGTTCAATGGTCCGGTCCTTACTTGCAGACACAGTAGGTGATTTCCACTTCCTCAGCAACACTCCATACTTAAGATAATATCCTGCTGACTCTCTCTGAACCTCCTCTTCAGTGACAGCTGTCTGCCTTCAGGCAGCAATTTCAGAATCTCGACTTTTTTTAGTTGTAAATTCATCCCTGGACAAGTACACCCCTTTCTTATCCTGCTTGCTGCCCTAATCCTGATATAACATCGAACACGAGGAACTCTGCTGGTGCTGGAAATTCAAGCAACACACACAGAATGCTGGTGAAACACAACAGATCAGGCAGCAACTATAAGGAGAAGCACTGTCGACGTTTCGGGCCGAGACCCTTCGTTAGAACTAACCGAAAGGAAAGGTAGTAAGAGATTTGAAGGGAGCAGGAGGAGGGGGAAATGCTAAATGATAGGAGAGGACAGGATGTGTAGGGTGAAACTGAGAGCCAGAAAGTTGATTGGCAAAAGGAATACAGAGCTGGAGAAGGGAAAGGATCATTGGACGGGAGGCCTAAGGAGAAACAAAGAGGGAAGGGAGCACCAGAGGGTGATGGAGAACAAGCAGAGTGATGGGCAGAAATAGAGAAAAAAGGAGGGGGAAAGAAACTAAATATAAATATAAATATAAATATCCTGATGCAACATGGAAGTTAGAGAAGTCTCTGACAAATTCTCATAAATTAAACCTTTGTCCTTGCTATCATGGGCCTCAGAATTCCCCTGTCCCAGATTTATCTGCATCAGGAGACTTTTTAGACATGTTTCGCATCACTGCGCACGTGACATTCACAACAGTATGTTTGCGTGAACGTATTGCGCCCACTATGGATCCTCTGAGTTGCTGACACCCGGGAACCCAGGAAATTCAATTGAGGCAACACAACCTAGGAGCAGAATTAGGCCATCGAGAGTGCGCGCCATTTCATCAATGCTGTTCCAATCCCTCTAACTTCCAGTCTCCCGCCTTCTCCCGCTACCCCTTCCGGCTTTGAATAATAAAGAATTTCTCAAACTCTGTCTTAAAATTCCGAATGTCTGGGCCTCCACGGCTGACTGCGCCAGTGAACTCCGCAGACTCACCACTCTAAGGCGAGGGAAATTCCGCCTCATCTCCGTTCGAAAAGATATCCCGCAATTCTAAAGCTCTGTCTTCTGGTCCGAGACTACCGGGCAACAGGATCCACTCCACATCCACTCGGCCATGGCATTTCAGCAACCGAGAGCTTTCAATAAGGACACCCCACATTCTCCTGAATTCTAGCCGGTACAGGCCCCAGAACTATCAAACTGCGTCATATAACAATCCGTCCAATTCTAGAATCGTGTTCGTGAATCTGATTTGAACCCTTTCCAATAGAAGCACATACTTTGTTCGATAAGGGATCAAAACCTGCTCACAATGCTGCAAACGTGGCCTCACAGTTCCTTATTAGGTCTTAAAATTACATCCTCTTTTGTACATTCCAGTACTCTCGAAATGAATGGGTGGAGGGGAAAGGCACAATATGTCTGAACTGCGAGCGTGTGACGAGACGAGGAAGAAGAGGTTTCACTCTGAGTACGTACCACAGAACCATAGAACCATAGCACATTACAGCACATAAACAGGCCTTTTGGCCCTTCTTGCCTGTGCCGAACATTTCTTCTGACTAGTCACACTGACCAGCACTTCCCCCATATCCCTCCAAACCCCTCTCATCCATGTACCTGTCCAAGTGTTTTGTTAAATGTTAAAAGTGACTCTGTGTGAAAAAGCTCACCCTAATGTTCCCTTTAAAATGTTCCCCCTTCACCCTTAACCAGTGCCCTCTGTTTTTTTTTCCTCTCCCCCTAGCATCTCTGGAAAAAAGCATAGAGTGAATCCATACGTATCTTAATTTTAATTACCTCTATCAAATCCCCCCTCATTCTTCTACGCTCCAGGGAATAAAGTCCTAACCTATTCAACCTTTCTCTGTAACTCAGTTTCTCAAGTCCCGGCAACATCCTTGTAAATCAGAGTTTTCCCTCACTTAGATGGCCACCCTTCCCAGGCGGACGAGCTCCATCTAACCGAAGCACTGGTTTTAAGGTGCAAGGACCCACCTTCGCCCCTTCTCCCGTCAGTAGAAACGGTTCCGCTCGGCTTAGAGGCTGAGCCACAGGAGGAGGCCAGAAGTTGGACTTGGTTGTCAGAGGTTGTTTGAGGCGCACGCCGTGAGAAACACTTTTATGTCTTGGGAGCTTGTCCCCACTACGACCCCTCGACTTGGCAACCCTGGAAAATAGTAGGAAAGTTGCTTCCATTGGTAGGTGATGCGAGAATTAGGGGACATTGCCTCAAGGTTCATTGTAGAAGATTTAGGATGGAGATGAGGAGGAGCTGTTTTTCCCAGAGAGTGGTGACTCTGTGGAATTCTCTGCCCAGGGAAGCTGATGAGGCTTCCTCACAAAATATATTTAAGATATGGTTAGATAGGTTTTTACACAGTAAGGGAATTAAGGGTTACGGGGAAAAGGCAGGTAGATGGAGCTGAGTTTACGGACAGATCAGTCATGATCATATTGAATGGCAGTGCAGGCTCGATGGGTCGTATAGCCTAGTCCTTCTCCTGTCCTTATGTTCCGTTGTAAGCCCTGTTTGAGTGCCATCTCCTCCCTGCCCCTCGCCTCCCTCTGGTTCCCCTCCTCCTCCCTTTTCTCCCATGGTCCACCCCCTCCTAACCAATCTGTTCTTCCTTTACCTCTTCCAACTGTCACCTCCCATCTTCCTACGATCCCCCCCCCTCCACTCCCCTGGACCCCACCTCTTCTCCCACCCTCCCACCTTCCCCCTCAGCTGGCACTCCCTCCCCTCTCTCCCTACCTCCTTACTCTGGCTTCTGACCCCCTCTTCCGTCCTTTCCTGAACCGATGGAATCAATCATGGGCTGGTTCAATTGTTCCAGTCATCCCCACTCCCTTGCTTTCTCCCCATTCCCTTTGATGTCCTGGCTATTCAAGAACTTATCTATCTCTGTCTTAAACACACCCAAAGACTTGGCCTCCACTGCCGCTCGTGGCAACAAATTACACAGATTTACCACCCTCAGACTAAAGTAATTTCTCCGCAGATTCGTTCTAAATGGATGTCCTTTAATCCTGAAGTTGTCCCTTTTGTCCTATCATGGTAAATAACTTTATCATTTCTAAACTCTTCAGTCCTTTTGACATTCGGAATGTTTCCACGAGCTCCCCCCTCATTCTCCTAAACTCCAGGGAATTGTGGGAGACATGACGTTTAGTATTACACCTCCCCCATTTCACGATAACTTGTGAGTTTCTCCACAGCTCTGTATGTATAGGCCGGTCGTGTGGTTACACACCACTTGCATGAGAATCCGCAATCGTAACACCCTTTTTCTGGCCTACTCTCTCCTTCCCTTCCTTCCGCTTCCCGCAGCACGCCATCCGGTCACACACATACATACCATCTCCGAGAGACACACACACCATTCGAGACTACGGGAATGCCGTAATGCTAGGTATGGGTGAGTGGGGAGAACGGAGGAGGGAGAGGGTTGCGCACATTTTCTGACTCCAGTAGACTGTGCTTCGATGGAGCGGGGGGTTGTTCACATGTCTGACACCAGATGTGTGATGGGTCGGTGTACAGTGAATTTCTGTCTGTGTCAAACGCAGGGACAGTGTGATTGGAAGGTGTGGAGGAAGTTTCTGTCTGTGCCTGACCCCGGGCTTGCATAATGGGAGCAGTGTGGAGGGAGGTTCACTCTGTGTCTGACCCCGGGAGTGTGGAATGGATCCTTGCGGAGGGAGCGTTACTCAGTGTATGTTTCTAGGAGTGTGCGATGGGATTGTATGGAGGGAATCTCGCTCTGTCTCTGACTACTAGTCATGGGTTTCGGTGTTTAAACACACTCCAATCAGAAACAGGGAGCAGCAAAATGGTAACTCACACGTTCTGCTCCAAAGGCTGCAATCAGAACACATTGTCTGTGTCCTCCACTCTCCTCCTCTTCCTTCCTCTTCCCTCAGCACACCATTCCTTCTATATGATTCTTAACTGGGTGAGTGAGCAGCCGGAGATCCTGGTCCATAACGGTACCAAGGACATCGGTATGAATAAAGTGGCGGTTTTCCAAATTGAGATCAGGGATTTACCAATTAAATTAAAGGACACGACAACTGCCCATCCCCATGATGCTACGCATAGGAAGACCCTGCAGATTCGCGCGTGGCTCAAGTCTTGACGTAGGTGGGAGGGTTTTAAAATTTGACATCATTGTGGTTTTTTTTCAAAGAAAGGTGGGATCTGTACAAAAGAGATGGAGGACGGTTTGCACATAAGCTGGAGGGGAACTGATTGTTTGCCAGTACTGGGCATGAGACCTTTCGGGTGAGTTGTTGAGTTCGAGTAGCAGGGGGATGGGATTCAGAGTTCCAGAGCAGATAGCGGAGTTGGTGTGGAGATCGATGTTGTAAAGTCCTCAGACAGAGACGGGAATCAAAGGGTTATTTCAAAGCACGAGATTTAAAGAAAGGCAGTTGAGCTGCCCAGGGCAGGAATCAACACACTGAGATATGATATTCCGGCCATGACTGAGACGTGGTTGCAAGAGGAGAAAGCAGAACAGCGCGTAATTTCGGGGTTCCCTATCTTTAGACGTGAGAAAGCGAAAGGCATTACAGGAGGAGGGGTAACATTACTGGGCAGAGAAAATGTCACCGCAGAGCACAGTCAGAACAGACAAGAGAACTCGTCTCTGTGAGGCTTTATGGATGGAAATGGGGAAATGAGGGAGTATCGCTCTGTCTCTGAATCCTTGTCATGGGTCAATGGATTTCGGCGTTTAAACAGACTCCAATCTGAGTTAGAATGCAAGAAAATGGTAACTCACACACTCTGCCGCAAAGACTACAATCTGATCAACCTTTCTGTGGCTTCCACTCTCCTCCCCTTCCTTCCTCTTCTCTCAGCACAACTCTCTCCGTCTCCCTTGCGGTCCCTAGGCCACCCGTCCCATGATACTTTCCATTCTCCAGCTCTGCATCCCTTTGGCCTATGACCTTTCTGGCTCTCAGCTCCACACCACCCCCTCCGTACTTATACTATCATTTCGCATTTTCCCCTCCCCCTCCTACTTTCAAATCTCTTGCTATCTTTCCTTGCAGTTAGTCCTGACGAAGGGTCTCGGCCCGAAACGTCGATAGCGCTTCTCCCTATAGATGCTGCCTGGCCTGCTGTGTTCCACCGGCATTTTGTGTGTGTTGCTTGAATTTCCAGCATCTGCGGATTTCGTCAAAACCACCAAAACCAACCCCTCTTCCAAATCTCTCCTGTTCCTCGCACATACTGTGAATGAAACACACACACACATTCTACGAGACGGACTCACAATTCAAGACTCCAGGAACGGTGGATTTCTGGGGATCGGAGAGAGGGAAGGAGCTTCTGAACATGGGAGTTTCTGAAGGGATCCGGGGGTGTGAGCTTCAGTTTGTTTCGGAACCCGTGTGTGCGCGATAGGATTTTCCGGACAAAGTGTCACACAGTGTCTAACTTCAGGAGCGCGTGATGCGACTCTGTGGAGAGAGTTTCACAATGTGTGTGACCCCGGGAGTGTGTGCTGGGAGGCTGTGGATGGAGATTCAGTCTGTGTCTGAACACAGGCGTGTTGGATGCGACGGTGTACAGAGATTATCACTCAGTGTTTGAATGTGTGTGTGTGTGTGTGTGTGTGTGTGTGTGTGTGTGTGTGTGTGTGTGTGTGTGTGAGTGTGTGTGTGTGTGTGTGTGTGTGTGTGTGTGTGTGTGTGTGTGTGTGTGTGTGTGTGTGTGTGTGCGCGCGCGTGTGTGTGTGTGAGAGAGAGAGAGAGATGAGCCAGAAAAGCGGGAACGAGTGGCGGGAAATTGGATTTGAGTGCAAGTCTGAAGGTTTATCCCTTTGAATCAAAGAAAAGTGTCGTGGGTGACTGAAAGTAAAAAAAAAACAAACAAACCGTTGTTTGATTTGTTTTCAGTTTAATTTATTTTCACTTTAATTATTATTTCTTTCTTTATAATCGCACAGTCAGAGCAGTAACAATGTCTGTCTGGAGAGTTGAATGCTCCTCTTACGAGATGAAAGAAAACCATCCAGCTGCACCTTCTATCACTCTGCGTTACAGAGTTGGAACTGGAACTGGATGAACTCGGAATCATCCGGGAAGCTGAGGGGTTGATAGGGAGGACATATAGAGAGGTATTAACACTCAAGGTGTAGGATACAGGAATCTGGGTGACAGACAGGAACGTGAAAGGTGTTAAACAGCCAAAGCAGGTGCAGAGACACCTTTTGGCCAACCCGCTCAATAACAGATACACCACTTTGGATACTTCTGGATGGAAGGAGAGAGGTGCAAATGACCAAGCAGCGGAAAGGCTCACCGGTCAGGTCTTTGGCACTGACTATGGTTCTGTGACTCAGAAGGGAGGGGGTGAAATGTGTTGAGCTGTATCGATAGGGTTGTCTTTGTTAGGGGAAGGGAAATGAAGTTTATGTGGACGAGAAAACGATTCCTTAATGGTATGCGGTCGATATGCTCACTAGTGTATAGGTTGGAAAAGGGATCCGGTTCACCAAACTTATATATGGGCAGGTGTGGTCAAAATTAGAAAGAACATTCAGTTAAAAATGTGGCTAACGAGTTAGGTTTGGAACGAGGACCACACATAATATGTATAAAATAGAAGATTTTAAGCATATGTAGGATATCAGTGAAATACTCTCACGCTTTATGTACACGCGCACACACGCACGCGCGCGCGCATATATTTATGTATAAGCAGCTTGAGGTCATAGGCACTTTAAAAGACACTGAAATCTATAAACTCCAACAGCTGAGCTTGTCTTCTGCCGAGCGAACAGTGGGGGCAGCACAGAGTCCTGTCTGGAGGCCGCGCCACACCGCCCCACGTTGTAAATCTCCTTAATTTTCTCCGCCATCGAGCAACTCACTCAGTTTAGACCTGAACCGGAGAGGCACTGATCTCCCAGCGGGAAGGTTTGTCACTAAAAATGGGTCGTTGTGGTGTTTAAGCTAGAGTTTCATGGAGATGATAACCAGAATGTTTGAACAGATAGTGGAGTCATTATTGAGACAGATATTGTTGAGACATCAGACAAAGTCAGAGAGCAAAATGTTGAGCCCGCTGGGACTCATGTTCAGAGCTGCGTACATTTCATTACAGGAAGTATTGTACGAAAGGCGGATGAGCTCAGGGTAGGGGCCAACCACTGGAAGTACGATAGTTTAGCCATTAGTAAGACTTGGTTGTCGGAGGGGCAGGTTTGTTACCTCAACCTTCTAGTTTCCAGCTGTTTTTGTCGTGCTAATGTATATATAATTTAGCCTGAGGCGAGGCTTTAAAGGTGGAACTGAGGAATAAGAAAGGCATGAACTCGTTCTTGGGGTTACATTATCGGCCACAGAACAGTCCTGGGATTTAGAGGAATTAATCTGTGGCGAGTTCTGAGCCTGTTGTAAGAGACATCAGGTTGTGACATTGGGATATTTTAACATTCTTGGTATTGACTGTGAGCCTCACACTGTGAAAGGACCACTGGGATAGTTTTCTTAATCAGTTAAGAAATGTTCCTTAATCAGTAGATAGAAAATCTCAATGAGATAGTGCAATACTTGATCTCATCCCATCGAATGGGACACGTCAGGGGACAGAGGTTTGTGTCGGGGAACACTTTGCATCTAGTGATAGCAATGCCATTAGAGACAGGGTAATTATGGAAAAGGATAGGTGCAACCTCGAGTTAAGTTCCTTTTTGAGGTTTATAACAATACGAGATGCAAGTAGACCAGATAGCTTGTATCTTTTACCCCCAGGATGGAAATCTCTAATAACAGAGGACCTGCATTAAGGTGAGAGAGGGTATGTTCAAGGAAAATGAGTTTGGTAAGTTTTTGTTGCCAGAGAGATTGGCTGGTGATTGGAAAATGCTGGCAGCGCTGGTGGTGGAGGGAGATCCATAGAGGCGTTTAAATGGCTCTTTAACAGGCACGCGGGTGGGCAGGGAATGGAGGGCGACGGAAGTTGTGTCGGCAGAAGAAATTCAGTTCAAATTGATATATCACGACTCTTGGACCGAAGGGTCTGCTCTGTTGTGTGATTTACGTTCTCTGCTCTGTAGAAAGAGCAGAGTGATTTGAGCTCATCGGATGGGAAGAGCAGGGGGTTGGGTAGAGGGAACGACCAATTCACAAACGACAAAGGCTGTGTGAGGGACACACACCGACACTGTCTTCAAAGCGACACTGTAAAACCCCTTTCAGTGTTTCTGTGCCAAAGACAGAACACTCGTCGTGATGCGAACACACCGATAGATCCTGCACTGCAACAAGGAAACGTCCTTGCAGTGTGCGTAACACGCTCCCTCCAGAAACCCCTCCCCGAAACCGTCAAACACACCCTCTCATACAATACTCCTCGTCTCCGTCGCATATTCCTTCCACTACAGCACTCCCGTCCCCATCACCCGTCCCTCCCTTACAAGCAAACCTGTCTCCGTGACACAGTCCCTACTTTGAACGTATTCTCCGCCTGGGTCATTCCCAACATTCACTACGCCCCTCCACGTCCGTGTGACACACCACATCACTTAAACCGCAACACGAGGAAATCTGCAGATGGTGGAAATTCATGCAACTCACACAGAATGTTGGTGGAACGCAGCAGGCCAGACAACATCTATAGGAAGAAGCAATGTCGAAGTTTCGGGCCGAGACCCTTCGTCAGGACTAAGTGAAAGAAAAGATAGTAAGAGATTTGAAAGCAGGAGGGGAAAGGTGAAATCCGAAATGATGGGAGAAGACAGGAAGGGGTGGAGTGAAGCTAAGAGCTGGAAAATGATTGGCGAAAGAGACACAGAGTTAGAGAAAGAAAAGGATGATGTGACGGGAGGCCTCGAGAGAAAGAAAAGGGGAAGAGAGCACCAGAGAGAAATGGAGAACAAGCAAAGAGTGATGTGCAGAGAAAAAAAAGCTGGGGAAAATAAATAATTCACGGATGCGGTGAGAAAGGGAGGAGGGGCATTAACGAAAGTTAGAGAAATCAATCTTCATGCCATCAGCTTGGAGACTACCCTGACGGAATATCAGTTGTTGTTCCTCCAACCTGAGTGCGGCTTCAACTTGACAGTAGAGGAGGCCATGGAAAGACATATCGGAATGGGAATGAGACGTGATATTAAACTGTGGTGCCACTGGGAGATCCAGCTTTCTCTGGCAGATAGAGCGTAGGTGTTCAGCGATACGGTCTACCAGTCTGCGTCGGGTCTCACCAATCACCAGTGTCGCCTCACCTGGAAGGACTGTCTGGGGCCCTGAATGCTGGTGAAGGAGGAAGTGCAAGGGCAGGTGTAGCACTTGTTCCGCTTACAAGGATAAGTGCCAGGAAGGAGAGCGGTGAGAAGCGATGGGAGGGCGGACGAATGGACAAGAGAGTGGCGAGCGATCCCTGCGGAAAACAGAAAGAGGACGGGAGTGAAATATGTCCTTGGAAGTGGGAGCCCGTTGAAGGTGGAGGATGTTGCGGTGAATTATACGTTGACCCGGAGAATGGTAGGGTGGTAAGTGAGGGGAGGGGGAGCCCTATACCGAGTGGGATGGTGGGCAGATGGCTGAGAGCAGATGAGCGTGAAATGGGAGAGAAATGTTTGAGAACAGAGTTGATGGTGGAGGAAGGGAAGCCGCTATGTTTTAAAAAGGAAGACATCTACTTCGTTCTGGAATGAAGAGCAGGTGCGGCGGAAACGAAGTAATTGCGAGAAGGGGATCCGTCTTCGTCAACCTCTCCTTCTCCTGCACTACTCCCCGTCTCTATCACACACTCCTTACCTCCTCAATCATCTAAAACTACCCCACTTGGAGTACTGTGCTCAATTCTGTTCGTCTCACTACAGAAAGGGCATGGAAGACCTAGAAAGAGTTTAGAGGCGATTCACTCTGTGTCTGACCCCGGGAGTGTGTGATGGGACAGTGTGGAGGGAGAGTCACTCTGTGTCTGACCCCAGGGATGTGAGAAGGAACTGTGTGGAGGGAGCTCCACACTGTGTCTTAAACCGACAGTTTGTGATAGGAACGTTTGGAAGGAGCTTCGGTTTGTGTCTGTTCCCGGGAGTGTGTGATGTATCGTTGCGAAGGTGATGGGACGGCATGGAGGGAGACTCACTCAGTCTCTGATTCACAGTCATAGGTCAAAAGAATTCGGCGTAAAAACAGAGTCCACTCTGAGATTGGGAGCATGACAGTGATGACTCTCACGTCTGAACACCCTTCCTGTTGCCTCCTTTTTCCTCTTCCCTCAGCACACCATTCATTCTCTTTGGGTTAGTGAGCAGCCGGAGGTCTTGGTCCAGAAATGGCATCGTAATGGTTACTGAGGTGGTTCTGAAAACTGAAGTCAGGGATTTAACTATTAAAGGACAGGGCCACTCGGTGTTCCATTGTGGCCAGACAGAGGAAGACCACATAGCTTATCATGTGGCTCAAGAGTTGTTGCAGGTGGGAGGGTTTCAGAATCCCGGATTATTGCGTTTCTTTCCCAGGGAAGGTGGGATACGTACAGAAGAGTGGAAGACGGTTTACATCTAAACTGCAGTAGAACTAATATCTTCAGCGGGAAGTTTGGCCGGTACTGTGCATGAGGGTTTTGGGGAGAGTTGTTAAACTCGATTTGCAGGGGATTGGGATTCAGGGTTCCAGAGCGGAAAGCGGAGTCGATGTGGAGACAGATGTTGTAAGGACCTCAGACAAAGGCAGTAATCAAAATGTTGAGCATGATGCGACTAATGCCCTGAGGTGCGTTTATTTCAACGAAACAGATCAACGAAAGACAGGTGAGCTCAGGGCACGTATCAACGTTATTGTATCTATTACTGAGAATGACATTGTAGCCATTACTGAAACTTGTTTGCAAGAGGAGCAAGCAGGACAGTACAATATTTCAGGGTTCCCTATTTTTAGATATGATAAAGCGGAAGGAACTACAGGAGGAGTGGTGACAATACTGGCCAGAGAATATGTAAGTCAGGACAGACAAGAGGCAAGAGAGAGGCATTATGGGTGAAATGAGGAACAAGAAATATGCAACCATGCTCAAGGGGCTATATTATAGACAAGCCACTATTCCGTTAGTTTAGGATGAACAAATCTGCAGAGTGATCGCAGACTGTTGCAGGAGATATAAGATTGCGAAAACAGGTGACTTAAACTTCCAACGTAGACTGAGTCAGATACTGCAAAAGAAAGAGTGGTATAGAGTTTGTCAATGTGTTCAGGAAACTTTCCTAATATCAGTTTGTTGAAGTCCTAACGACAGAGAGCAATACTTGATCTCCTACTACCGAGTGAGACAAGGCAGTTGTCAGAGGTCTGTGCAGGGACACTCTTTGTAGGTAGTGATCATAAAGACATTAGTCCTTGGGTATAGATTCTTAAATTTGACCAAGGCCAATTTTGTAAAAGGGTGCGGATAATCCTGTGAACAGTGGGAAGCTTTCAAGGAGAGACGGACTTTGGTGTAGAAGGCTGGGGTACACACACTGTGAATGGGACAGTGCGCCAGCGCCCTCAATACGACACTGGGAAACCCCTTATGGTGACACGACCGCACACCCAACAGTAACAGTAACACAAACCTCGCCGTGACACCGACACTTCCTTCATCGTGAGAACCAAACACGGAAATGCCTTGCATCGCAGAACTGATACAGCACTCTCCGTCTCCATTATCCACTTCCCGTCAGAAAGACCATTGATCCCCGTGACACACGCCCTCCGCATCACCGTGACGAAGTCTATCCCCTGGAGCCCTCCACAGCTGCCCCCTTCACAGATTCTGAACGTCAACAGAGCTCAGAATAAACAGAACGGTCGTGTGGACAGGCAGCATAATTTCTAACAAAAGTACATGTCCGGCAGAGCATTATGGGCCGAAGGGTCTATTTTGTGCTGCAGATTCTCTATGTTGCTTTTCTATGTTACCCAGAGCTTTGGCGTTCAGTGGTCTCGAAGTGTGTTTGTCCTTCGGGGTTTGTGTATGTCTCTGACCCGATGCTTTGCCGTGGGAGGAAGAAGGGAGGACGGGGAGAGGAGGCCACAGAAAGGGGGTTGAGATTGCAGGATTTGGAGAAGTCGAGGAAACCCTGTGGAGAGAATGAGTTTGGAGGAGAGCAGTATACCTCACTCGGGGGGAGAGGGCTTGTTCCCCTCGGTGGGGTTTGCGTGTTTGTCCTGGTGTCGTGGTCTCCCGCAGATAGATCCTCTGAAGCCCCGGCGGTGAGCAGGAGCAGTGGGAGCGTCTGACCCGTAAACCAGGAAGCATCCCCTCTTTTCTTTCACTCTCTCTCTCCTAATCTCCTCCCCCTCTATCTCTCTAACCCACCACCCCGTCCAGTCCGGCTTATCTATCTCCGTCACCCGTACTTACCCTCCCTCTCACCTCACTCCCAACACTCCCTCTTTTCTCATTTCTTCACCCACTCAGACCAGGGTCACACAGTTCATTCTCTCTCACTGCCGACCCCCGTTCTCCCCACTCTCTCCCTCCAACCATTTCTCCCCACTCTCACTATTCTTATCTCAGTAGACAACCCTCTCGCACACCCTCATACCCTCTCCACCCACACTTGCCGCCTTCCCACCCCCTGCTCTCGGTTCCTCTCTTTACCAGCTGTTCAACTGCTGCTTGTTGGTGTTGATCTGTCTCACTGTCAAAACGGGCTTCCTCTGACGACGGTCACTAACCCTTCCGAGCTCAGAGAGGCAGAGAATCCTCGACAGGATGGACGGCATCGAGACTTACATGAACGTGAAGTTCACAAGCACGTACTCACGGTCTCCTTCTCGAGGTGAGTGTGGCAGAGAGCCAGAGGGAGGTAGCTTAAATCTATGTTTGTCGACGAGGGCGAGTGATGGGAGAGTGTGGAAGGAGCTTCCCTCTACGTCTGACCATGTAGGGAGAGTGGTATGATGCAACAGTGCAGAGGGAGCTTTTCTCTGTGTCTGACCACGAGGGTGTCTCATGGGACGGTGCGGAGGGTTCTTCGCTCTGGGTCTGATGACGGGAGTGTTTCAATCGAACGGGCGGAGGGAGCTTCACTCTGTGTCTGACCCAGGGAGTGTGTGATGGGACGGTGGGGAGGGAGATTCACTCTGTCTCTGACCCCAGGAGTGTGTGATGGGACGGTGTGGAGGGAGATTAACTCTGTGTCTAACCCCGAGTGTGTGTGGTGGGACAGTGTGGAGGGAGTTTCACTTTGTGTCTGACCCCTGGTGTGTGTGATGGGAAGGTGATGAGGGAGATTCACTCTGTGTCTGACCCCGGGAGTGTTTGATGGGACGGTGTGGAGGGGCATTCACTCTGTGTCTGACCCCGGGAGTGTGTGATGGGACGGTGTGGAGGGAGATTCACTCTGTGTCTGACCCCGGGAGTGTGGGATGGGCGGTGTGGAGGGAGATTCACTCTGTTTCTGACCCCGGGAGTGTGTGATGGGACGGTGTGGAGGGGCATTCACTCTGTGTCTGATGCCGGGAGTGTATGATGGGACGGTGTGGAGGGACATTCACTTTGTGTCTGACCCCTGAGTGTGTGATGGGATGGTGTGGAGGGAGATTCACTCTGTGTCTGGCCCCGGGAGTGTGTGATGGGACGGTGTGGAGGGAGATTCACTCTGTGTCTGACCCCGGGAGTGTGTGATGGGATGGTGTGGAGGGAATTTCACTCTGCCTCTGATCTCGGGTGTGTGTGATGGGACGGTGTGGATGGATATTCACTCTGTGTCGGACCCCGGGAGTGTGTGACGGGACGGTGTGGAGAGGAGTTCAGTCTGTTCCTGACCCCGGGTGTGTGCGATCGCAGAGTATCGAGTTCGTTTCTGGCCTTGGACTGTGCGATACGTCACTGTCTGGGGAAGATCACTGTGTCTGATCCCGGCAGTCCGACCCTGTGTATGACTATGGCGCGGTGTGGAAGGAAATGCACTGTGTGTGTGATGGGACTTTGTGCAGGGAGCCTCAGACAGTTTCTGATACTCATTGATTTTCTTCCCCCTGAACCTAGTGTATCGTAGTGGAACTTAACGTCAAGACTTTCCCTGAGCTCCTTCTCTCGTTTTCTCTCTCTCCCACTCGAGCCTTTTCTTTCCCTCTTCCTCCTACCTCTTTTTGCCTCCTCTCTCATCCACTCTCCCCTCCCTCGTTTTCTGGTTGTTTTCCTCATCTCACCCTCTGATTTCCCCTCTCTCCATTTTCTCTCCATCACTGCCCCTCCCCTCTCTCCCCCTTCCATCTCCACTCTCTCTCGCCCGTTCTCCCCGCTCTCTAGCCATCTCTCAACCTCTCCATCCCCATCCGCATTTTCTCTTCCCTCTAATTTTTTCCCACTTTCACAATCCCCTCCGCTCTGTGACACTCTCCCGGTCTCGCATTCTCGCTCTCAACTTTGCACTCTTCCCCTCTCAATCACTCACTTAGTCTCTTCCACTTTCTCACTCCCACTTCCATCAAGCATGTTTCAACCACCCCATCGATCCAATTTAGTCCCTCTCCCCGTCTGTTCTCCTTCACTTCTCTTGCTGTCTCCCATCCCTCTCTCCCCCTCTGTTACCTTTTCTTTCCGTACTCTCTCTTCCCTTTTCGCCACCCCCCATTCTTTAACACTCTCTCTCACATTCTCTCGCATTGTCTCCCAGACGGTCTGACCTCCACCTACTCAGAACTGAACATTGGGAAAGGCGAACCAATCATCGACGAGGATGAGGATCCTCTCGTTGCCTCGGGACCCGGCGATCTGCCAATCACTGCACAGACAGGTCAGAGTTCTCGACAATGACGTCATTCTGGAGAAGTGGCGCGTCATGTGGCCAAGTACCCACGTTTGTAATGCATCCGCCTCGACCGCTTCTCTGTCAGCTCGTTCCATAGACTGACCACCATCTCGGTAACAAGAGGCTGTCGATCGACTCTCCAATTAAATATCTTGCCCCCCTCACCTTAGTCCTGCGCGCTCTGGTCCACGATTCCCCAAGTCGCGGGAAAATATCACTCTGTCTGTTCCCCTCGTGGCTTTAGAAACCCTTGAAAGGTCATGCCTGACCTATGAGGTATAAAGTCGCAATCAGCCCAACCTCGCTTTGTAACACAGTCCCTGCAGGCCCGGCAACATCTCGTTCAGCTCTCTTTCCAGTTCTGTTGCATCTTTCCTAGAGCAGGACGATCAAAGCTGAATAACGTACCCCTTGTGCGGCCTTACCGACGTCCTGTACAACTGCAACGTGGCCTCCAGACTCTTATGGTCTTATGGTCTAATGATTTTCCAGAGCGGTATACCATTTGCAACATAATATCTACCATCCCGTCCTGATCAGTCCTGCTGAATTCAAATTAGTCAAACAGATCTCTTTGCTTTCCAAATTTTCCTCCAGAATAGACAACCATCTCGGCCTTGTTAATCGCCGTGTTATAGTCTATCACCGCTCCATTTACTCTCAGCGCCTGATCTGTCTTACCCGGTGAAACCAGCCCGACAAATCACCCTGGGTCTCACACCATCTTCCAGCCGCTCTATCTTCTCCTCTCCATCCGTCTATCAGTGCTCAGTGTTCCTTTTCTGCCTCTCCCAACCCTCTCTTCCAGCTTCTGGAGTTATCGGCTTCCAGGGACCTTGTGAATGGATGTTTTAAAGTCAGTGTGCAGTATGCCTAACAATGCGAAAAATCAGTCAGTAAAATCCCCCTGGTCCCCACACCATTATATAGAGTGACCTAGAAAGTGGAAACGTGAATTCCTCATTGAGTTCCCCACACATTCTCGTCTACTTCCCTGTTCTCATAAACTGTCCTGGTTCCTCATTCATAATATAGAAACTGCTCTGTCCGTGACCTTGAGAAACTTCAGAGCTCTGTGTACGCAGCTGAGCACAACTCCGAAACCAGCCTCCCCTCCATGAACTCTGACTGCACTCCCTGCTGCCTCGGGAAAACAGCCAGCTTCATCAAAACTCTGCCTTCACCCACCCCCACCCATCCCTCTTCTGCACCAAACCAATGGGAGGAAAGATACGAAATCGTGTATCACCATGTCATAGAACTGAGAAACCTACAGCACATTACACACCCTTCGGCCCACAATGTTGTGCCGACCATCTAACCGACTACAGAGACTGACTATAAATTCCCGAGCTGCAAAACGTTATATATCCAATGTGTGAAAAAGAACAAAGTTTCAAACAATAATATAACGACGAGCAAAATACTACAAACATAACCCTCTGTCTTTTCCCTCTCTGTCACCAATTCCTTCTCTCTCACTCTGTCCCTCAGTCTCCTCCTCCCACTCTACCCCTCTCTCCTTTACTCTTTCCCGATCGTTCTCACACTTTTCACTCCCCCGTCACTCGAAACTCCCTCCTTCTTCTCTATCCGTCCCTCCCTGTCCCAATTCTCACTCCTTTCCCTCTTCCCATTCTCTCCCATTTGCCACCCATCGCCCCCATCTCTCACCCTCTTTCCCTCTCCATCCACTCATTTCACCCTTTCTCTCCTGCTCGGTTTCCCCGTGTTGCTCTCTAAATTTAATCTCTCCTTCACGTCCTCTCAGTGTCTCTCAGCCCTTTCTCTCACCATCACATAATGCTCTCTCCCTACTGTCCCTACTCTCCCCCCTCTCTCTGTTAAATCTTTCTGTTCTCAATCGCCCCATTCTCAAACGTCCTCTCTCTCTCTCTCTCTCTCTCTCTCTCTCTCTCTCTCTCTCTCTCTCTCTCTCTCTCTCTCTCTCTCTCTCTCTCTCTCTCTCTCTCTCTCTCATTCCCTCGTTTTCTCTCTCAGACGGTCTGAGCGCCACCTACTCAGTGCTGAAGCTTCGGAAAGACGAACTTCTCATCGATGAGAATGAAGATCCTCCCATCGCCTCGGGTCCCACCGAAATAACAGTGACTGCACAAGCAGGTCAGAGATCACAGTCATTACGTCATTCTGAAGGGGTCACGTGCCATATGCCCAAGTATTCAAGTCATAAAGCAGCTACACCGATCACTTACCCTGCCAGGTCGTTCCAGCTTGGGTAAAAAAAAGTCGTCACTCGGTCCCCAGTCAAAACTCTTTCTGCTATCATCTTAGACAACTGTGCTGTGTTTCTCGATTAAGCATATCACCATTTAAAAATTACCGCACGAAAACAGGACATCTCGGCGCTTCTAGTCCATGCCGACGCGTACACTCACCTAGTCCCAGTGGCCCGCACTCAGCCCATAACCCTCCATTCCTTTCCTGTCCGTATACCTATCCAATTTTACTTCAAATGACAATACCGAACCTGCAACTAACACTTCTACTGGAAGCTCATTCCACACAGCTAACACTATCCGAGTAAACTTAAACTTTTGCCCCCTTACTCTGAAATCATGTCCTCTTGTTTGATTCTTCCCTACTCTCAATGGAAAAAGCTTATCCACGACAATTCGATCTATCCCCCTCATTTTAAAAACGTCTATCAAGTCCCCCCTTAAACTTCTACGCTCCAACGTATAAAGAGCTAACTTGTTCAGCTTTTCCCTGTAACTTAGGTGCCGAAACACAGGTAACATTCTAGTAAATTTTCTCAGTACTCTCTCTATTTTGTTGATAACCTTCCTATAATTTGGTGTTTGGAACTGCACACAATACTCCAAATTCGGCCTTACCAATGCCCTGAACAATTTTAACATTAGATCTCACCTCCTATGCTCAATGCTCTGATTTATAATGGCCAGCATAGCAAAAGCGTTCTTGACCACCCTATCCACTTGAGATTCCACCTTCAGGGAACTATGCACAATTATTCCCAGATCACACTGTTCTACTGCATTTGTCAATGCCCTACCATTTACGATGTATGTCCTATTTGGATTATTCCTACCAAAATGTAGCACCCCACATTCATCAGCATTAAACTCCATCTGCCATCGTTTAGCCTACTCTTCTAACTGGCCTCAATCTCCCTGCAAGCTTTGAAAACCTACTTCAATATCCACAACGACACCTAACTTAGTATCATCTGCATACTTACTAATCCAATCTACCACCCCATCATCCAGATCATTAATGTATATGACAAACATCGTTGGACCCAATACAGATCCCTGACGCACACCACCAGTCACCGGCCTCAAACCTGACAAACAGTTATCCACCACTACTCTATGGCATCTCCCATCTAGCCACTGTTGAATCCATTTTACTGCTTCAATGTTAATACCTAACGATTGCACCTTCCTAACTAACGTTCCATGCGGAGCCTTGCCAAAGGCCATACTGAAGTCCATATAGACAACATCCACTGATTTACCCTCGTCTACTTTCCCCGTAACTTCTTCAAAAAAATCAATAAGATTTGAGAAACATGACATTCCACGCACAAATTCATTCTGACTGTTTCTAATCAGACCCTTTCTATCCAGATAATTATATATACCGTCTCTAAGAATACTTCACATTAATTTACCCACCACTGACGTCAAACTGACAGGCCTATAATTACTAATTTTACTCTTAGAACCGTTTTTAAACAATGGAACCACATGAGCAATACGCCAATCCTTCGGCACAATCCCCGTTTCTAATGACATTTGAAATATTTCTGTCTGAGCCCCTGATATTTCGATACCAACTTTCCTCAAGGTCCTAGGGATATCTTGTCAGGACCCGGAGATTTATCCACTTTCATATTCCTTAAAAGTGCCAGTACTTCATCCTCATTAATCGTCATAGTTCCTATAACTTCACTAATTGTTTTCCTTACCTTACACAATTCAATATCCTTCCCCTTAGTGAATACCGAAGAAAAGAAATTGTTCAAAATCCTCCCATCTCTTTCCGCTCCACACATAGCTGTCCACTCTGATACTCTAAGGCACGGACTTTATCCCTCACTATCCTTTTGCTATTAACATAACTGTAGTAACTCTTCGGATTTATTTTTTCCTTACTTACCAAAGCAACCTCGTATCTTCTTTTAACTTTTCTAGTTTCTTTGTTAAGATTCTTTTTACATTCTTTATATTCCTCGAGCACCTCAGTTACTCCATGCTGCATATATTTATTATGGATTTCCCTCTTTTTTCGAAACAATTTTTCAATATCCCTTGTAAACCATGGCGCTCTCAAACTTTCAACCTTTCCTTTCAAACTAACAGGAACATAAAGATTATGTTCCCTCAAAATGTAACCTTTAAATGGTCTCCATTTCTCTGTTACATCTTTCCCATAAAACGAATTGTCCCAATCCACTCCATCTAAGTCCTTTCGCTTCTCCTCAATGATAGCCTTTCTCCAAACAAAAATCTCAATCCTGGGTCCAGTCCTATCCTTCTCCACAATTATATTGAAACTAATGGTATTGTGATCACTAGACCCGAAGTGCTTCCCAACACTTCCGTCCGTCACCTGACCTATCTTATTCCCTATCAGGAGATCCAACACTGCCCCTTCTCCAGTCGGTACCTCTACGTATTGCTGCAAAACAAGCTATCCAACACACATTTTACAAACTCCAAACCACCCTGCCCTTTTACAAAATTGGTTTCCCAGTCAATCTGTGGAAAATTAAAATCTCGCACAATCACAACCTTGTACTTACTACAAATATCAGCTATCATCTTACAAATTTGCTCCTCCAGTTCTCACTCCCCATTAGGTGGTCTATAATACACCCCTATAAGTAATACTACACCTTTCCCATTCCTCAATTCCACCCAATTTTCCTCCCTAGATGACCACTCTATTCTATCCTGCCCAAGCACTGCTCTAATATTTTCTCGGACAAGCAATGCAACACTTCCTCCTGTTGTCCCTCCGATTCCATCACACGTGAAACAACAAAATCCACGAATATTTAGTTGCCTATCACACCCCTCCTGCAACCATGTTTCACTAATAATTACAGCATCATATTTCCAGGTATCAATCCATGCTCTAAGCTCATCCACATTCCTTACAATGCTCTTAGCATTAAACTAGATGCATTTAAGAAACTCTCCACCTCTTCCTCTCTATCCCTAACAATGCGATCAACTTTATTATACTTTTCTTCCTTCTCTCCTACATCTTCGGTCTGAGAGCTCCCCTTCTCTATCACCTGCCTATCCTCCCTCACATACTGTCTACTAGCTTTCTCTATTTGTGAACTAACCTCCTCTTCCCTAGTCTCTTCAAATTGATTCCCACCCCCAACCATTCTAGTTTAAAGTCTCCCCATTAGCCATAGCAAATCTCCCATCCAGAATATTGGTCCCCCTAGGATTCAAGTGAAACAACCGCCCCAATAGAGGTCCTAATGATCCAGAAAATTCAATCCCTGCCCCCTGCTCTAATCCCTCAGCAATGACCTCAGACTACTCACCTTCCCACCTCCGGATATCTCGGACGCGATCAGAAACATCCCGAACCCTGGCAACAGGGAGGCAAACTACCATCCTGGTCTCGTGATCGTGTCCACAGAATCGCCTATCTGACCCCATAACTATCGAGTCCCCTATTACTACCGCCTTCTTCTTCCATTCCCTACACTTCTGAGCTGCAAGGCTGGACTCTATGCCGGAGGCACGGCCACTGTTGCTTCCCCCAGGTAGGCTATCTCCCCCCAACTGTACTCAAACAGGAGTACTTATTGTCAGGGGGTATAGTCACGGGGGAACTCTCTGGTATCTTCCTCTTCCCCCTCCTAACCGTGACCCACCTGTCTGCCTTCCGTGGTCCCGGTGTGACCGCCTGCCTGTAACTCCTCTCTATCAACTCCTCACTCTCCCTGACCAGACGAAGGTCAACGAGCTGCAGCTCCAGTTCCTTAGCACGGTCCCTTAGGAGCTGCAACTCGGCGCACCTGGCGCAGATGTGGACGTCGAGAGGCTAGGAGGCTGGAGCCCTGACACTTATACTTCCCCTTTCCTCAAATAACAGGAAAAACTGAAACCTAAACCTACCTTGCCTCGCCCTTTTCCAAACTAATCCCGTTGAGCCAAAGCCCTTAGGCCTTCACTCTGCTCCCGGCTCACTCCGCTGCAGCAAAAACAGCCCGCCCTTGTCCGAATTAAACTGCATTTGCCACTGCTTAGCCCACCTCTCCAACTGAGTGATATTCCCCTGAAATGTCTTCACTTTTAACAACGCCACCAACGTTAGAATCGTCCGCAAGCTCACCAGCCGAGTCTTGTATAATCTGTTACAAATGGTCAATACAGTTGACAAAGATCACTGGATCCACCCCTGAAATGTTAGTTAACACCTCTACTGACGGACTTCCAGCGTGCAAAGTTATGGGGTCGTGTGGGTTTAGTATTTTTTTAAGGATTATATGGGTCGGTAGAAAGTGAAGGGGTGAAGGGCCTGTTTCCTTCGGGATCAATAAAGTTTGTCTGTCTGTCTGTCTGTCTGTCTGATCTTCAACCCTAAAGTTATGTCCCTTCAGCAAATAGAACACTACGTCACAGTACAGGCCCTTCAGCCCTTCATGTTCTACCGACCCATATAATCCTTAAAAAAGAACTAAACTCACAATACCACATAACTCTGTATTTTTCTTTCATTCATGCGCCTGTCCAAGAGGCTCTTAAATACCCCTAATGTTTTAGCCTCCACCACCATCCCTGGCAAGTCATTTCAGTCTGTCAATACCTTCTGTGTAAAAAAGTACCCCTGATGTCTCCCCTAAACTTCCCTCCCTTAATTTTGTACATATGCCCTCTGGTGTTTGCTATTGATGCCCTGGGAAACAGTTACTGACTATCCATCCTATCTATGCTTCTCATAATCTTGTAGACCTCTATCAAGTCCCCTCTCATTCTTCTAAGCTCCAAAGAGAAAAGTCCCAGCACTGCTAACCTTGCTTCATATGACTTTTTCTCCAAACCAGGCAACGTCCTGGTAAATCTCCTCTGCATCCTCTTCATAGCTTCCACATCCTTTCTATAATGAGGAGTCCAGAATTGAACACAATACTCTAAGAGCTGTCTCACCAGGGATTTGTAGAGTTGCAACATGACCTCTCTACTCTCGAACTCAATCCCCCTGTTAATGAAGCCGAGCATCCCATCGGCTTTCTATACTACCCTATTTACCTGCGCAGCGACCTTAAGGGATGAGTGGATTTGAACCTCAAGGTCCCTTTATTCATCCACACTTTTAAGTAACTGACCATTAATCCGGGACTCATTCTTCTTGTTTGTCAGCCCAAAATGCATTACTTCATACTCATGGACACAGCTGAGAAAATCTCTGAAACCAGTCTTCCCTCCATGAACTCCGCCGACACTTCCTGCTGACCCATTAAAGCTGTTAACAAAGCGGATGAGCTTAGAGCGTGAATCAGTACGTGGAGATATGATGCGGTGGCCATTACAGAAACTTGGAGGGATCAGGGAAAGGAATGGTTTCTTCAGGTGCCGGGTTTTACATGTTTCAGGAAGGCAAAAGAGGTAGGGACGTGGCAATCTTGATCAGAGATAGTGTCGCGGCTGAAGAAAAGGTGGATACCATGGAGGGTTTGTCCACGGAGTCTCTGTGGTTGGAGGTTAGGAACAAGAAGAGGTCAATAACTTCACTGGGTGTTTTTTATAGGCCTCTCAATGGTAACAGGAATATCGAGGAGCAGATTGGGAAACATTTCCTGGAAAGGTTTAATAATAATAGTAGAGTTTTCGTGATGGGTGATTATACTTTTTCAAATATCGATTGGCATCTCCCTAGAGCAAGGGGTTTAGATGAGACCGAGTTTGTTAGGTGTGTTCAGGAAGGTTTCTTGAAACAATATGTATATAAGCCTAACATAAGAGAGGCTGTACTTGATTTGATACTGAGAAATGATACTCAGTTGGAGAGCATTTTGGAGATAATGATCATAATTCTATCTCCGTTACAACATCATTGGAGAGAGATAGGAACAGACAAGTTAGAAAAGCTTTTAATTGGAGTAATGAGAATTATGAGGCAATCACGCAGGAAACTGGATGTTTAAATTGGAAACAGATGTTCTCGGGGAAAAGTACGCAAGAAATGTGGCAAATGTTTTGTGGATATTTGTGTGGAGTTCTGTACAGATACGTTCGAATGAGACCGTGAGGTTATGGTAGGGTAAATGAACCGTGGTGTACAGAGGCTGTAATAAATCTAATGAACACGAAAGAGAAAGCTTACGAAAGTTTCAGAGAGCTTGGTGATGTTAGAGATCTAGAAGATTGTAAGGCTAATAGGAAGGAACTGCAAATTTACCTTTCAGCTCCTAAACTCTATCTCACGGTTGATGAAGGCATATACACCGCACGTCTTCTTAACCACAGAGTCAACCTGCGCAGCTGCTTTGAGCGTCGTTTGGAGTCGGACCCCAAGATCCCTCTGATCTTCCGAACTGCCAAGAGTCTTACCATTAATATTATATTCTGCCATCATATTTGACCTACCAAAATAAACCACTTCACACTTCTCTGGGTTGAACTCCATCCGCCACTTCTCAGCCCAGTTATGCATCCTATCATTGTCCTGCTGTAGCCACTGACATCACTCCACCCTATCCACAACATGGATGTTGTCCAACCGTTGTGGCATTAGAAAAATTAGAAAAAATTAGAAAAATTACCAACCCGTTCCTCCCCTTCCTCATCCAGGTCACTTATAAAAATCACGCAGAGTAAGGGACCGAGGACAGATCTCTGAGGCACTCCACTGGTGACCGACCAATGCAGAATGTGCTCTTTGCCTTTTCTGGGCAAGCCATTTCTGGATTCACAAAGTAAAGTACCCTTGCTTAACATGCCTCCTTACTTTCTCAGTAAGCCTTGCATGGGGTACCTTATTAAATGCCTTGCTGAATCCATAGACAATGCGTTTAGTTATATCCTCAAAATTTCAGTCAGGCTCGGACGGCACGACCTGCCCTTGAAAAAGCCATGTTGACTACACCTAACCATATTATACCGCTTCCAAATGTTCATAAATCCAGTCTCTCAGGATCTTCTCCATCAACCTACACACCACTGAGATGATATTCGCTGGTCTACAATCTCCTGTCCTATCTCTACTCACTGTCTTAAATAAAGGAACAGCATCCGCAAACCTCTAATCATCGGGAAACTCTCCTGTCCACATTGATGATCTAAAGATCATCGCCAGAGGGTCACCAATCTCCTCCCTCGCCTCCCACAGTAGCCTGGGGTATAACTCTTCCGATCCCGGCGCCATATCCAACTTGATGTTTTCCAAATGCTCCAGCACATCCTCTTTCTTAATATCGACATGCTCAAGCTTTTCAGTCTGCTGCAAGTCATCACTACTGTCACCAAGATATTTTTTTCTCAGTGAATATATGAAGTAAAGTACTAATTAAGTGTCTCTGCTATTTCCTCCGTTTCCATGCACTCTTTCCCACTGTCACACTTGATAGGTCCTAGTCTTTTACATCTTATCCTCATGCTCCTCACATACTTGTGTAATGGCTGGGGGTTTCCTTAATCCTGTCAGCCAAAACCTTCTTCTGGCACATTCTGTCTCCCCTCATTTCCATATTAACCTCCTTCCCGTTAACGTTATAATTTTCCTGATCTCTAACATTTACTTAGCTCTCTAAAACCTCTGTAAGCTTTCCTTTACTTCTTGAATAGATTTATTACAGCCTTTGTACCCCACGGTTCCTGTACCTTACCTTACCCTACAGGAGCAGCAGCTTGACGCAACAGGCGCGGATGTGGCCGTCCGGGAGGCTGTGAATCTCCCGGACTTCCCACATCTGACACGCAGTATAGAATACCGGCCTCACAGCCACACGGCCTGTTCTATTCCTCACAGGTAGCTTACCTCTCCTCGACCCGTTATCGTCGAAGCCCGAATAAACCAAAGCCCCATCGCTCTGTCTCAGATAATTCCTTTGACTACCACTCCTTTGGTGAACGCTCCGCTAGGCAGTATCAGCCTTTTATGCTTTAACCTTCCCTGCTGTCCAGCTGACGATTGCTGCTCCGGTTATAGCCACTGACAGGCCACGTACAATGGACTCACGCTCCCGAATCCCCCTTTTTTTAAATAACCGTCGCAGAACTACGAGAAATTCCGCTTCAGAGAGTGCTGTTGCCGCCGCCGATAGGCAAAGTACATTAACTCCTTTAATTTATCTCTCTCTCTCTCTCTCTCTCTCTCTCTCTCTCTCTCTCTCTCTCTCTCTCTCTCTCTCTCTCTCTCTCTCTCTCTCTCTCTCTCTCTCTCTCTCATTCTCTCTCAGACGGGCTGAACTCCACCTACTCATTGCTGAAACTTCCGAAAGGCGAACATCTCATGGAAGAGTATGAAGATCCTGTCATTGCCTCGGGACCCTCCGAAATGTCAGTGATAGCACAGGCAGGTCAGAGTTCACAATAATGACGTCACTCTGAAAGTGATCACGAGCTATGCGCACAAGTGTTCAAGTTCTAATGTATCTGCTTCGACCACTTCCTCCGGCAGCTCGTTCCACAGACGGACCACTGTCCGGGTTAAAACAAAAGATTTCACTCTTGTCCCCACCTTCTGCTATCACCTTATCCCTGAGCGTTTTGGTCCACGATTATCCAAGCCTAGACAAAAATGATTATGTGCATTCACCTTGACTATGGCCCATGTGGTTTTATACAACTCTGTAAGGTCGCCTCTGTGCTCCGAGATAGAAAGTCTCAGTAATTCAGTCACTCAAGTCCCTGCAATGTCCTCGCAAATCTCCTCTGCACTGTCTCTAGCTCAGTGGCATCTTACCTAGAGGAGGACGACAGCAAGGGATCACTCTACTCCAAGGGTGGTTTCACTGACGTCTTGTACAGTTCCAACGTGACCTCCCTACTGCTGTAATCATTACTTATGTACTCATCTACCCATCTAATGAAGGACGGTGCGACAGACGTTTTCTTCAACGCCCTTTCCACCTATGACTGCACTTTGCAGGAACCGTGTAGCTGTACCCCTGGACCCCCCTGTTCTACAACATTCTCCCGGTTCCCTGTTTACCTGTGACTCCACTTCCAGCGAACCATGTCCCTGTACCTCTGGGTCGCTCTGTCGACAACACTCCCCAGTGTCCCTGTCTACCTGTGACTCCAATTATAGGAGACCGTGTACCTTTACCTCTGGGTCTCTCTGTTCTATAACACTCTCCACGGTCCCCGTCTAACCGTGACTCCACTTTCAGGAACCTTGTATCTCTAGCCCTGGGTCCCTCCGCTCTGTAATATTTCCCAAGGCTCCTCACGTTGACCGTGTAAGTTAGAACATAGAACATAGAAAAAATACATGTCCTTCCGCACACAAAGTTCTGCTGAAAATGTCCCTACTTTAGAAATTGCTAGGCTTGCACATAACCCTCCATTTTGCTAAGCTCCATGTACCTATCTTAAAGTCTCTTGAAATACCCTATCGTATCCGCCTCCACCACCGGTGCCGGCAGCCCATCCCACGCACTCACCACTCTCTGAGTAAAAAGCTTACCCCTGACATCTCCTCTGTACCTACTCACCAGCACCTTAAACCTGTGTCCTCTTGTGGCAACTATTTCAGCCCTGGGGGAAAAGCCTCTTGACTATCCACACGATCAATGCCTCTCATCATCTTCTACACCTCTATCAGATCACCTCTCATCCTCCGTCACTCCAAGGAGAAAAGGCTCATTTCACTCAACCTATTCTCATAAGGCATGCTCCCTAATCCAGGCAACATCATTGTAAATCTCCTCTGCATCATTTCTATAGCTTCCACATCCGTCCTGTAGTGAGGCGACCACAACTGAGCACAGTACTCCAAGTGGGGTCTGACCAGGGTCTTTTTAGCTGCAACATTACCTTTCGGTTCCTTAACTCAATTCCACGATTGATGACGGCCAATACACCATGCGCCTCCTTAACCACAGAGTCAACCTGCCCAGCTGCTTTGAGAGACCTATGGACTCGAACCCCCAGATCCCTCTGATCCTCCACACTGCTAAGACTGTTACCATTAATACTATATTCTGCCATCATATTTGACCTACCAAAATGAACCGCAACCACTTCACACATATCTGGGTTGATCTCAGACATTACCAAGCTCTCTAAACTTATTGTAAGTTTTTTTTTTCTTCCTGACTAGAATTATTACAGCCTTTGTACACCACAGTTCCTGTACCCTACCATAACTTCATTGTCTCATTGGAACGTACTTATACAGAACTCCACAGAAATAACCACAGTTCTTCCGTACTTTTCCCTGAGAACATCTGTTATCAGATTAAGCTTCCAGTTTTCTGCCTGATAGCTTTATAATTCCCCTTACTCCAATTAAACGCTTTTCCAACTTGACTTTTCCTATCTACCTCCAATGATATTGTAAAAAAGAGAATTATGATCACTATCTCCAAACTGCTCTCCCACTGAGAGATCTCACACCTGACCAGGTTCATTTCCAAATACCAAATCAAGTACAGAGTCTCCTCCTCTAAGCTTATTTACATATTGTGGCAGGAAACCTTCCTTGACACAAGTTCTACGCTTTTGTTGGTCTTCCTGAAATACCATAGCTCAAATTAAATTGCATCTGCTGCTGTTCGGCCACATCCCGGGCTAATCGAGATCCCGATTAAGAGATAACTAACTATAAGAGATAACTAACTACCTTCACTGCTTAAAACGCCAGCAACGTTAATGACATATGCTAGTCTACCTACCGTGTATTGTATAATCTGCTTTTAATGGTAGATATAGTTGACAAAGATCACTGGTCCCACCACCGACCATCCGTGAACGCAGCTAGTGACGGGCTTCTAGTCTGAGAAATGAACTGCTAACCTAAACCTTGTCTCCTATCGCCAAGCCAATTGTACATCTAATCAGCCATCTGATGGCCAAGCCATCAGACCGGTATACCATCTGGGGCCTTGTTAAAATCTATGTGCATTAAATCCAGCACATCTACCTGATCAGTCTTCCGTAATAAAATTGTTCAAACAAGAACTCCCTGGGTTCCACGCCATGTCCAGACCAGTCTACCATCTGAGATCTTGTTGACAGCTTTGTCCAAGCCTCTGAATGGTACGTCTACTAACAATTCCTGCTCTGTCCTCCAGTCAAATCCGCCCCATAAATCTATTTGGGTCACAAGCCACCTGTCAACTCCTTCCCCCTTTTCTCTTTTACTCTCCCTATCTTTCGCTCTACCGCCCAGTCTCACCGCTCCATTCCTTCTCGGTCTCTCTCCACATTCCACTCTCTCTCATCTTCCAGAGTGATCTGCCATCTGGGATCTTGATACAGGACTTGTCAAGCGTCCATTATGTCTATCAATCCGATCCTATCAATCATTCAAACCCCTCTTGGTACCCACACCATTACACAGAGTAGTCTACCAAGTGAAAAAAATGTTTTATTTTCTTCCCTGTTCACCATGTCTACTACCCTGTTCTCATGAAACGTCCTGGTTCCTCACTAAAAATATAATCACTGCTCTGCCCATGACCGCTGGAAACTGCAGAGCGTTGTGGAAAGAGCTGAGCCCAGCTCCGAAACCAGCTTCCCCTCCATTAACACTTTCTACACATACTGCTATTTCAATAAAGCACCCAGCGTCATCAAGGTCCCCGGACATTCTGTCTTCTGCACCCTCCCATCGGAGGGAAAATGCGGAAGCATGTATCAGGAGGCTCAAGGACAGCTTCTACACTACTGTAGTCAGACTATTGAACGGACCCCTGATACGAAAATATGTACTCTTGACACCAAATCTTGATCTTCGTGGCTCTTAAACCTTATAGTCTACTTGAACTGCAATTTGTCTGTAATTTTGATACTTTATTCTACGTTCTGTGATTGAGTAACCTTGTTCTTCACCAATGAAGTGACCTTATCTATCAATGTGGGTGGGATCCCTCCTGTCTGTGATGTATATCTGGATTACTTCTAATTATCTGGATAGACAGGGTCTGATAAACAACAGTCAACATGGATATGTGCGTGGAAGTTCATGTTTGACAAATCATATTGATTTTTTTGAAAAGGTTGCTAGGAAAATTGACGATGGTAAAGCAGTGGATGTTGTCTATATGGACTTCAGTAAGGCCTTGACATGGATCCACACGGAAAATTAGTTAGGAAGGTTTAATCGTTAGGTATTAATATTGAAGTAGTAAAATGGATTGATCAGTGGCTGGATGGATGATGTCAGAGAGTAGTGGTGGAAAACTGTTTGTCAGTTTGGAGGCCGGTGACCAGTGGTGTTAATCAAACATCTGTACCTGGTCCAATGTTGTTCGTCATATACATTAATCATGTGGATGATGGGATGGTAAATTGGATAGTAAGTATGCAGATGAATCTAAGATAGGTAGCGTTGTGCGTAATGAAGTAGGTTTTCAAAGCTTACAGAGAGAATTATGTCAGTTAGAAGAGTGGACTGAACGATGGCAGATGGAGTTTAATGCTGATGAGTGTGAGGTGCTACATGTTGGTCGGACTAATCAAAATTGGAAATACATGGTAAATTGTAGGGCATTGAGGAATGCAGTAGAATAGAGTGATCTAGAAATAATGGTGCATAGTTCCCTGAAGGTGGAATCTCATGTGGATCGGGTGGTGAAGAAAGCTTTTTGTATGCTGGCTTTTATAAATCAGAGCATTGAGTATAGGTGTTGTAATGTAATGTTAAAATTGTAAAAGGCATTGGTGAGGCCAGATTTCGAGTATTGTGTACAGCTCTGGTCACGGAACTATAGGAAAGATGTCAACTATATATAGAGAGAGTACAAATGAGATTTGCGAGAATGTTACCCAGCTTTCAGCACCTAATTTACAAAGAAAGTTAGAACAACTCAGGCTTTTATTCAATGGAGCGTAAAAGGTTGAGAATGAACTTGATAGATGAATTTAAAATTATGAGGGTGATAGACAGAGTTGACGTGGATAGATTTTTTTTTCATTGAGAGTAGGGCAGATTCACACAAGAGGACATGCGTTGAGAGTTAAGGGGTAAACGTTTAGGGTGGACCTCTTTACACAGAGAGTGGTGGCTGTGTGGAACGAGCTTCCAGTAGAAGTGGTGGAGGCACGTTCGATATAGTCATTTAAATAAAATGGACAGGTATATGGACACGAAAGGAATGGAGGGAGGGATATGGGCTGAGTGCAGGTCGATGGAACCAGGTGAGAGTATGCGTTCGGCCCGGACTAGACGGGCCGAGATGGCCTATTTCCGTGCTGGAATTGTTATATGGTTATATATAAATTGCAGTAAATCAGATAATCAGATAATAATATATAAACGATCTGGATGAGAATGTAGATGTGTGGTTTGGTATGTTTGTAGATGATACGTTGATGGGTATTGTGTTCGTTGAGAGGACCTGCAAAGAATTCCGTAGGACATGGATCAGTTTCTGATATGGGATGGAGGAATGGCAGATGGTGTTTAATCCGGAGAAACGTAAAATGCTGCACCTTGGTAGACGAAATGCTCAGGGACGGCACAAGATCATAAGAGTTACAGATGGTATCATTCCCAAATGCGAAATGTCTAACACCAGAGGGAATGCATCCTGGACAGCATTGCCGGCCGAATGGCCTGTCCCTGTGCTTTTCTTGCTGGTCGACGATGCAGAATGTTCGAAACACACAAAGCCTTGTTAAATGACCAGATTGTCACAAGTCTTGGCCGCAGACAGCAGAGTTCCCAGTGCGGATCCGTTTGTAACACCACTAGTCACGGACGTCCGCCGGCCTCTTTGTTCTGTGGACAAGCCAGTACGGAAACCAAATTCCCAATTCACTGTGAATCCTAGTCATCACAATCTTGTGAATGGATCTCCCATGAGAGAGACTTTTCCAAAGGCCCGTCTGCAGTCAACTCTTTATCTCTCCATTGAACCGCGTGATCAACCCGAGATCCCTTTCCCTGTCGACAGTTAAGGGTTCTGTCGTTAACTGTCTCCTGTCCCTTCACAATTAACGCCCCAAAGGAAAATACCTCACATTTCCCTGAGCTAAACACGTTTGCCATTTTCCACCCAGATCTACAACTGATCCATACCCCACCGAATCTATTGGCGATCTTATGCACTGTCCACAACATCACCAATCTTTGTGTCGTCTGAGATTTTACACCCATCCATCTCTATTTTCATCCAGGACAGTCATACCCATCACAAACACCGGGTGGTCCGGTTGTATATGTATACTATTTCCCACCATCTTTTATTTTTTTTCTCAAAATTTATATTGTTTTTTTATTATAAAGAAACAGTTCAGAATCGGCTGTTCCGGCCATTCAGGCCGCGTTGCCTAACAATACTCCGAATTATTCCTTTTTAATGACAGTTAAATTTACAATAACCAATTAACCGAAAAACCGGTATGTCTTTGTACTGTGGGAGGAACGCAGATCGCCCAGAGGAAATCCACTGGCTCCTGGGGAGAATTTGGAAAATCCTTGCAGGCAGCGGCGGGAATTGAACCCGGGTCGCTGGTACCGTAAAGCGCTGCGCTAACCAACACTTGTCCGTAGCTCCCTTCTCCTTGCCAGCAGCCACAAAACAAAGAAACACAATGGAGTCCACAATCCCCACAACATGTTAATCCCCACAAGACCGTCATAATCGTGAAAAAGGAACAAAGCGGGCGAACAATGATACTGCTACGAAAAATAATAAACCCGTCACACCTCTTTCCACTCTTTCGCACCCCTCTCTCTCGCTCCATTGTCTCTTCCCCCCTCCCACTTTTTGCTCTCGTCATTCCCCCTCTCTTCCCCACTTTTTCTCTGTTTCTCTCACACATCCCACTCCCCATTCACACCGAACATCGCCTCCTCTTCGCACGCGGCCATTTCCTAGCTCCTTTCTCTTCTCGTTTTCTCTCCCCCATTGTCTCACATTTTCCCGCCCATCGCTCCCCTCACACCATCCCATGAATTCTCATTCTGTTTCTCTGAATGACGTCTCCACAGGTCCGCATAAACAGGAGCCGAACGAGAACATCGGAAATAGACCGGACCGTAAGATCTGCCTACTCTGCCTAGTTACGTTCGTCCTCTTCGTGATAGTGGTCGGGATGTCGATCCATGGTGAGTCGAACGGAATCCGGTTGGAGTTAGACCGTAAACTAACAAAGTGGAATAAAACATGACTGTAAAACACTGAATCCAGACAGCCAATTTCCCCGTGCATCCCATGTATTCCCATATTATTGATAAGCCTCCCCTAAGGAATCAGTCAAACACCCACAGTTCCAACTTAATCAATCACATTCAGGAGACGTGACTAAGTATCTGGAATCAGAGAGACGCTTGTCAGTAAAGGGAAGTCAAGGAATTTGGACTCTCAGCGATGAGGCTCAATGAAACTGAGATTGAGAGAGGGAGGGGGTGATCGTGGTGGAAGGAGAGACCTCGGCTGGCGGGTGGAAGGAAGCCCCAGTGAGGGACACGGCTGAATTCACCAACACACTGAAAGAGACCATGGGAAGTAGATAGAACCGTATGCTCTGCCAACTCTGCCTAGTTACTTCCGCCATTATCGTGATTGTTGATGGGCTCTCGACTCAAGGTGAGCCGAAAGGGCTCCAAATGTAAATAAATTGTTATTGTAAAGCACCACAGTGACACCGACACGCCCTTGACAGTGACACTGAGACACCACTCACCTACGCTCCTCAACCCGACACGTCCAGCTCCGCACCGTGACAAAGACTCACACGTCACTGTAACACCCCTTACCGAAACGGTTTCGCCCCTCAACATAACACAGATGCACCGCTCACTGATGCAATTACCCTCACCTCACCATGACACAGGCAAACGTGAACACGTTCCCGGATATCGGCTCCGAAATTCACAGCGAAACCTCCGTGACATCGACGCACACCTTGGCGTGACACTGACACTCCTACCGTAGCCATGACATGCCTCTCACCGTGAAACAGACACACCCCTCTCTGTGCGACCAGCGCACCCCACACCATGACACAGATAGTCTACCCTCCGTGACACCCCCACGCCCCTCACTGATGTTTCCCTCGCCGTGACGTCGAGAAACACTTCATTATGAACCGCCTCAACTCTCGACAGTGCACCTAAACACCCATCACAGTGACACAGACACTTTCCTCACAGCAACTCGGACATGTCCCCCATGATACTGACGCAGACCCCCATTGGAAAATCAACAAAATCTTCACCGGGACATTGATATACCCCTCAGCGTGACACAGACACGCCCCTCAAAATGGTGCCTACTCCTCTCACTGTGCCACCAGCACATCCTTCAATGTGACACCCTTCACTGTGACACCCTTCACCGTGACACTGACACAACACTCTCTCTGACCCGTTCGGTAGCGTGACGCTGACTCACGTGTTACTGTAAAGGCTAAACATCCTTCACCATCTCTCGCAGTATCACAGATTCGTCAGTCTCAGATCACATCCGACAGAAATTACCATGAGTTAAACTCAACCCTTCAATCCAAGATATCCGAAAATTCCCACCTGATTCTCTCCCGGAGAACCTGTCTCAAGAATCGATCTGCGCTCAACTCTAATCTGACCGATGTTAAACGAATGCACAGCGATCTCCGTCACCTGTTCACTGAGATGGAAACGAAGTACAGATCTGTCAACGAAACCAAGGCTCAAATCTGTGAATTGTTGACCAGCAGAAGAGGTGAGACATCATCCCCTTCTTTCACCCGCTCCTCATCACAGGGCAGGCATGGAGAGAGGAAGTGTCACTCAGTGTTTGACATCGGGAGAGTGTGAAGAGATGGTATGGGAGATGATTCACTCTGTGTTTGAGCTGGTGAGCGTGTGACGCGTCTGCCTGGAAGAAGTTGTATTCTGTCACTGAACCCAGGAGAGTGTGGCGGTATGTTGTAGAGGTGGATTCACTCTGGGTCTGACCACGGGATTGTGAGACGTAACATTACAATTTCCTTCTATGTTTGACTCCGTGAATCTCTGATGGGACGGTATGGATCCAGCTTCACTCTGTTTCTGACAGTGGAATTGTGTGATGATACAGTGCCCAGAGAGATTCACCCCATGTCTGACCCCTGAAGTGTGTTATAGCACCGTGGAGAGAGAGCTTCACTCTGAATCCGGGAGTTTGTTACGGGGCGGTGCAGCCTGGGCTTCACTCTGTATCTGAATCCGTGAGTGAGTTATGGGACGTTGCAGAAGGGGCTTCTCTCAGTTTCCGATCCCGGGAGTGTGTGAAAGGTGTTTGGATTTTTAAAAAATGGCTTAAAGGAAGAAAGCAGAGTGTAGTAGTGGAAGGAAAGTATTCTGCCTGGAGGTCGGTTACTAGTGGAGTGCCGCAGGGATCTGTCCTGGGACCCCTGCTGTTCGTGCTTTTTATAAATGACCTGGATGTAGAGGTGGAAAGATGGGCGAGTAACTTTGTGGATGACACGAAGATTGGAGGAGTTGTGGATGGAGCTGTATGTTGTCGAAGGTTACAAGTGGATATAGACAGGCTGCAGAGTTGGGCAGAAAAATGGCAGATAGGGTTCAATCCGGACAAGTGTGAGGTGATGTATTTTGGTAGGACAAGCCAGAAGACTGAGTACAGGATTAATGGTCAGTTACATAAAAGTGTGGATGAACAAAGGGACCTTGGTGTTCAAATCCATACATCCCTCAGGGTCGCTGCGCAGGTTGATAGGGTAATTAAGAAGGCCTATGGGATGCTAGGCTTCATTAACAGGGGGATTGAGTTCAAGAGTAGAGAGGTCATGTTGCAGCTCTACAAATCTCCGGTGAGACCGCACTTAGAATATTGCGTTCAATTCTGGTCACCTCATTATAGGAAGGTTGTGGAAGCTATGGAGAGGGTGCAGAGGAGATTTAACAGGATGTTGGCTGATTGGAGAACAAGTCATATGAAGCAAGGTTAGCAGAGCTGGGACTTTTTTCTTTAGAGCGTAGAAGAATGAGAGGGGACTTGATAGAGGTCTACAAGATTATAAGAGGCATAGATAGGGTGGGTAGTCAGTACCTGTTTCCCAGGGCACCAATAGAAAAAAAAAACACCATAGGGCATAGGTACAAAATTAAGGGAGGGAAGTTTAGGGGAGACATCAGGGGCAAGTTTTTTTTTTTTACGCAGAGGGTTGTGATTGCCTGCAATGACTTGCCAGGGATGGTGGTGGCGGTTAAAACATTAGGGGTATTTAAGAGCCTCTTGGACAGGCACATGGATGAAATAAAAATGGAGGGTTATGGGGTAGTGTTGGTTTAGTACATTTTTAAGGGTTATATGGGTCAGCACAACATGTAGGGCTGAAGGGCCTGTACTGTGCTGTGGTGTTCTATGGTTTTATGGTTCTATGCAGTATCAAGGAGAAACTGACCCCGGAGGAGTGTGACTGGACGGCGTGCAGGAAATTTCACTGCACGTCTGAACGCTGGAATGTGTGATGAAGCCATGGCGAAAGAGATTCACTCTGTGTCTGATCCAGGCAGTGCGTGACGAAACTTTGTAGAGGGAGAAAACTATGTGCCTCACTCCAGGAGTTTGTGATCAGACGGTGTGCAGGTAACTTCAAACTGTGTCTCACCCAGTGTGTGTTTGATGGGACTCTGCGTTCGACCCAGTTGCGTCCGCTGAGAGGCTACTGCGGGATGTGTGGTGTGAGTGAATGTCTTTGGTGCGGGCCGGCGGGGGGCGTTATGTGTTTGTCTGACACCGGGAACGGTGACGCGTGCCTGGATGGTGTTCCGCTCTGTGTCAGATGTCTCTGTGATAGGGCGTTGCGGAGGAAATTCTCTCGTTTACTTACCCCTGTGATGTCACCGGGTAGAAGGAGCATCATACTATGGTTGACCACGGGAGAGTGCGGCGAGATGAAGCAGAGAGTGTTTCATTTCCTATCTGACCACGGGAGGTTGTATTGGGGTAGTGTGGAGGAAGGTTCACTCTGTGTTTGTCCACAAGTCCGTGTGATGGGAGAGTGTGCAGGGAGCTTCACTCTATGTTTGAGCCAAGGAGTGTGTGATAGTGTTGATTAGGGTTAGGGTCGTGTGTGAAGGGACTGTGTGGAAGGAGCATCACTCTGTGTCTGACACCGGGAGAGTATGATGGGACCGTGAGACAAGAGATATATTCTTCGTCTTTCCTCGAGAGTGTGTGACGGGACATTGTGTGTGGAACCCAAATTTGTGTCTGACCCGTCAAGAAGTGTGTGTTTGAATGGCCTGAAGGGACTTTCACTCTTTCACTGATGGGACGGTGCCGAGGTAGTTTCATTGCATGACTGATCTCAGGAGTGTGTACGGTGTGAAGGGAGATTCACTCTGTGTCTGACCCCGGGAGTCTGTGATGAGACGGTGCAGAGGGACATTCACTCTGTTTCTGACCCTACGCGCGGGTCATGGGAGAGTGAGAAATAGCCACACTCCATGTCTTTCTCAGGGTGTCAGGAATCGGACGGTGCTGAAGGAGCTACACTGTATCTGATCCCTGGAGTGTGCGATTGGACACAGTGTTAGTGGCTTATCTCTGTGTGTCACTCTGGGGAGTGTGTGATGGGACGGCGTGGAAGGAGCTTCACACTGTGAGTCTGTCCGCAAGAGTGCGTGGTTTAACAGTGGGCAGCGTGCAGTCTGAACACATGTGTGTGTGATACGACTGTGGAGAGAGAGAGAGAGAGAGAGAGAGAGAGAGAGAGAGAGAGAGAGAGAGAGAGAGAGAGAGAGAGAGAGAGAGAGAGAGAGAGAGAGAGAGAGAGAGAGAGAGAGATAGATAGAGCTTCACTCTGCATCTGACCCCGTGAGTGCGTGATGGGACGGTGTGAAAGCAGCGACATCTGCTGTCTGAATCCGGAATGGGACGTTATGGAGGGAGGTTGAATTTTTCTGTTCCCAGTCTGTTAAAGAGAGTTATGGAGGGAGATTCAATGTTTTTGTGCTTGATTTGTAGAGCAGACGTGTCCTCGGAAGTGGATCGAAAAGGAAGATCGGTGTTATTTCATATCGACCTTTGAGAAATCTTATGATGGATCGAGGGAATATTGTTCAAACTTTGATGCAAGGCTCCTCGAAATGAATTCAAACGTGGAAGAGGTAAGTGATTCCCGGGGTATAATATAGATTGAACAATTCCACACCGTCCCATCACACACTCCCGGAGACAAACACAGAGTGAATCCCCCTCCACACGGTCCCATCACACACACTCGGGGTCAGACACAGAGTGAATCTCCCTCCAAACCGACCCATCACACACTCCCGGGGTCAGACACAGAGTGAAGCTCCCTCCACACCGTCCCATCACACACTCCGGGGGTCAGAAATAGAGTGAATATGCCTCCACACCGTCCCATCACACACTGTCGGAGTCAGGCACAGAGTGAATCTCCCTCCACACCGTCCCATCACACACTCCGGGGGTCAGAAATAGAGTGAATATGCCTCCACAACGTCCCATCACACACTGTCGGGGTCAGACACAGAGTGAATCTCCCACAACACCGTCCCATCACACACTCCATGGGTCAGACGCAGAGTGAATCTCCCTCCACACCGTCCCATCACACACACCCTGGGTCAGGCACAGAGTGAATCTCCCTCCACACCGTCCCATCAGACACTCCCGGGGTCAGACACAGAGTGAATCTCCCTCCACACCGTCCCATCACACACTCCATGGGTCAGACGCAGAGTGAATCTCACTCCACACCGTCCCATCGGACACTCCCGGGGTCAGGAACAGAGTGAATCTCCCTCCACACCGTCCCATCACACACTCCATGGGTCAGACGCAGAGTGAATCTCCCTCCACACCGTCCCATCACACAATCCCGGGATCAGGCACAGAGTGAATCTCCCTCCACACCGTCCCATCAGACACTCCCGGGGTCAGACACAGAGTGAATCTCCCTCCACACCGTCCCATCACACACTCCATGGGTCAGACGCAGAGTGAATCTCCCTCCACACCGTCCCATCAGACACTCCCGGGGTCAGACACAGAGTGAATCTCCCTCCACACCGTCCCATCACACACTCCATGGGTCAGACGCAGAGTGAATCTCCCTCCACACCGTCCCATCACACACTCCCGGGATCAGGCACAGAGTGAATCTCCCTCCACACCGTCCCATCACACACTCCCGGTGACAGACACAGAGTGAATCTCCCTCAACACCGTCCCATCACACACTCCATGGGTCAGACGCAGAGTGAATCTCCCTCCACACCGTCCCATCACACACTCCCTGGGTCAGACCCAGAGTGAATCTCCCTCCACACCGTCCCATCATACACTCCCGGGGTCAGACACAGTGTGAATCTCCCTCCACACCGTCCCATCACACACTCCATGGGTCAGACGCAGAGTGAATCTCCCTCCACACCGTCCCATCACACACTCCCGGGATCAGGCACAGAGTGAATCTCCCTCCACACCGTCCCATCAGACACTCCCGGGGTGAGACACAGAGTGAATCTCCCTCCACACCGTCCCATCAGACACTCCCGGGGTCAGACACAGAGTGAATCTCCCTCCACACCGTCCCATCACACACTCCATGGGTCAGACGCAGAGTGAATCTCCCTCCACACCGTCCCATCACACACTCCCGGGATCAGGCACAGAGTGAATCTCCCTCCACACCGTCCCATCACACACTCCCTGGGTCAGACACAGAGTGAATCTCCCTCCACACCGTCCGATCAGACACTCCCGGGGTCAGACACAAAGTGAATCTCCCTCCACACCGTCCCATCACACACTCCCAGGGTCAGACACAGAGTGAATCTCCCTCCACTCCGTCCCATCACACACTCCATGGGTCAGACGCAGAGAGAATCTCCCTCCACACCGTCCCATCACACACTCCCGGGATCAGGCACATAGTGAATCTCCCTCCACACCGTCCCATCACACACACCCTGGGTCAGACGCAGAGTGAATCTCCCTTCACACCGTCCCATCACACACTCCATGGGTCAGACGCAGAGTGAATCTCCCTCCACACCGTCCCATCACACACTCCCTGGGTCAGACACAGAGTGAATCTCCCTCCACACCGTCCCATCAGACACTCCCGGGGTCAGACACAGAGTGAATCTCCCTCCACACCGTCCCAACACACACTCCATGCGTCAGACGCAGAGTGAATCTCCCTCCACACCGTCCCATCACACACTCCCGGGATCAGGCACAGAGTGAATCTCCCTCCACACCGTCCCATCAGACAATCCCGGGGTCAGACACAGAGTGAAACTCCCTCCACACCGTCCCATCAGACACTCCCGGGGTCTGACAGTGAGTGAATCTCCCTCCACACCGTCCCATCACACACTCCCGGTGTCAGACACAGAGTGAATCTCCTTCCACACCGTCCCATCACACACTCCCGGGGTCAGACACAGAGTGAATGTCCCTCCACACCGTCCCATTACACACTCCCTGGGTCAGACACAGAGTGAATCTCCCTCCACCCCGTCCCATCAGACACTCCCGGGGTCAGACACAGAGAGAATCTCCCTCCCCACCGTCCCATCACACACTCCATGGGTCAGACGCAGTGTGAATCTCCCTCCACACCGTCCCATCACACACTCCATGGGTCAGACGCAGAGTGAATCTCCCACAACACCGTCCCATCACACACTCCCGGGATCAGGCACAGAGTGAATCTCCCTCCACACCGTCCCATCAGACACTCCCGGGGTCAGACACAGAGTGAATCTCCCTCCACACCGTCCCATCAGACACTCCCGGGGTCAGACACAGAGTGAATCTCCCTCCACACCGTCCCATCACACACTCCATGGGTCAGACGCAGAGTGAATCTCCCTCCACACCGTCCCATCACACACTCCATGGGTCAGACGCAGAGTGAATCTCCCTCCACACCGTCCCATCACACACTCCCGGGATCAGGCACAGAGTGAATCTCCCTCCACACCGTCCCATCACACACTCCCGGTGACAGACACAGAGTGAATCTCCCTCAACACCGTCCCATCACACACTCCATGGGTCAGACGCAGAGTGAATCTCCCTCCACACCGTCCCATCACACACTCCCTGGGTCAGACCCAGAGTGAATCTCCCTCCACACCGTCCCATCATACACTCCCGGGGTCAGACACAGTGTGAATCTCCCTCCACACCGTCCCATCACACACTCCATGGGTCAGACGCAGAGTGAATCTCCCTCCACACCGTCCCATCACACACTCCCGGGATCAGGCACAGAGTGAATCTCCCTCCACACCGTCCCATCAGACACTCCCGGGGTCAGACACAGAGTGAATCTCCCTCCACACCGTCCCATCAGACACTCCCGGGGTCAGACACAGAGTGAATCTCCCTCCACACCGTCCCATCACACACTCCATGGGTCAGACGCAGAGTGAATCTCCCTCCACACCGTCCCATCACACACTCCCGGGATCAGGCACAGAGTGAATCTCCCTCCACACCGTCCCATCACACACTCCCTGGGTCAGACACAGAGTGAATCTCCCTCCACACCGTCCGATCAGACACTCCCGGGGTCAGACACAAAGTGAATCTCCCTCCACACCGTCCCATCACACACTCCCAGGGTCAGACACAGAGTGAATCTCCCTCCACTCCGTCCCATCACACACTCCATGGGTCAGACGCAGAGAGAATCTCCCTCCACACCGTCCCATCACACACTCCCGGGATCAGGCACATAGTGAATCTCCCTCCACACCGTCCCATCACACACACCCTGGGTCAGACGCAGAGTGAATCTCCCTTCACACCGTCCCATCACACACTCCATGGGTCAGACGCAGAGTGAATCTCCCTCCACACCGTCCCATCACACACTCCCTGGGTCAGACACAGAGTGAATCTCCCTCCACACCGTCCCATCAGACACTCCCGGGGTCTGACAGTGAGTGAATCTCCCTCCACACCGTCCCATCACACACTCCCTGGGTCAGACACAGAGTGAATCTCCCTCCACACCGTCCCATCAGACACTCCCGGGGTCAGACACAGAGTGAATCTCCCTCCACACCGTCCCATCACACACTCCCGGGGTCAGACACAGAGTGAATCTCCCTCCGCACCGTCCCATCACACACTCCATGGGTCAGACGCAGAGTGAATCACCCTCCACACCGTCCCATCACACAGTCCCGGGATCAGGCACAGAGTGAATCTCCCTTCACACCGTCCCATCACACACTCCCGGTGACAGACACAGAGTGAATCTCCCTCAACACCGTTCCATCACACACTCCATGGGTCAGACGCAGAGTGAATCTCCCTCCACACCGTCCCATCACACACTCCCTGGGTCAGACACAGAGTGAATCTCCCTCCACCCCGTCCCATCAGACACTCCCGGGGTCAGACACAGAGAGAATCTCCCTCCCCATCGTCCCATCACACACTCCATGGGTCAGACGCTGTGTGAATCTCCCTCCACACCGTCCCATCACACACTCCATGGGTCAGACGCAGAGTGAATCTCCCACAACACCGTCCCATCACACACTCCCGGGATCAGGCACAGAGTGAATCTCCCTCCACACCGTCCCATCAGACACTCCCGGGGTCAGACACAGAGTGAATCTCCCTCCACACCGTCCCATCAGACACTCCCGGGGTCAGACACAGAGTGAATCTCCCTCCACACCGTCCCATCACACACTCCATGGGTCAGACGCAGAGTGAATCTCCCTCCACACCGTCCCATCACACACTCCCGGGATCAGACACAGAGTGAATCTCCCTCCACACCGTCCCATCACACACTCCCTGGGTCAGACACAGAGTGAATCTCCCTCCACACCGTCCGATCAGACACTCCCGGGGTCAGACACAGAGTGAATCTCCCTCCACACCGTCCCATCACACACTCCCGGGGTCAGACACAGAGTGAATCTCCCTCCACTCCGTCCCATCACACACTCCATGGGTCAGACGCAGAGAGAATCTCCCTCCACACCGTCCCATCACACACTCCCGGGATCAGGCACAGACTGAATCTCCCTCCGCACCGTCCCATCACACACTCCCTGGGTCAGACGCAGAGTGAATCTCCCTCCACACCGTCCCATCACACACTCCATGGGTCAGACGCAGAGTGAATCTCCCTCCACACCGTCCCATCACACACTCCCTGGGTCAGACACAGAGTGAATCTCCCTCCACACCGTCCCATCAGACACTCCCGGGGTCAGACACAGAGTGAATCTCCCTCCACACCGTCCCATCACACACTCCATGCGTCAGACGAAGAGTGAATCTCCCACCACACCGTCCCATCACACACTCCCGGGATCAGGCACAGAGTGAATCTCCCTCCACACCGTCCAATCAGACAATCCCGTGGTCAGACACAGAGTGAAACTCCCTCCACACCGTCCCATCAGACACTCCCGGGGTCTGACACAAAGTGAATCTCCCTCCACACCGTCCCATCACACACTCCCGGTGTCAGACACAGAGTGAATCTCCCTCCACACCGTCCCATCACACACTACCGGGGTCAGACACAGAGTGAATGTCCCTCCACACCGTCCCATCACACACTCCATGGGTCAGACGCAGAGTGAATCTCCCTCCACACCGTCCCATCACACACTCCCGGGATCAGGCACAGAGTGAATCTCCCTCCACACCGTCCCATCACACACTCCCGGTGACAGACACAGAGTGAATCTCCCTCCACACCGTCCCATCACACACTCCCGTTATCAGGCACAGAGTGAATCTCCCTCCACACCGTCCCATCACACACTCCCTGGGTCAGACACAGAGTGAATCTCCCTCCACACCGTCCCATCAGACACTCCCGGGGTCAGACACAGAGTGAATCTCCCTCCACACCGTCCCATCACACACTCCCGGGGTCAGACACAGAGTGAATCTCCCTCCGCACCGTCCCATCACACACTCCATGGGTCAGACGCAGAGTGAATCTCCCTCCACACCGTCCCATCACACACTCCATGGGTCAGACGCAGAGTGAATCTCCCTCCACACCGTCCCATCAGACACTCCCGGGGTCAGACACAGAGTGAATCTCCCTCCACACCGTCCCATCACACACTCCATGGGTCAGACGCAGAGTGAATCTCCCTCCACACCGTCCCATCACATACTCCCTGGGTCAGACGCAGAGTGAATCTCCCTCCACACCGTCCCATCAGACAATCCCGGGGTCAGAAACAGAGTGAATCTCCCTCCACACCGTCCCATCACACACTCCCGGGGTCAGACACAGAGTGAATCTCCCTCCGCACCGTCCCATCACACACTCCATGGGTCAGACGCAGAGTGAATCACCCTCCACACCGCCCCATCACACACTCCATGGGTCAGACGCAGAGTGAATCTCCCTCCACACCGTCCCATCACACACTCCCTGGGTCAGACACAGAGTGAATCTCCCTCCACACCGTCCCATCAGACACTCCCGGGGTCAGACACAGAGTGAATCTCCCTCCACACCGTCCCATCACACACTCCATGCGTCAGACGCAGAGTGAATCTCCCACCACACCGTCCCATCACACACTCCCGGGATCAGGCACAGAGTGAATCTCCCTCCACACCGTCCCATCAGACAATCCCGTGGTCAGACACAGAGTGAAACTCCCTCCACACCGTCCCATCAGACACTCCCGGGGTCTGACACAAAGTGAATCTCCCTCCACACCGTCACATCACATACTCCCGGTGTCAGACACAGAGTGAATCTCCCTCCACACCGTCCCATCACACACTACCGGGGTCAGACACAGAGTGAATGTCCCTCCACACCGTCCCATCACACACTCCATGGGTCAGACGCAGAGTAAATCTCCCTCCACACCGTCCCATCACACACTCCCGGGATCAGGCACAGAGTCAATCTCCCTCCACACCGTCCCATCACACACTCCCGGTGACAGACACAGAGTGAATCTCCCTCAACACCGTCCCATCACACACTCCATGGGTCAGACGCAGAGTGAATCTCCCTCCACACCGTCCCATCACACACTCCCGTTATCAGGCACAGAGTGAATCTCCCTCCACACCGTCCCATCACACACTCCCTGGGTCAGACACAGAGTGAATCTCCCTCCACACCGTCCCATCAGACACTCCCGGGGTCAGACACAGAGTGAATCTCCCTCCACACCGTCCCATCACACACTCCCGGGGTCAGACACAGAGTGAATCTCCCTCCGCACCGTCCCATCACACACTCCATGGGTCAGACGCAGAGTGAATCACCCTCCACACCGTCCCATCACACACTCCCGGGATCAGGCACAGAGTGAATCTCCCTTCACACCGTCCCATCACACACTCCCGGTGACAGACACAGAGTGAATCTCCCTCCACACCGTCCCAACACACACTCCATGCGTCAGACGCAGAGTGAATCTCCCTCCACACCGTCCCATCACACACTCCCGGTGTCAGACACAGAGTGAATCTCCTTCCACACCGTCCCATCACACACTCCCGGGGTCAGACACAGAGTGAATGTCCCTCCACACCGTCCCATTACACACTCCCTGGGTCAGACACAGAGTGAATCTCCCTCCACCCCGTCCCATCAGACACTCCCGGGGTCAGACACAGAGAGAATCTCCCTCCCCACCGTCCCATCACACACTCCATGGGTCAGACGCAGTGTGAATCTCCCTCCACACCGTCCCATCACACACTCCATGGGTCAGACGCAGAGTGAATCTCCCACAACACCGTCCCATCACACACTCCCGGGATCAGGCACAGAGTGAATCTCCCTCCACACCGTCCCATCAGACACTCCCGGGGTCAGACACAGAGTGAATCTCCCTCCACACCGTCCCATCAGACACTCCCGGGGTCAGACACAGAGTGAATCTCCCTCCACACCGTCCCATCACACACTCCATGGGTCAGACGCAGAGTGAATCTCCCTCCACACCGTCCCATCACACACTCCCGGGATCAGGCACAGAGTGAATCTCCCTCCACACCGTCCCATCACACACTCCCTGGGTCAGACACAGAGTGAATCTCCCTCCACACCGTCCGATCAGACACTCCCGGGGTCAGACACAGAGTGAATCTCCCTCCACACCGTCCCATCACACACTCCCGGGGTCAGACACAGAGTGAATCTCCCTCCACTCCGTCCCATCACACACTCCATGGGTCAGACGCAGAGAGAATCTCCCTCCACACCGTCCCATCACACACTCCCGGGATCAGGCACAGACTGAATCTCCCTCCACACCGTCCCATCACACACTCCCTGGGTCAGACGAAGAGTGAATCTCCCTCCACACCGTCCCATCACACACCCCATGGGTCAGACGCAGAGTGAATCTCCCTCCACACCGTCCCATCACACACTCCCTGGGTCAGACACAGAGTGAATCTCCCTCCACACCGTCCCATTAGACACTCCCGGGGTCAGACACAGAGTGAATCTCCCTCCACACCGTCCCATCACACACTCCATGCGTCAGACGCAGAGTGAATCACCCACCACACCGTCCCATCACACACTCCCGGGATCAGGCACAGAGTGAATCTCCCACCACACCGTCCCATCAGACAATCCCGTGGTCAGACACAGAGTGAAACTCCCTCCACACCGTCCCATCAGACACTCCCGGGGTCTGACACAAAGTGAATCTCCCTCCACACCGTCCCATCACACACTCCCGGTGTCAGACACAGAGTGACTCTCCCTCCACACCGTCCCATCACACACTACCGGGGTCAGACACAGAGTGAATGTCCCTCCACACCGTCCCATCACACACTCCATGGGTCAGACGCAGAGTGAATCTCCCTCCACACCGTCCCATCACACACTCCCGGGATCAGGCACAGAGTGAATCTCCCTCCACACCGTCCCATCACACACTCCCGGTGACAGACACAGAGTGAATCTCCCTCAACACCGTCCCATCACACACTCCATGGGTCAGACGCAGAGTGAATCTCCCTCCACACCGTCCCATCACACACTCCCGTTATCAGGCACAGAGTGAATCTCCCTCCACACCGTCCCATCACACACTCCCTGGGTCAGACACAGAGTGAATCTCCCTCCACACCGTCCCATCAGACACTCCCGGGGTCAGACACAGAGTGAATCTCCCTCCACACCGTCCCATCACACACTCCCGGGGTCAGACACAGAGTGAATCTCCCTCCGCACCGTCCCATCACACACTCCATGGGTCAGACGCAGAGTGAATCACCCTCCACACCGTCCCATCACACACACCCGGGATCAGGCACAGAGTGAATCTCCCTTCACACCGTCCCATCACACACTCCCGGTGACAGACACAGAGTGAATCTCCCTCAACACCGTTCCATCACACACTCCATGGGTCAGACGCAGAGTGAATCTCCCTCCACACCGTCCCATCACACACTCCCTGGGTCAGACACAGAGTGAATCTCCCTCCACCCCGTCCCATCAGACACTCCCGGGGTCAGACACAGAGAGAATCTCCCTCCCCATCGTCCCATCACACACTCCATGGGTCAGACGCTGTGTGAATCTCCCTCCACACCGTCCCATCACACACTCCATGGGTCAGACGCAGAGTGAATCTCCCACAACACCGTCCCATCACACACTCCCGGGATCAGGCACAGAGTGAATCTCCCTCCACACCGTCCCATCAGACACTCCCGGGGTCAGACACAGAGTGAATCTCCCTCCACACCGTCCCATCAGACACTCCCGGGGTCAGACACAGAGTGAATCTCCCTCCACACCGTCCCATCACACACTCCATGGGTCAGACGCAGAGTGATTCTCCCTCCGCACCGTCCCATCACACACTCCCGGGATCAGGCACAGAGTGAATCTCCCTCCACACCGTCCCATCACACACTCCCTGGGTCAGACACAGAGTGAATCTCCCTCCACACCGTCCGATCAGACACTCCCGGGGTCAGACACAGAGTGAATCTCCCTCCACACCGTCCCATCACACACTCCCGGGGTCAGACACAGAGTGAATCTCCCTCCACTCCGTCCCATCACACACTCCATGGGTCAGACGCAGAGAGAATCTCCCTCCACACCGTCCCATCACACACTCCCGGGATCAGGCACAGACTGAATCTCCCTCCGCACCGTCCCATCACACACTCCCTGGGTCAGACGCAGAGTGAATCTCCCTCCACACCGTCCCATCACACACTCCATGGGTCAGACGCAGAGTGAATCTCCCTCCACACCGTCCAATCACACACTCCCTGGGTCAGACACAGAGTGAATCTCCCTCCACACCGTCCCATCACACACTCCCGGGGTCAGACACAGAGTGAATCTCCCTCCACACCGTCCCATCACACACTCCATGCGTCAGACGCAGAGTGAATCTCCCACCACACCGTCCCATCACACACTCCCGGGATCAGGCACAGAGTGAATCTCCCTCCACACCGTCCCATCAGACAATCCCGTGGTCAGACACAGAGTGAAACTCCCTCCACACCGTCCCATCAGACACTCCCGGGGTCTGACACAAAGTGAATCTCCCTCCACACCGTCCCATCACACACTCCCGGTGTCAGACACAGAGTGAATCTCCCTCCACACCGTCCCATCACACACTACCGGGGTCAGACACAGAGTGAATGTCCCTCCACACCGTCCAATCAGACAATCCCGTGGTCAGACACAGAGTGAAACTCCCTCCACACCGTCCCATCAGACACTCCCGGGGTCTGACACAAAGTGAATCTCCCTCCACACCGTCCCATCACACACTCCCGGTGTCAGACACAGAGTGAATCTCCCTCCACACCGTCCCATCACACACTACCGGGGTCAGACACAGAGTGAATGTCCCTCCACACCGTCCCATCACACACTCCATGGGTCAGACGCAGAGTGAATCACCCACCACACCGTCCCATCACACACTCCCGGGATCAGGCACAGAGTGAATCTCCCACCACACCGTCCCATCAGACAATCCCGTGGTCAGACACAGAGTGAAACTCCCTCCACACCGTCCCATCAGACACTCCCGGGGTCTGACACAAAGTGAATCTCCCTCCACACCGTCCCATCACACACTCCCGGTGTCAGACACAGAGTGACTCTCCCTCCACACCGTCCCATCACACACTACCGGGGTCAGACACAGAGTGAATGTCCCTCCACACCGTCCCATCACACACTCCATGGGTCAGACGCAGAGTGAATCTCCCTCCACACCGTCCCATCACACACTCCCGGGATCAGGCACAGAGTGAATCTCCCTCCACACCGTCCCATCACACACTCCCGGTGACAGACACAGAGTGAATCTCCCTCAACACCGTCCCATCACACACTCCATGGGTCAGACGCAGAGTGAATCTCCCTCCACACCGTCCCATCACACACTCCCGTTATCAGGCACAGAGTGAATCTCCCTCCACACCGTCCCATCACACACTCCCTGGGTCAGACACAGAGTGAATCTCCCTCCACACCGTCCCATCAGACACTCCCGGGGTCAGACACAGAGTGAATCTCCCTCCACACCGTCCCATCACACACTCCCGGGGTCAGACACAGAGTGAATCTCCCTCCGCACCGTCCCATCACACACTCCATGGGTCAGACGCAGAGTGAATCACCCTCCACACCGTCCCATCACACACACCCGGGATCAGGCACAGAGTGAATCTCCCTTCACACCGTCCCATCACACACTCCCGGTGACAGACACAGAGTGAATCTCCCTCAACACCGTTCCATCACACACTCCATGGGTCAGACGCAGAGTGAATCTCCCTCCACACCGTCCCATCACACACTCCCTGGGTCAGACACAGAGTGAATCTCCCTCCACCCCGTCCCATCAGACACTCCCGGGGTCAGACACAGAGAGAATCTCCCTCCCCATCGTCCCATCACACACTCCATGGGTCAGACGCTGTGTGAATCTCCCTCCACACCGTCCCATCACACACTCCATGGGTCAGACGCAGAGTGAATCTCCCACAACACCGTCCCATCACACACTCCCGGGATCAGGCACAGAGTGAATCTCCCTCCACACCGTCCCATCAGACACTCCCGGGGTCAGACACAGAGTGAATCTCCCTCCACACCGTCCCATCAGACACTCCCGGGGTCAGACACAGAGTGAATCTCCCTCCACACCGTCCCATCACACACTCCATGGGTCAGACGCAGAGTGATTCTCCCTCCGCACCGTCCCATCACACACTCCCGGGATCAGGCACAGAGTGAATCTCCCTCCACACCGTCCCATCACACACTCCCTGGGTCAGACACAGAGTGAATCTCCCTCCACACCGTCCGATCAGACACTCCCGGGGTCAGACACAGAGTGAATCTCCCTCCACACCGTCCCATCACACACTCCCGGGGTCAGACACAGAGTGAATCTCCCTCCACTCCGTCCCATCACACACTCCATGGGTCAGACGCAGAGAGAATCTCCCTCCACACCGTCCCATCACACACTCCCGGGATCAGGCACAGACTGAATCTCCCTCCGCACCGTCCCATCACACACTCCCTGGGTCAGACGCAGAGTGAATCTCCCTGCACACCGTCCCATCACACACTCCATGGGTCAGACGCAGAGTGAATCTCCCACCACACCGTCCCATCACACACTCCCGGGATCAGGCACAGAGTGAATCTCCCTCCACACCGTCCCATCAGACAATCCCGTGGTCAGACACAGAGTGAAACTCCCTCCACACCGTCCCATCAGACACTCCCGGGGTCTGACACAAAGTGAATCTCCCTCCACACCGTCCCATCACACACTCCCGGTGTCAGACACAGAGTGAATCTCCCTCCACACCGTCCCATCACACACTACCGGGGTCAGACACAGAGTGAATGTCCCTCCACACCGTCCAATCAGACAATCCCGTGGTCAGACACAGAGTGAAACTCCCTCCACACCGTCCCATCAGACACTCCCGGGGTCTGACACAAAGTGAATCTCCCTCCACACCGTCCCATCACACACTCCCGGTGTCAGACACAGAGTGAATCTCCCTCCACACCGTCCCATCACACACTACCGGGGTCAGACACAGAGTGAATGTCCCTCCACACCGTCCCATCACACACTCCATGGGTCAGACGCAGAGTGAATCTCCCTCCACACCGTCCCATCACACACTCCCGGGATCAGGCACAGAGTGAATCTCCCTCCACACCGTCCCATCACACACTCCCGGTGACAGACACAGAGTGAATCTCCCTCCACACCGTCCCATCACACACTCCCGTTATCAGGCACAGAGTGAATCTCCCTCCACACCGTCCCATCACACACTCCCTGGGTCAGACACAGAGTGAATCTCCCTCCACACCGTCCCATCAGACACTCCCGGGGTCAGACACAGAGTGAATCTCCCTCCACACCGTCCCATCACACACTCCCGGGGTCAGACACAGAGTGAATCTCCCTCCGCACCGTCCCATCACACACTCCATGGGTCAGACGCAGAGTGAATCTCCCTCCACACCGTCCCATCACACACTCCATGGGTCAGACGCAGAGTGAATCTCCCTCCACACCGTCCCATCAGACACTCCCGGGGTCAGACACAGAGTGAATCTCCCTCCACACCGTCCCATCACACACTCCATGGGTCAGACGCAGAGTGAATCTCCCTCCACACCGTCCCATCACATACTCCCTGGGTCAGACGCAGAGTGAATCTCCCTCCACACCGTCCCATCAGACACTCCCGGGGTCAGAAACAGAGTGAATCTCCCTCCACACCGTCCCATCACACACTCCCGGGGTCAGACACAGAGTGAATCTCCCTCCGCACCGTCCCATCACACACTCCATGGGTCAGACGCAGAGTGAATCACCCTCCACACCGCCCCATCACACACTCCATGGGTCAGACGCAGAGTGAATCTCCCTCCACACCGTCCCATCACACACTCCCTGGGTCAGACACAGAGTGAATCTCCCTCCACACCGTCCCATCAGACACTCCCGGGGTCAGACGCAGAGTGAATCTCCCACCACACCGTCCCATCACACACTCCCGGGATCAGGCACAGAGTGAATCTCCCTCCACACCGTCCCATCAGACAATCCCGTGGTCAGACACAGAGTGAAACTCCCTCCACACCGTCCCATCAGACACTCCCGGGGTCTGACACAAAGTGAATCTCCCTCCACACCGTCACATCACATACTCCCGGTGTCAGACACAGAGTGAATCTCCCTCCACACCGTCCCATCACACACTACCGGGGTCAGACACAGAGTGAATGTCCCTCCACACCGTCCCATCACACACTCCATGGGTCAGACGCAGAGTAAATCTCCCTCCACACCGTCCCATCACACACTCCCGGGATCAGGCACAGAGTCAATCTCCCTCCACACCGTCCCATCACACACTCCCGGTGACAGACACAGAGTGAATCTCCCTCAACACCGTCCCATCACACACTCCATGGGTCAGACGCAGAGTGAATCTCCCTCCACACCGTCCCATCACACACTCCCGTTATCAGGCACAGAGTGAATCTCCCTCCACACCGTCCCATCACACACTCCCTGGGTCAGACACAGAGTGAATCTCCCTCCACACCGTCCCATCAGACACTCCCGGGGTCAGACACAGAGTGAATCTCCCTCCACACCGTCCCATCACACACTCCCGGGGTCAGACACAGAGTGAAACTCCCTCCGCACCGTCCCATCACACACTCCATGGGTCAGACGCAGAGTGAATCACCCTCCACACCGTCCCATCACACACTCCCGGGATCAGGCACAGAGTGAATCTCCCTTCACACCGTCCCATCACACACTCCCGGTGACAGACACAGAGTGAATCTCCCTCCACACCGTCCCAACACACACTCCATGCGTCAGACGCAGAGTGAATCTCCCTCCACACCGTCCCATCACACACTCCCGGTGTCAGACACAGAGTGAATCTCCTTCCACACCGTCCCATCACACACTCCCGGGGTCAGACACAGAGTGAATGTCCCTCCACACCGTCCCATTACACACTCCCTGGGTCAGACACAGAGTGAATCTCCCTCCACCCCGTCCCATCAGACACTCCCGGGGTCAGACACAGAGAGAATCTCCCTCCCCACCGTCCCATCACACACTCCATGGGTCAGACGCAGTGTGAATCTCCCTCCACACCGTCCCATCACACACTCCATGGGTCAGACGCAGAGTGAATCTCCCACAACACCGTCCCATCACACACTCCCGGGATCAGGCACAGAGTGAATCTCCCTCCACACCGTCCCATCAGACACTCCCGGGGTCAGACACAGAGTGAATCTCCCTCCACACCGTCCCATCAGACACTCCCGGGGTCAGACACAGAGTGAATCTCCCTCCACACCGTCCCATCACACACTCCATGGGTCAGACGCAGAGTGAATCTCCCTCCACACCGTCCCATCACACACTCCCGGGATCAGGCACAGAGTGAATCTCCCTCCACACCGTCCCATCACACACTCCCTGGGTCAGACACAGAGTGAATCTCCCTCCACACCGTCCGATCAGACACTCCCGGGGTCAGACACAGAGTGAATCTCCCTCCACACCGTCCCATCACACACTCCCGGGGTCAGACACAGAGTGAATCTCCCTCCACTCCGTCCCATCACACACTCCATGGGTCAGACGCAGAGAGAATCTCCCTCCACACCGTCCCATCACACACTCCCGGGATCAGGCACAGACTGAATCTCCCTCCACACCGTCCCATCACACACTCCCTGGGTCAGACGAAGAGTGAATCTCCCTCCACACCGTCCCATCACACACCCCATGGGTCAGACGCAGAGTGAATCTCCCTCCACACCGTCCCATCACACACTCCCTGGGTCAGACACAGAGTGAATCTCCCTCCACACCGTCCCATTAGACACTCCCGGGGTCAGACACAGAGTGAATCTCCCTCCACACCGTCCCATCACACACTCCATGCGTCAGACGCAGAGTGAATCACCCACCACACCGTCCCATCACACACTCCCGGGATCAGGCACAGAGTGAATCTCCCACCACACCGTCCCATCAGACAATCCCGTGGTCAGACTCAGAGTGAAACTCCCTCCACACCGTCCCATCAGACACTCCCGGGGTCTGACACAAAGTGAATCTCCCTCCACACCGTCCCATCACACACTCCCGGTGTCAGACACAGAGTGACTCTCCCTCCACACCGTCCCATCACACACTACCGGGGTCAGACACAGAGTGAATGTCCCTCCACACCGTCCCATCACACACTCCATGGGTCAGACGCAGAGTGAATCTCCCTCCACACCGTCCCATCACACACTCCCGGGATCAGGCACAGAGTGAATCTCCCTCCACACCGTCCCATCACACACTCCCGGTGACAGACACAGAGTGAATCTCCCTCAACACCGTCCCATCACACACTCCATGGGTCAGACGCAGAGTGAATCTCCCTCCACACCGTCCCATCACACACTCCCGTTATCAGGCACAGAGTGAATCTCCCTCCACACCGTCCCATCACACACTCCCTGGGTCAGACACAGAGTGAATCTCCCTCCACACCGTCCCATCAGACACTCCCGGGGTCAGACACAGAGTGAATCTCCCTCCACACCGTCCCATCACACACTCCCGGGGTCAGACACAGAGTGAATCTCCCTCCGCACCGTCCCATCACACACTCCATGGGTCAGACGCAGATTGAATCACCCTCCACACCGTCCCATCACACACTCCCGGGATCAGGCACAGAGTGAATCTCCCTTCACACCGTCCCATCACACACTCCCGGTGACAGACACAGAGTGAATCTCCCTCAACACCGTTCCATCACACACTCCATGGGTCAGACGCAGAGTGAATCTCCCTCCACACCGTCCCATCACACACTCCCTGGGTCAGACACAGAGTGAATCTCCCTCCACCCCGTCCCATCAGACACTCCCGGGGTCAGACACAGAGAGAATCTCCCTCCCCATCGTCCCATCACACACTCCATGGGTCAGACGCTGTGTGAATCTCCCTCCACACCGTCCCATCACACACTCCATGGGTCAGACGCAGAGTGAATCTCCCACAACACCGTCCCATCACACACTCCCGGGATCAGGCACAGAGTGAATCTCCCTCCACACCGTCCCATCAGACACTCCCGGGGTCAGACACAGAGTGAATCTCCCTCCACACCGTCCCATCAGACACTCCCGGGGTCAGACACAGAGTGAATCTCCCTCCACACCGTCCCATCACACACTCCATGGGTCAGACGCAGAGTGATTCTCCCTCCGCACCGTCCCATCACACACTCCCGGGATCAGGCACAGAGTGAATCTCCCTCCACACCGTCCCATCACACACTCCCTGGGTCAGACACAGAGTGAATCTCCCTCCACACCGTCCGATCAGACACTCCCGGGGTCAGACACAGAGTGAATCTCCCTCCACACCGTCCCATCACACACTCCCGGGGTCAGACACAGAGTGAATCTCCCTCCACTCCGTCCCATCACACACTCCATGGGTCAGACGCAGAGAGAATCTCCCTCCACACCGTCCCATCACACACTCCCGGGATCAGGCACAGACTGAATCTCCCTCCGCACCGTCCCATCACACACTCCCTGGGTCAGACGCAGTGTGAATCTCCCTCCACACCGTCCCATCACACACTCCATGGGTCAGACGCAGAGTGAATCTCCCTCCACACCGTCCAATCACACACTCCCTGGGTCAGACACAGAGTGAATCTCCCTCCACACCGTCCCATCAGACACTCCCGGGGTCAGACACAGAGTGAATCTCCCTCCACACCGTCCCATCACACACTCCATGCGTCAGACGCAGAGTGAATCTCCCACCACACCGTCCCATCACACACTCCCGGGATCAGGCACAGAGTGAATCTCCCTCCACACCGTCCCATCAGACAATCCCGTGGTCAGACACAGAGTGAAACTCCCTCCACACCGTCCCATCAGACACTCCCGGGGTCTGACACAAAGTGAATCTCCCTCCACACCGTCCCATCACACACTCCCGGTGTCAGACACAGAGTGAATCTCCCTCCACACCGTCCCATCACACACTACCGGGGTCAGACACAGAGTGAATGTCCCACCACACCGTCCCATCACACACTCCATGGGTCAGACGCAGAGTGAATCTCCCTCCACACCGTCCCATCACACACTCCCGGGATCAGGCACAGAGTGAATCTCCCTCCACACCGTCCCATCACACACTCCCGGTGACAGACACAGAGTGAATCTCCCTCCACACCGTCCCATCACACACTCCCGTTATCAGGCACAGAGTGAATCTCCCTCCACACCGTCCCATCACACACTCCCTGGGTCAGACACAGAGTGAATCTCCCTCCACACCGTCCCATCAGACACTCCCGGGGTCAGACACAGAGTGAATCTCCCTCCACACCGTCCCATCACACACTCCCGGGGTCAGACACAGAGTGAATCTCCCTCCGGACCGTCCCATCACACACTCCATGGGTCAGACGCAGAGTGAATCTCCCTCCACACCGTCCCATCACACACTCCATGGGTCAGACGCAGAGTGAATCTCCCTCCACACCGTCCCATCAGACACTCCCGGGGTCAGACACAGAGTGAATCTCCCTCCACACCGTCCCATCACACACTCCATGGGTCAGACGCAGAGTGAATCTCCCTCCACACCGTCCCATCACACACTCCCTGGGTCAGACGCAGAGTGAATCTCCCTCCACACCGTCCCATCAGACACTCCCGGGGTCAGACACAGAGTGAATCTCCCTCCACACCGTCCCATCACACACTCCCGGTGTCAGACACAGAGTGAATCTCCCTCCACACCGTCCCATCACACACTCCCGGGGTCAGACACAGAGTGAATCTCCCTCCGCACCGTCCCATCACACACTCCATGGGTCAGACGCAGAGTGAATCTCCCTCCACACCGTCCCATCACACACTCCATGGGTCAGACGCAGAGTGAATCTCCCTCCACACCGTCCCATCAGACACTCCCGGGGTCAGACACAGAGTGAATCTCCCTCCACACCGTCCCATCACACACTCCATGGGTCAGACGCAGAGTGAATCTCCCTCCACACCGTCCCATCACATACTCCCTGGGTCAGACGCAGAGTGAATCTCCCTCCACACCGTCCCATCAGACACTCCCGGGGTCAGAAACAGAGTGAATCTCCCTCCACACCGTCCCATCACACACTCCCGGGGTCAGACACAGAGTGAATCTCCCTCCGCACCGTCCCATCACACACTCCATGGGTCAGACGCAGAGTGAATCACCCTCCACACCGCCCCATCACACACTCCATGGGTCAGACGCAGAGTGAATCTCCCTCCACACCGTCCCATCACACACTCCCTGGGTCAGACACAGAGTGAATCTCCCTCCACACCGTCCCATCAGACACTCCCGGGGTCAGACACAGAGTGAATCTCCCTCCACACCGTCCCATCACACACTCCATGCGTCAGACGCAGAGTGAATCTCCCACCACACCGTCCCATCACACACTCCCGGGATCAGGCACAGAGTGAATCTCCCTCCACACCGTCCCATCAGACAATCCCGTGGTCAGACACAGAGTGAAACTCCCTCCACACCGTCCCATCAGACACTCCCGGGGTCTGACACAAAGTGAATCTCCCTCCACACCGTCACATCACATACTCCCGGTGTCAGACACAGAGTGAATCTCCCTCCACACCGTCCCATCACACACTACCGGGGTCAGACACAGAGTGAATGTCCCTCCACACCGTCCCATCACACACTCCATGGGTCAGACGCAGAGTAAATCTCCCTCCACACCGTCCCATCACACACTCCCGGGATCAGGCACAGAGTCAATCTCCCTCCACACCGTCCCATCACACACTCCCGGTGACAGACACAGAGTGAATCTCCCTCAACACCGTCCCATCACACACTCCATGGGTCAGACGCAGAGTGAATCTCCCTCCACACCGTCCCATCACACACTCCCGTTATCAGGCACAGAGTGAATCTCCCTCCACACCGTCCCATCACACACTCCCTGGGTCAGACACAGAGTGAATCTCCCTCCACACCGTCCCATCAGACACTCCCGGGGTCAGACACAGAGTGAATCTCCCTCCACACCGTCCCATCACACACTCCCGGGGTCAGACACAGAGTGAATCTCCCTCCGCACCGTCCCATCACACACTCCATGGGTCAGACGCAGAGTGAATCACCCTCCACACCGTCCCATCACACACTCCCGGGATCAGGCACAGAGTGAATCTCCCTTCACACCGTCCCATCACACACTCCCGGTGACAGACACAGAGTGAATCTCCCTCCACACCGTCCCAACACACGCTCCATGCGTCAGACGCAGAGTGAATCTCCCTCCACACCGTCCCATCACACACTCCCGGTGTCAGACACAGAGTGAATCTCCTTCCACACCGTCCCATCACACACTCCCGGGGTCAGACACAGAGTGAATGTCCCTCCACACCGTCCCATTACACACTCCCTGGGTCAGACACAGAGTGAATCTCCCTCCACCCCGTCCCATCAGACACTCCCGGGGTCAGACACAGAGAGAATCTCCCTCCCCACCGTCCCATCACACACTCCATGGGTCAGACGCAGTGTGAATCTCCCTCCACACCGTCCCATCACACACTCCATGGGTCAGACGCAGAGTGAATCTCCCACAACACCGTCCCATCACACACTCCCGGGATCAGGCACAGAGTGAATCTCCCTCCACACCGTCCCATCAGACACTTCCGGGGTCAGACACAGAGTGAATCTCCCTCCACACCGTCCCATCAGACACTCCCGGGGTCAGACACAGAGTGAATCTCCCTCCACACCGTCCCATCACACACTCCATGGGTCAGACGCAGAGTGAATCTCCCTCCACACCGTCCCATCACACACTCCCGGGATCAGGCACAGAGTGAATCTCCCTCCACACCGTCCCATCACACACTCCCTGGGTCAGACACAGAGTGAATCTCCCTCCACACCGTCCGATCAGACACTCCCGGGGTCAGACACAGAGTGAATCTCCCTCCACACCGTCCCATCACACACTCCCGGGGTCAGACACAGAGTGAATCTCCCTCCACTCCGTCCCATCACACACTCCATGGGTCAGACGCAGAGAGAATCTCCCTCCACACCGTCCCATCACACACTCCCGGGATCAGGCACAGACTGAATCTCCCTCCACACCGTCCCATCACACACTCCCTGGGTCAGACGAAGAGTGAATCTCCCTCCACACCGTCCCATCACACACCCCATGGGTCAGACGCAGAGTGAATCTCCCTCCACACCGTCCCATCACACACTCCCTGTGTCAGACACAGAGTGAATCTCCCTCCACACCGTCCCATTAGACACTCCCGGGGTCAGACACAGAGTGAATCTCCCTCCACACCGTCCCATCACACACTCCATGCGTCAGACGCAGAGTGAATCACCCACCACACCGTCCCATCACACACTCCCGGGATCAGGCACAGAGTGAATCTCCCACCACACCGTCCCATCAGACAATCCCGTGGTCAGACACAGAGTGAAACTCCCTCCACACCGTCCCATCAGACACTCCCGGGGTCTGACACAAAGTGAATCTCCCTCCACACCGTCCCATCACACACTCCCGGTGTCAGACACAGAGTGACTCTCCCTCCACACCGTCCCATCACACACTACCGGGGTCAGACACAGAGTGAATGTCCCTCCACACCGTCCCATCACACACTCCATGGGTCAGACGCAGAGTGAATCTCCCTCCACACCGTCCCATCACACACTCCCGGGATCAGGCACAGAGTGAATCTCCCTCCACACCGTCCCATCACACACTCCCGGTGACAGACACAGAGTGAATCTCCCTCAACACCGTCCCATCACACACTCCATGGGTCAGACGCAGAGTGAATCTCCCTCCACACCGTCCCATCACACACTCCCGTTATCAGGCACAGAGTGAATCTCCCTCCACACCGTCCCATCACACACTCCCTGGGTCAGACACAGAGTGAATCTCCCTCCACACCGTCCCATCAGACACTCCCGGGGTCAGACACAGAGTGAATCTCCCTCCACACCGTCCCATCACACACTCCCGGGGTCAGACACAGAGTGAATCTCCCTCCGCACCGTCCCATCACACACTCCATGGGTCAGACGCAGAGTGAATCACCCTCCACACCGTCCCATCACACACTCCCGGGATCAGGCACAGAGTGAATCTCCCTTCACACCGTCCCATCACACACTCCCGGTGACAGACACAGAGTGAATCTCCCTCAACACCGTTCCATCACACACTCCATGGGTCAGACGCAGAGTGAATCTCCCTCCACACCGTCCCATCACACACTCCCTGGGTCAGACACAGAGTGAATCTCCCTCCACCCCGTCCCATCAGACACTCCCGGGGTCAGACACAGAGAGAATCTCCCTCCCCATCGTCCCATCACACACTCCATGGGTCAGACGATGTGTGAATCTCCCTCCACACCGTCCCATCACACACTCCATGGGTCAGACGCAGAGTGAATCTCCCACAACACCGTCCCATCACACACTCCCGGGATCAGGCACAGAGTGAATCTCCCTCCACACCGTCCCATCAGACACTCCCGGGGTCAGACACAGAGTGAATCTCCCTCCACACCGTCCCATCAGACACTCCCGGGGTCAGACACAGAGTGAATCTCCCTCCACACCGTCCCATCACACACTCCATGGGTCAGACGCAGAGTGAATCTCCCTCCGCACCGTCCCATCACACACTCCCGGGATCAGGCACAGAGTGAATCTCCCTCCACACCGTCCCATCACACACTCCCTGGGTCAGACACAGAGTGAATCTCCCTCCACACCGTCCCATCACACACTCCCGGGGTCAGACACAGAGTGAATCTCCCTCCACTCCGTCCCATCACACACTCCATGGGTCAGACGCAGAGAGAATCTCCCTCCACACCGTCCCATCACACACTCCCGGGATCAGGCAGAGACTGAATCTCCCTCCGCACCGTCCCATCACACACTCCCTGGGTCAGACGCAGAGTGAATCTCCCTCCACACCGTCCCATCACACACTCCATGGGTCAGACGCAGAGTGAATCTCCCTCCACACCGTCCAATCACACACTCCCTGGGTCAGACACAGAGTGAATCTCCCTCCACACCGTCCCATCAGACACTCCCGGGGTCAGACACAGAGTGAATCTCCCTCCACACCGTCCCATCACACACTCCATGCGTCAGACGCAGAGTGAATCTCCCACCACACCGTCCCATCACACACTCCCGGGATCAGGCACAGAGTGAATCTCCCTCCACACCGTCCCATCAGACAATCCCGTGGTCAGACACAGAGTGAAACTCCCTCCACACCGTCCCATCAGACACTCCCGGGGTCTGACACAAAGTGAATCTCCCTCCACACCGTCCCATCACACACTCCCGGTGTCAGACACAGAGTGAATCTCCCTCCACACCGTCCCATCACACACTACCGGGGTCAGACACAGAGTGAATGTCCCTCCACACCGTCCCATCACACACTCCATGGGTCAGACGCAGAGTGAATCTCCCTCCACACCGTCCCATCACACACTCCCGGGATCAGGCACAGAGTGAATCTCCCTCCACACCGTCCCATCACACACTCCCGGTGACAGACACAGAGTGAATCTCCCTCCACACCGTCCCATCACACACTCCCGTTATCAGGCACAGAGTGAATCTCCCTCCACACCGTCCCATCACACACTCCCTGGGTCAGACACAGAGTGAATCTCCCTCCACACCGTCCCATCAGACACTCCCGGGGTCAGACACAGAGTGAATCTCCCTCCACACCGTCCCATCACACACTCCCGGGGTCAGACACAGAGTGAATCTCCCTCCGCACCGTCCCATCACACACTCCATGGGTCAGACGCAGAGTGAATCTCCCTCCACACCGTCCCATCACACACTCCATGGGTCAGACGCAGAGTGAATCTCCCTCCACACCGTCCCATCAGACACTCCCGGGGTCAGACACAGAGTGAATCTCCCTCCACACCGTCCCATCACACACTCCATGGGTCAGACGCAGAGTGAATCTCCCTCCACACCGTCCCATCACACACTCCCTGGGTCAGACGCAGAGTGAATCTCCCTCCACACCGTCCCATCAGACACTCCCGGGGTCAGACACAGAGTGAATCTCCCTCCACACCGTCCCATCACACACTCCCGGGGTCAGACACAGAGTGAATCTCCCTCCGCACCGTCCCATCACACACTCCATGGGTCAGACGCAGAGTGAATCTCCCTCCACACCGCCCCATCACACACTCCATGCGTCAGACGCAGAGTGAATCTCCCACCACACCGTCCCATCACACACTCCCGGGATCAGGCACAGAGTGAATCTCCCTCCACACCGTCCCATCAGACAATCCCGTGGTCAGACACAGAGTGAAACTCCCTCCACACCGTCCCATCAGACACTCCCGGGGTCTGACACAAAGTGAATCTCCCTCCACACCGTCCCATCACACACTCCCGGTGTCAGACACAGAGTGAATCTCCCTCCACACCGTCCCATCACACACTACCGGGGTCAGACACAGAGTGAATGTCCCTCCACACCGTCCCATCACACACTCCATGGGTCAGACGCAGAGTAAATCTCCCTCCACACCGTCCCATCACACACTCCCGGGATCAGGCACAGAGTCAATCTCCCTCCACACCGTCCCATCACACACTCCCGGTGACAGACACAGAGTGAATCTCCCTCAACACCGTCCCATCACACACTCCATGGGTCAGACGCAGAGTGAATCTCCCTCCACACCGTCCCATCACACACTCCCGTTATCAGGCACAGAGTGAATCTCCCTCCACACCGTCCCATCACACACTCCCTGGGTCAGACACAGAGTGAATCTCCCTCCACACCGTCCCATCAGACACTCCCGGGGTCAGACACAGAGTGAATCTCCCTCCACACCGTCCCATCACACACTCCCGGGGTCAGACACAGAGTGAATCTCCCTCCGCACCGTCCCATCACACACTCCATGGGTCAGACGCAGAGTGAATCTCCCTCCACACCGTCCCATCACACACTCCCGGGATCAGGCACAGAGTGAATCTCCCTCCACACCGTCACATCACACACTCCCGGTGACAGACACAGAGTGAATCTCCCTCAACACCGTTCCATCACACACTCCATGGGTCAGACGCAGAGTGAATCTCCCTCCACACCGTCCCATCACACACTCCCTGGGTCAGACACAGAGTGAATCTCCCTCCACCCCGTCCCATCAGACACTCCCGGGGTCAGACACAGAGAGATTCTCCCTCCCCACCGTCCCATCACACACTCCATGGGTCAGACGCAGTGTGAATCACCCTCCACACCGTCCCATCACACACTCCATGGGTCAGACGCAGAGTGAATCTCCCACAACACCGTCCCATCACACACTCCCGTGATCAGGCACAGAGTGAATCTCCCTCCACACCGTCCCATCAGACACTCCCGGGGTCAGACACAGAGTGAATCTCCCTCCACACCGTCCCATCAGACACTCCCGGGGTCAGACACAGAGAGAATCTCCCTCCACCCCGTCCCATCAGACACTCCCGGGGTCAGACACAGAGAGATTCTCCCTCCCCACCGTCCCATCACACACTCCATGGGTCAGACGCAGTGTGAATCACCCTCCACACCGTCCCATCACACACTCCATGGGTCAGACGCAGAGTGAATCTCCCACAACACCGTCCCATCACACACTCCCGGGATCAGGCACAGAGTGAATCTCCCTCCACACCGTCCCATCAGACACTCCCGGGGTCAGACACAGAGTGAATCTCCCTCCACACCGTCCCATCAGACACTCCCGGGGTCAGACACAGAGAGAATCTCCCTCCCCATCGTCCCATCACACACTCCATGGGTCAGACGCTGTGTGAATCTCCCTCCACACCGTCCCATCACACACTCCATGGGTCAGACGCAGAGTGAATCTCCCACAACACCGTCCCATCACACACTCCCGGGATCAGGCACAGAGTGAATCTCCCTCCACACCGTCCCATCAGACACTCCCGGGGTCAGACACAGAGTGAATCTCCCTCCACACCGTCCCATCAGACACTCCCGGGGTCAGACACAGAGTGAATCTCCCTCCACACCGTCCCATCACACACTCCATGGGTCAGACGCAGAGTGAATCTCCCTCCGCACCGTCCCATCACACACTCCCGGGATCAGGCACAGAGTGAATCTCCCTCCACACCGTCCCATCACACACTCCCTGGGTCAGACACAGAGTGAATCTCCCTCCACACCGTCCGATCAGACACTCCCGGGGTCAGACACAGAGTGAATCTCCCTCCACACCGTCCCATCACACACTCCCGGGGTCAGACACAGAGTGAATCTCCCTCCACTCCGTCCCATCACACACTCCATGGGTCAGACGCAGAGAGAATCTCCCTCCACACCGTCCCATCACACACTCCCGGGATCAGGCACAGACTGAATCTCCCTCCGCACCGTCCCATCACACACTCCCTGGGTCAGACGCAGAGTGAATCTCCCTCCACACCGTCCCATCACACACTCCATGGGTCAGACGCAGAGTGAATCTCCCTCCACACCGTCCAATCACACACTCCCTGGGTCAGACACAGAGTGAATCTCCCTCCACACCGTCCCATCAGACACTCCCGGGGTCAGACACAGAGTGAATCTCCCTCCACACCGTCCCATCACACACTCCATGCGTCAGACGCAGAGTGAATCTCCCACCACACCGTCCCATCACACACTCCCGGGATCAGGCACAGAGTGAATCTCCCTCCACACCGTCCCATCAGACAATCCCGTGGTCAGACACAGAGTGAAACTCCCTCCACACCGTCCCATCAGACACTCCCGGGGTCTGACACAAAGTGAATCTCCCTCCACACCGTCCCATCACACACTCCCGGTGTCAGACACAGAGTGAATCTCCCTCCACACCGTCCCATCACACACTACCGGGGTCAGACACAGAGTGAATGTCCCTCCACACCGTCCCATCACACACTCCATGGGTCAGACGCAGAGTGAATCTCCCTCCACACCGTCCCATCACACACTCCCGGTGACAGGCACAGAGTGAATCTCCCTCCACACCGTCCCATCACACACTCCCGGTGACAGACACAGAGTGAATCTCCCTCCACACCGTCCCATCACACACTCCCGTTATCAGGCACAGAGTGAATCTCCCTCCACACCGTCCCATCACACACTCCCTGGGTCAGACACAGAGTGAATCTCCCTCCACACCGTCCCATCAGACACTCCCGGGGTCAGACACAGAGTGAATCTCCCTCCACACCGTCCCATCACACACTCCCGGGGTCAGACACAGAGTGAATCTCCCTCCGCACCGTCCCATCACACACTCCATGGGTCAGACGCAGAGTGAATCTCCCTCCACACCGTCCCATCACACACTCCATGGGTCAGACGCAGAGTGAATCTCCCTCCACACCGTCCCATCAGACACTCCCGGGGTCAGACACAGAGTGAATCTCCCTCCACACCGTCCCATCACACACTCCATGGGTCAGACGCAGAGTGAATCTCCCTCCACACCGTCCCATCACACACTCCCTGGGTCAGACGCAGAGTGAATCTCCCTCCACACCGTCCCATCAGACACTCCCGGGGTCAGACACAGAGTGAATCTCCCTCCACACCGTCCCATCACACACTCCCGGGGTCTGACACAAAGTGAATCTCCCTCCACACCGTCCCATCACACACTCCCGGTGTCAGACACAGAGTGAATCTCCCTCCACACCGTCCCATCACACACTACCGGGGTCAGACACAGAGTGAATGTCCCTCCACACCGTCCCATCACACACTCCATGGGTCAGACGCAGAGTAAATCTCCCTCCACACCGTCCCATCACACACTCCCGGGATCAGGCACAGAGTCAATCTCCCTCCACACCTTCCCATCACACACTCCCGGTGACAGACACAGAGTGAATCTCCCTCAACACCGTCCCATCACACACTCCATGGGTCAGACGCAGAGTGAATCTCCCTCCACACCGTCCCATCACACACTCCCGTTATCAGGCACAGAGTGAATCTCCCTCCACACCGTCCCATCACACACTCCCTGGGTCAGACACAGAGTGAATCTCCCTCCACACCGTCCCATCAGACACTCCCGGGGTCAGACACAGAGTGAATCTCCCTCCACACCGTCCCATCACACACTCCCGGGGTCAGACACAGAGTGAATCTCCCTCCGCACCGTCCCATCACACACTCCATGGGTCAGACGCAGAGTGAATCTCCCTCCACACCGTCCCATCACACACTCCCGGGATCAGGCACAGAGTGAATCTCCCTCCACACCGTCACATCACACACTCCCGGTGACAGACACAGAGTGAATCTCCCTCAACACCGTTCCATCACACACTCCATGGGTCAGACGCAGAGTGAATCTCCCTCCACACCGTCCCATCACACACTCCCTGGGTCAGACACAGAGTGAATCTCCCTCCACCCCGTCCCATCAGACACTCCCGGGGTCAGACACAGAGAGATTCTCCCTCCCCACCGTCCCATCACACACTCCATGGGTCAGACGCAGTGTGAATCACCCTCCACACCGTCCCATCACACACTCCATGGGTCAGACGCAGAGTGAATCTCCCACAACACCGTCCCATCACACACTCCCGGGATCAGGCACAGAGTGAATCTCCCTCCACACCGTCCCATCAGACACTCCCGGGGTCAGACACAGAGTGAATCTCCCTCCACACCGTCCCATCAGACACTCCCGGGGTCAGACACAGAGTGAATCTCCCTCCACACCGTCCCATCACACACTCCATGGGTCAGACGCAGAGTGAATCTCCCTCCACACCGTCCCATCACACACTCCCGGGATCAGGCACAGAGTGAATCTCCCTCCACACCGTCCCATCACACACTCCCTGGGTCAGACACAGAGTGAATCTCCCTCCACACCGTCCCATCACACACTCCCGGGATCAGGCACAGAGTGAATCTCCCTCCACACCGTCCCATCACACACTCCCGGTGACAGACACAGAGTGAATCTCCCTCAACACCGTCCCATCACACACTCCATGGGTCAGACGCAGAGTGAATCTCCCTCCACACCGTCCCATCAAACACTCCCGTTATCAGGCACAGAGTGAATCTCCCTCCACACCGTCCCATCACACACTCCCTGGGTCAGACACAGAGTGAATCTCCCTCCACACCGTCCCATCAGACACTCCCGGGGTCAGACACAGAGTGAATCTCCCTCCACACCGTCCCATCACACACTCCCGGGGTCAGACACAGAGTGAATCTCCCTCCGCACCGTCCCATCACACACTCCATGGGTCAGACGCAGAGTGAATCACCCTCCACACCGTCCCATCACACACTCCCGGGATCAGGCACAGAGTGAATCTCCCTTCACACCGTCCCATCACACACTCCCGGTGACAGACGCAGAGTGAATCTCCCTCAACACCGTTCCATCACACACTCCATGGGTCAGACGCAGAGTGAATCTCCCTCCACACCGTCCCATCACACACTCCCTGGGTCAGACACAGAGTGAATCTCCCTCCACCCCGTCCCATCAGACACTCCCGGGGTCAGACACAGAGAGAATCTCCCTCCCCATCGTCCCATCACACACTCCATGGGTCAGACGCTGTGTGAATCTCCCTCCACACCGTCCCATCACACACTCCATGGGTCAGACGCAGAGTGAATCTCCCACAACACCGTCCCATCACACACTCCCGGGATCAGTCACAGAGTGAATCTCCCTCCACACCGTCCCATCAGACACTCCCGGGGTCAGACACAGAGTGAATCTCCCTCCACACCGTCCCATCAGACACTCCCGGGGTCAGACACAGAGTGAATCTCCCTCCACACCGTCCCATCACACACTCCATGGGTCAGACGCAGAGTGAATCTCCCTCCACACCGTCCCATCACACACTCCCGGGATCAGGCACAGAGTGAATCTCCCTCCACACCGTCCCATCACACACTCCCTGGGTCAGACACAGAGTGAATCTCCCTCCACACCGTCCGATCAGACACTCCCGGGGTCAGACACAGAGTGAATCTCCCTCCACACCGTCCCATCACACACTCCCGGGGTCAGACACAGAGTGAATCTCCCTCCACTCCGTCCCATCACACACTCCATGGGACAGACGCAGTGAGAATCTCCCTCCACACCGTCCCATCACACACTCCCGGGATCAGGCACAGACTGAATCTCCCTCCGCACCGTCCCATCACACACTCCCTGGGTCAGACGCAGAGTGAATCTCCCTCCACACCGTCCCATCACACACTCCATGGGTCAGACGCAGAGTGAATCTCCCTCCACACCGTCCCATCACACACTCCCTGGGTCAGACACAGAGTGAATCTCCCTCCACACCGTCCCATCAGACACTCCCGGGGTCAGACGCAGAGTGAATCTCCCTCCACACCGTCCCATCACACACTCCATGCGTCAGACGCAGAGTGAATCTCCCACCACACCGTCCCATCACACACTCCCGGGATCAGGCACAGAGTGAATCTCCCTCCACACCGTCCCATCAGACAATCCCGTGGTCAGACACAGAGTGAAACTCCCTCCACACCGTCCCATCAGACACTCCCGGGGTCTGACACAAAGTGAATCTCCCTCCACACCGTCCCATCACACACTCCCGGTGTCAGACACAGAGTGAATCTCCCTCCACACCGTCCCATCACACACTACCGGGGTCAGACACAGAGTGAATGTCCCTCCACACCGTCCCATCACACACTCCATGGGTCAGACGCAGAGTGAATCTCCCTCCACACCGTCCCATCACACACTCCCGGGATCAGGCACAGAGTGAATCTCCCTCCACACCGTCCCATCACACACTCCCGGTGACAGACACAGAGTGAATCTCCCTCCACACCGTCCCATCACACACTCCCGTTATCAGGCACAGAGTGAATCTCCCTCCACACCGTCCCATCACACACTCCCTGGGTCAGACACAGAGTGAATCTCCCTCCACACCGTCCCATCAGACACTCCCGGGGTCAGACACAGAGTGAATCTCCCTCCACACCGTCCCATCACACACTCCCGGGGTCAGACACAGAGTGAATCTCCCTCCGCACCGTCCCATCACACACTCCATGGGTCAGACGCAGAGTGAATCTCCCTCCACACCGTCCCATCACACACTCCATGGGTCAGACGCAGAGTGAATCTCCCTCCACACCGTCCCATCAGACACTCCCGGGGTCAGACACAGAGTGAATCTCCCTCCACACCGTCCCATCACACACTCCATGGGTCAGACGCAGAGTGAATCTCCCTCCACACCGTCCCATCACACACTCCCTGGGTCAGACGCAGAGTGAATCTCCCTCCACACCGTCCCATCAGACACTCCCGGGGTCAGACACAGAGTGAATCTCCCTCCACACCGTCCCATCACACACTCCCGGGGTCAGACACAGAGTGAATCTCCCTCCGCACCGTCCCATCACACACTCCATGGGTCAGACGCAGAGTGAATCTCCCTCCACACCGCCCCATCACACACTCCATGGGTCAGACGCAGAGTGAATCTCCCTCCACACCGTCCCATCACACACTCCCTGGGTCAGACACAGAGTGAATCTCCCTCCACACCGTCCCATCAGACACTCCCGGGGTCAGACACAGAGTGAATCTCCCTCCACACCGTCCCATCACACACTCCATGCGTCAGACGCAGAGTGAATCTCCCACCACACCGTCCCATCACACACTCCCGGGATCAGGCACAGAGTGAATCTCCCTCCACACCGTCCCATCAGACAATCCCGTGGTCAGACACAGAGTGAAACTCCCTCCACACCGTCCCATCAGACACTCCCGGGGTCTGACACAAAGTGAATCTCCCTCCACACCGTCCCATCACACACTCCCGGTGTCAGACACAGAGTGAATCTCCCTCCACACCGTCCCATCACACACTACCGGGGTCAGACACAGAGTGAATGTCCCTCCACACCGTCCCATCACACACTCCATGGGTCAGACGCAGAGTAAATCTCCCTCCACACCGTCCCATCACACACTCCCGGGATCAGGCACAGAGTCAATCTCCCTCCACACCGTCCCATCACACACTCCCGGTGACAGACACAGAGTGAATCTCCCTCAACACCGTCCCATCACACACTCCATGGGTCAGACGCAGAGTGAATCTCCCTCCACACCGTCCCATCACACACTCCCGTTATCAGGCACAGAGTGAATCTCCCTCCACACCGTCCCATCACACACTCCCTGGGTCAGACACAGAGTGAATCTCCCTCCACACCGTCCCATCAGACACTCCCGGGGTCAGACACAGAGTGAATCTCCCTCCACACCGTCCCATCACACACTCCCGGGGTCAGACACAGAGTGAATCTCCCTCCGCACCGTCCCATCACACACTCCATGGGTCAGACGCAGAGTGAATCTCCCTCCACACCGTCCCATCACACACTCCCGGGATCAGGCACAGAGTGAATCTCCCTCCACACCGTCACATCACACACTCCCGGTGACAGACACAGAGTGAATCTCCCTCAACACCGTTCCATCACACACTCCATGGGTCAGACGCAGAGTGAATCTCCCTCCACACCGTCCCATCACACACTCCCTGGGTCAGACACAGAGTGAATCTCCCTCCACCCCGTCCCATCAGACACTCCCGGGGTCAGACACAGAGAGATTCTCCCTCCCCACCGTCCCATCACACACTCCATGGGTCAGACGCAGTGTGAATCACCCTCCACACCGTCCCATCACACACTCCATGGGTCAGACGCAGAGTGAATCTCCCACAACACCGTCCCATCACACACTCCCGGGATCAGGCACAGAGTGAATCTCCCTCCACACCGTCCCATCAGACACTCCCGGGGTCAGACACAGAGTGAATCTCCCTCCACACCGTCCCATCAGACACTCCCGGGGTCAGACACAGAGTGAATCTCCCTCCACACCGTCCCATCACACACTCCATGGGTCAGACGCAGAGTGAATCTCCCTCCACACCGTCCCATCACACACTCCCGGGATCAGGCACAGAGTGAATCTCCCTCCACACCGTCCCATCACACACTCCCTGGGTCAGACACAGAGTGAATCTCCCTCCACACCGTCCGATCAGACACTCCCGGGGTCAGACACAGAGTGAATCTCCCTCCACACCGTCCCATCACACATTCCCGGGGTCAGACACAGAGTGAATCTCCCTCCACTCCGTCCCATCACACACTCCCTGGGTCAGACACAGAGTGAATCTCCCTCCACACCGTCCCATCAGACACTCCCGGGGTCAGACACAGAGTGAATCTCCCTCCACACCGTCCCATCACACACTCCCGGGGTCAGACACAGAGTGAATCTCCCTCCGCACCGTCCCATCACACACTCCATGGGTCAGACGCAGAGTGAATCTCCCTCCACACCGTCCCATCACACACTCCCGGGATCAGGCACAGAGTGAATCTCCCTCCACACCGTCCCATCACACACTCCCGGTGACAGACACAGAGTGAAACTCCCTCCACACCGTCCCATCAGACACTCCCGGGGTCTGACACAAAGTGAATCTCCCTCCACACCGTCAGATCACATACTCCCGGTGTCAGACACAGGGTGAATCTCCCTCCACACCGTCCCATCACACACTACCGGGGTCAGACACAGAGTGAATGTCCCTCCACACCGTCCCATCACACACTCCATGGGTCAGACGCAGAGTAAATCTCCCTCCACACCGTCCCATCACACACTCCCGGGATCAGGCACAGAGTCAATCTCCCTCCACACCGTCCCATCACACACTCCCGGTGACAGACACAGAGTGAATCTCCCTCAACACCGTCCCATCACACACTCCATGGGTCAGACGCAGAGTGAATCTCCCTCCACACCGTCCCATCACACACTCCCGTTATCAGGCACAGAGTGAATCTCCCTCCACACCGTCCCATCACACACTCCCTGGGTCAGACACAGAGTGAATCTCCCTCCACACCGTCCCATCAGACACTCCCGGGGTCAGACACAGAGTGAATCTCCCTCCACACCGTCCCATCACACACTCCCGGGGTCAGACACAGAGTGAATCTCCCTCCGCACCGTCCCATCACACACTCCATGGGTCAGACGCAGAGTGAATCACCCTCCACACCGTCCCATCACACACTCCCGGGATCAGGCACAGAGTGAATCTCCCTTCACACCGTCCCATCACACACTCCCGGTGACAGACACAGAGTGAATCTCCCTCCACACCGTCCCAACACACACTCCATGCGTCAGACGCAGAGTGAATCTCCCTCCACACCGTCCCATCACACACTCCCGGTGTCAGACACAGAGTGAATCTCCTTCCACACCGTCCCATCACACACTCCCGGGGTCAGACACAGAGTGAATGTCCCTCCACACCGTCCCATTACACACTCCCTGGGTCAGACACAGAGTGAATCTCCCTCCACCCCGTCCCATCAGACACTCCCGGGGTCAGACACATAGAGAATCTCCCTCCCCACCGTCCCATCACACACTCCATGGGTCAGACGCAGTGTGAATCTCCCTCCACACCGTCCCATCACACACTCCATGGGTCAGACGCAGAGTGAATCTCCCACAACACCGTCCCATCACACACTCCCGGGATCAGGCACAGAGTGAATCTCCCTCCACACCGTCCCATCAGACACTCCCGGGGTCAGACACAGAGTGAATCTCCCTCCACACCGTCCCATCAGACACTCCCGGGGTCAGACACAGAGTGAATCTCCCTCCACACCGTCCCATCACACACTCCATGGGTCAGACGCAGAGTGAATCTCCCTCCACACCGTCCCATCACACACTCCCGGGATCAGGCACAGAGTGAATCTCCCTCCACACCGTCCCATCACACACACCCTGGGTCAGACACAGAGTGAATCTCCCTCCACACCGTCCGATCAGACACTCACGGGGTCAGACACAGAGTGAATCTCCCTCCACACCGTCCCATCACACACTCCCGGGGTCAGACACAGAGTGAATCTCCCTCCACTCCGTCCCATCACACACTCCATGGGTCAGACGCAGAGAGAATCTCCCTCCACACCGTCCCATCACACACTCCCGGGATCAGGCACAGACTGAATCTCCCTCCACACCGTCCCATCACACACTCCCTGGGTCAGACGCAGAGTGAATCTCCCTCCACACCGTCCCATCACACACCCCATGGGTCAGACGCAGAGTGAATCTCCCTCCACACCGTCCCATCACACACTCCCTGGGTCAGACACAGAGTGAATCTCCCTCCACACCGTCCCATTAGACACTCCCGGGGTCAGACACAGAGTGAATCTCCCTCCACACCGTCCCATCACACACTCCATGCGTCAGACGCAGAGTGAATCACCCACCACACCGTCCCATCACACACTCCCGGGATCAGGCACAGAGTGAATCTCCCACCACACCGTCCCATCAGACAATCCCGTGGTCAGACACAGAGTGAAACTCCCTCCACACCGTCCCATCAGACACTCCCGGGGTCTGACACAAAGTGAATCTCCCTCCACACCGTCCCATCACACACTCCCGGTGTCAGACACAGAGTGACTCTCCCTCCACACCGTCCCATCACACACTACCGGGGTCAGACACAGAGTGAATGTCCCTCCACACCGTCCCATCACACACTCCATGGGTCAGACGCAGAGTGAATCTCCCTCCACACCGTCCCATCACACACTCCCGGGATCAGGCACAGAGTGAATCTCCCTCCACACCGTCCCATCACACACTCCCGGTGACAGACACAGAGTGAATCTCCCTCAACACCGTCCCATCACACACTCCATGGGTCAGACGCAGAGTGAATCTCCCTCCACACCGTCCCATCACACACTCCCGTTATCAGGCACAGAGTGAATCTCCCTCCACACCGCCCCATCACACACTCCATGGGTCAGACGCAGAGTGAATCTCCCTCCACACCGTCCCATCACACACTCCCTGGGTCAGACACAGAGTGAATCTCCCTCCACACCGTCCCATCAGACACTCCCAGGGTCAGACACAGAGTGAATCTCCCTCCACACCGTCCCATCACACACTCCATGCGTCAGACGCAGAGTGAATCTCCCACCACACCGTCCCATCACACACTCCCGGGATCAGGCACAGAGTGAATCTCCCTCCACACCGTCCCATCAGACAATCCCGTGGTCAGACACAGAGTGAAACTCCCTCCACACCGTCCCATCAGACACTCCCGGGGTCTGACACAAAGTGAATCTCCCTCCACACCGTCCCATCACACACTCCCGGTGTCAGACACAGAGTGAATCTCCCTCCACACCGTCCCATCACACACTACCGGGGTCAGACACAGAGTGAATGTCCCTCCACACCGTCCCATCACACACTCCATGGGTCAGACGCAGAGTAAATCTCCCTCCACACCGTCCCATCACACACTCCCGGGATCAGGCACAGAGTCAATCTCCCTCCACACCGTCCCATCACACACTCCCGGTGACAGACACAGAGTGAATCTCCCTCAACACCGTCCCATCACACACTCCATGGGTCAGACGCAGAGTGAATCTCCCTCCACACCGTCCCATCACACACTCCCGTTATCAGGCACAGAGTGAATCTCCCTCCACACCGTCCCATCACACACTCCCTGGGTCAGACACAGAGTGAATCTCCCTCCACACCGTCCCATCAGACACTCCCGGGGTCAGACACAGAGTGAATCTCCCTCCACACCGTCCCATCACACACTCCCGGGGTCAGACACAGAGTGAATCTCCCTCCGCACCGTCCCATCACACACTCCATGGGTCAGACGCAGAGTGAATCTCCCTCCACACCGTCCCATCACACACTCCCGGGATCAGGCACAGAGTGAATCTCCCTCCACACCGTCACATCACACACTCCCGGTGACAGACACAGAGTGAATCTCCCTCAACACCGTTCCATCACACACTCCATGGGTCAGACGCAGAGTGAATCTCCCTCCACACCGTCCCATCACACACTCCCTGGGTCAGACACAGAGTGAATCTCCCTCCACCCCGTCCCATCAGACACTCCCGGGGTCAGACACAGAGAGATTCTCCCTCCCCACCGTCCCATCACACACTCCATGGGTCAGACGCAGTGTGAATCACCCTCCACACCGTCCCATCACACACTCCATGGGTCAGACGCAGAGTGAATCTCCCACAACACCGTCCCATCACACACTCCCGGGATCAGGCACAGAGTGAATCTCCCTCCACACCGTCCCATCAGACACTCCCGGGGTCAGACACAGAGTGAATCTCCCTCCACACCGTCCCATCAGACACTCCCGGGGTCAGACACAGAGTGAATCTCCCTCCACACCGTCCCATCACACACTCCATGGGTCAGACGCAGAGTGAATCTCCCTCCGCACCGTCCCATCACACACTCCCGGGATCAGGCACAGAGTGAATCTCCCTCCACACCGTCCCATCACACACTCCCTGGGTCAGACACAGAGTGAATCTCCCTCCACACCGTCCGATCAGACACTCCCGGGGTCAGACACAGAGTGAATCTCCCTCCACACCGTCCCATCACACACTCCCGGGGTCAGACACAGAGTGAATCTCCCTCCACTCCGTCCCATCACACACTCCCTGGGTCAGACACAGAGTGAATCTCCCTCCACACCGTCCCATCAGACACTCCCGGGGTCAGACACAGAGTGAATCTCCCTCCGCACCGTCCCATCACACACTCCATTGGTCAGACGCAGAGTGAATCTCCCTCCACACCGTCCCATCACACACTCCATGGGTCAGACGCAGAGTGAATCTCCCTCCACACCGTCCCATCACACACTCCCGGTGACAGACACAGAGTGAAACTCCCTCCACACCGTCCCATCAGACACTCCCGGGGTCTGACACAAAGTGAATCTCCCTCCACACCGTCAGATCACATACTCCCGGTGTCAGACACAGGGTGAATCTCCCTCCACACCGTCCCATCACACACTACCGGGGTCAGACACAGAGTGAATGTCCCTCCACACCGTCCCATCACACACTCCATGGGTCAGACGCAGAGTAAATCTCCCTCCACACCGTCCCATCACACACTCCCGGGATCAGGCACAGAGTCAATCTCCCTCCACACCGTCCCATCACACACTCCCGGTGACAGACACAGAGTGAATCTCCCTCAACACCGTCCCATCACACACTCCATGGGTCAGACGCAGAGTGAATCTCCCTCCACACCGTCCCATCACACACTCCCGTTATCAGGCACAGAGTGAATCTCCCTCCACACCGTCCCATCACACACTCCCTGGGTCAGACACAGAGTGAATCTCCCTCCACACCGTCCCATCAGACACTCCCGGGGTCAGACACAGAGTGAATCTCCCTCCACACCGTCCCATCACACACTCCCGGGGTCAGACACAGAGTGAATCTCCCTCCGCACCGTCCCATCACACACTCCATGGGTCAGACGCAGAGTGAATCACCCTCCACACCGTCCCATCACACACTCCCGGGATCAGGCACAGAGTGAATCTCCCTTCACACCGTCCCATCACACACTCCCGGTGACAGACACAGAGTGAATCTCCCTCCACACCGTCCCAACACACACTCCATGCGTCAGACGCAGAGTGAATCTCCCTCCACACCGTCCCATCACACACTCCCGGTGTCAGACACAGAGTGAATCTCCTTCCACACCGTCCCATCACACACTCCCGGGGTCAGACACAGAGTGAATGTCCCTCCACACCGTCCCATTACACACTCCCTGGGTCAGACACAGAGTGAATCTCCCTCCACCCCGTCCCATCAGACACTCCCGGGGTCAGACACATAGAGAATCTCCCTCCCCACCGTCCCATCACACACTCCATGGGTCAGACGCAGTGTGAATCTCCCTCCACACCGTCCCATCACACACTCCATGGGTCAGACGCAGAGTGAATCTCCCACAACACCGTCCCATCACACACTCCCGGGATCAGGCACAGAGTGAATCTCCCTCCACACCGTCCCATCAGACACTCCCGGGGTCAGACACAGAGTGAATCTCCCTCCACACCGTCCCATCAGACACTCCCGGGGTCAGACACAGAGTGAATCTCCCTCCACACCGTCCCATCACAAACTCCATGGGTCAGACGCAGAGTGAATCTCCCTCCACACCGTCCCATCACACACTCCCGGGATCAGGCACAGAGTGAATCTCCCTCCACACCGTCCCATCACACACACCCTGGGTCAGACACAGAGTGAATCTCCCTCCACACCGTCCGATCAGACACTCCCGGGGTCAGACACAGAGTGAATCTCCCTCCACACCGTCCCATCACACACTCCCGGGGTCAGACACAGAGTGAATCTCCCTCCACTCCGTCCCATCACACACTCCATGGGTCAGACGCAGAGAGAATCTCCCTCCACACCGTCCCATCACACACTCCCGGGATCAGGCACAGACTGAATCTCCCTCCACACCGTCCCATCACACACTCCCTGGGTCAGACGCAGAGTGAATCTCCCTCCACACCGTCCCATCACACACCCCATGGGTCAGACGCAGAGTGAATCTCCCTCCACACCGTCCCATCACACACTCCCTGGGTCAGACACAGAGTGAATCTCCCTCCACACCGTCCCATTAGACACTCCCGGGGTCAGACACAGAGTGAATCTCCCTCCACACCGTCCCATTAGACACTCCCGGGGTCAGACACAGAGTGAATCTCCCTCCACACCGTCCCATCACACACTCCATGCGTCAGACGCAGAGTGAATCACCCACCACACCGTCCCATCACACACTCCCGGGATCAGGCACAGAGTGAATCTCCCACCACACCGTCCCATCAGACAATCCCGTGGTCAGACACAGAGTGAAACTCCCTCCACACCGTCCCATCAGACACTCCCGGGGTCTGACACAAAGTGAATCTCCCTCCACACCGTCCCATCACACACTCCCGGTGTCAGACACAGAGTGACTCTCCCTCCACACCGTCCCATCACACACTACCGGGGTCAGACACAGAGTGAATGTCCCTCCACACCGTCCCATCACACACTCCATGGGTCAGACGCAGAGTGAATCTCCCTCCACACCGTCCCATCACACACTCCCGGGATCAGACACAGAGTGAATCTCCCTCCACACCGTCCCATCACACACTCCCGGTGACAGACACAGAGTGAATCTCCCTCAACACCGTCCCATCACACACTCCATGGGTCAGACGCAGAGTGAATCTCCCTCCACACCGTCCCATCACACACTCCCGTTATCAGGCACAGAGTGAATCTCCCTCCACACCGTCCCATCACACACTCCCTGGGTCAGACACAGAGTGAATCTCCCTCCACACCGTCCCATCAGACACTCCCGGGGTCAGACACAGAGTGAATCTCCCTCCACACCGTCCCATCACACACTCCCGGGGTCAGACACAGAGTGAATCTCCCTCCGCACCGTCCCATCACACACTCCATGGGTCAGACGCAGAGTGAATCACCCTCCACACCGTCCCATCACACACTCCCGGGATCAGGCACAGAGTGAATCTCCCTTCACACCGTCCCATCACACACTCCCGGTGACAGACACAGAGTGAATCTCCCTCAACACCGTTCCATCACACACTCCATGGGTCAGACGCAGAGTGAATCTCCCTCCACACCGTCCCATCACACACTCCCTGGGTCAGACACAGAGTGAATCTCCCTCCACCCCGTCCCATCAGACACTCCCGGGGTCAGACACAGAGAGAATCTCCCTCCCCATCGTCCCATCACACACTCCATGGGTCAGACGCTGTGTGAATCTCCCTCCACACCGTCCCATCACACACTCCATGGGTCAGACGCAGAGTGAATCTCCCACAACACCGTCCCATCACACACTCCCGGGATCAGGCACAGAGTGAATCTCCCTCCACACCGTCCCATCAGACACTCCCGGGGTCAGACACAGAGTGAATCTCCCTCCACACCGTCCCATCAGACACTCCCGGGGTCAGACACAGAGTGAATCTCCCTCCACACCGTCCCATCACACACTCCATGGGTCAGACGCAGAGTGAATCTCCCTCCGCACCGTCCCATCACACACTCCCGGGATCAGGCACAGAGTGAATCTCCCTCCACACCGTCCCATCACACACTCCCTGGGTCAGACACAGAGTGAATCTCCCTCCACACCGTCCGATCAGACACTCCCGGGGTCAGACACAGAGTGAATCTCCCTCCACACCGTCCCATCACACACTCCCGGGGTCAGACACAGAGTGAATCTCCCTCCACTCCGTCCCATCACACACTCCATGGGTCAGACGCAGAGAGAATCTCCCTCCACACCGTCCCATCACACACTCCCGGGATCAGGCACAGACTGAATCTCCCTCCGCACCGTCCCATCACACACTCCCTGGGTCAGACGCAGAGTGAATCTCCCTCCACACCGTCCCATCACACACTCCATGGGTCAGACGCAGAGTGAATCTCCCTCCACACCGTCCAATCACACACTCCCTGGGTCAGACACAGAGTGAATCTCCCTCCACACCGTCCCATCAGACACTCCCGGGGTCAGACACAGAGTGAATCTCCCTCCACACCGTCCCATCACACACTCCATGCGTCAGACGCAGAGTGAATCTCCCACCACACCGTCCCATCACACACTCCCGGGATCAGGCACAGAGTGAATCTCCCTCCACACCGTCCCATCAGACAATCCCGTGGTCAGACACAGAGTGAAACTCCCTCCACACCGTCCCATCAGACACTCCCGGGGTCTGACACAAAGTGAATCTCCCTCCACACCGTCCCATCACACACTCCCGGTGTCAGACACAGAGTGAATCTCCCTCCACACCGTCCCATCACACACTACCGGGGTCAGACACAGAGTGAATGTCCCTCCACACCGTCCCATCACACACTCCATGGGTCAGACGCAGAGTGAATCTCCCTCCACACCGTCCCATCACACACTCCCGGGATCAGGCACAGAGTGAATCTCCCTCCACACCGTCCCATCACACACTCCCGGTGACAGACACAGAGTGAATCTCCCTCCACACCGTCCCATCACACACTCCCGTTATCAGGCACAGAGTGAATCTCCCTCCACACCGTCCCATCACACACTCCCTGGGTCAGACACAGAGTGAATCTCCCTCCACACCGTCCCATCAGACACTCCCGGGGTCAGATACAGAGTGAATCTCCCTCCACACCGTCCCATCACACACTCCCGGGGTCAGACACAGAGTGAATCTCCCTCCGCACCGTCCCATCACACACTCCATGGGTCAGACGCAGAGTGAATCTCCCTCCACACCGTCCCATCACACACTCCATGGGTCAGACGCAGAGTGAATCTCCCTCCACACCGTCACATCAGACACTCCCGGGGTCAGACACAGAGTGAATCTCCCTCCACACCGTCCCATCACACACTCCATGGGTCAGACGCAGAGTGAATCTCCCTCCACACCGTCCCATCACACACTCCCTGGGTCAGACGCAGAGTGAATCTCCCTCCACACCGTCCCATCAGACACTCCCGGGGTCAGACACAGAGTGAATCTCCCTCCACACCGTCCCATCACACACTCCCGGGGTCAGACACAGAGTGAATCTCCCTCCGCACCGTCCCATCACACACTCCATGGGTCAGACGCAGAGTGAATCTCCCTCCACACCGCCCCATCACACACTCCATGGGTCAGACGCAGAGTGAATCTCCCTCCACACCGTCCCATCACACACTCCCTGGGTCAGACACAGAGTGAATCTCCCTCCACACCGTCCCATCAGACACTCCCGGGGTCAGACACAGAGTGGATCTCCCTCCACACCGTCCCATCACACACTCCATGCGTCAGACGCAGAGTGAATCTCCCACCACACCGTCCCATCACACACTCCCGGGATCAGGCACAGAGTGAATCTCCCTCCACACCGTCCCATCAGACAATCCCGTGGTCAGACACAGAGTGAAACTCCCTCCACACCGTCCCATCAGACACTCCCGGGGTCTGACACAAAGTGAATCTCCCTCCACACCGTCCCATCACACACTCCCGGTGTCAGACACAGAGTGAATCTCCCTCCACACCGTCCCATCACACACTACCGGGGTCAGACACAGAGTGAATGTCCCTCCACACCGTCCCATCACACACTCCATGGGTCAGACGCAGAGTAAATCTCCCTCCACACCGTCCCATCACACACTCCCGGGATCAGGCACAGAGTCAATCTCCCTCCACACCGTCCCATCACACACTCCCGGTGACAGACACAGAGTGAATCTCCCTCAACACCGTCCCATCACACACTCCATGGGTCAGACGCAGAGTGAATCTCCCTCCACACCGTCCCATCACACACTCCCGTTATCAGGCACAGAGTGAATCTCCCTCCACACCGTCCCATCACACACTCCCTGGGTCAGACACAGAGTGAATCTCCCTCCACACCGTCCCATCAGACACTCCCGGGGTCAGACACAGAGTGAATCTCCCTCCATACCGTCCCATCACACACTCCCGGGGTCAGACACAGAGTGAATCTCCCTCCGCACCGTCCCATCACACACTCCATGGGTCAGACGCAGAGTGAATCTCCCTCCACACCGTCCCATCACACACTCCCGGGATCAGGCACAGAGTGAATCTCCCTCCACACCGTCACATCACACACTCCCGGTGACAGACACAGAGTGAATCTCCCTCAACACCGTTCCATCACACACTCCATGGGTCAGACGCAGAGTGAATCTCCCTCCACACCGTCCCATCACACACTCCCTGGGTCAGACACAGAGTGAATCTCCCTCCACCCCGTCCCATCAGACACTCCCGGGGTCAGACACAGAGAGATTCTCCCTCCCCACCGTCCCATCACACACTCCATGGGTCAGACGCAGTGTGAATCACCCTCCACACCGTCCCATCACACACTCCATGGGTCAGACGCAGAGTGAATCTCCCACAACACCGTCCCATCACACACTCCCGGGATCAGGCACAGAGTGAATCTCCCTCCACACCGTCCCATCAGACACTCCCGGGGTCAGACACAGAGTGAATCTCCCTCCACACCGTCCCATCAGACACTCCCGGGGTCAGACACAGAGTGAATCTCCCTCCACACCGTCCCATCACACACTCCATGGGTCAGACGCAGAGTGAATCTCCCTCCACACCGTCCCATCACACACTCCCGGGATCAGGCACAGAGTGAATCTCCCTCCACACCGTCCCATCACACACTCCCTGGGTCAGACACAGAGTGAATCTCCCTCCACCCCGTCCCATCAGACACTCCCGGGGTCAGACACAGAGAGAATCTCCCTCCCCATCGTCCCATCACACACTCCATGGGTCAGACGCTGTGTGAATCTCCCTCCACACCGTCCCATCACACACTCCATGGGTCAGACGCAGAGTGAATCTCCCACAACACCGTCCCATCACACACTCCCGGGATCAGGCACAGAGTGAATCTCCCTCCACACCGTCCCATCAGACACTCCCGGGATCAGGCACAGAGTGAATCTCCCTCCACACCGTCCCATCACACACTCCCTGGGTCAGACACAGAGTGAATCTCCCTCCACACCGTCCGATCAGACACTCCCGGGGTCAGACACAGAGTGAATCTCCCTCCACACCGTCCCATCACACACTCCCGGGGTCAGACACAGAGTGAATCTCCCTCCACTCCGTCCCATCACACACTCCATGGGTCAGACGCAGAGAGAATCTCCCTCCACACCGTCCCATCACACACTCCCGGGATCAGGCACAGACTGAATCTCCCTCCGCACCGTCCCATCACACACTCCCTGGGTCAGACGCAGAGTGAATCTCCCTCCACACCGTCCCATCACACACTCCATGGGTCAGACGCAGAGTGAATCTCCCTCCACACCGTCCAATCACACACTCCCTGGGTCAGACACAGAGTGAATCTCCCTCCACACCGTCCCATCAGACACTCCCGGGGTCAGACACAGAGTGAATCTCCCTCCACACCGTCCCATCACACACTCCATGCGTCAGACGCAGAGTGAATCTCCCACCACACCGTCCCATCACACACTCCCGGGATCAGGCACAGAGTGAATCTCCCTCCACACCGTCCCATCAGACAATCCCGTGGTCAGACACAGAGTGAAACTCCCTCCACACCGTCCCATCAGACACTCCCGGGGTCTGACACAAAGTGAATCTCCCTCCACACCGTCCCATCACACACTCCCGGTGTCAGACACAGAGTGAATCTCCCTCCACACCGTCCCATCACACACTACCGGGGTCAGACACAGAGTGAATGTCCCTCCACACCGTCCCATCACACACTCCATGGGTCAGACGCAGAGTGAATCTCCCTCCACACCGTCCCATCACACACTCCCGGGATCAGGCACAGAGTGAATCTCCCTCCACACCGTCCCATCACACACTCCCGGTGACAGACACAGAGTGAATCTCCCTCCACACCGTCCCATCACACACTCCCGTTATCAGGCACAGAGTGAATCTCCCTCCACACCGTCCCATCACACACTCCCTGGGTCAGACACAGAGTGAATCTCCCTCCACACCGTCCCATCAGACACTCCCGGGGTCAGACACAGAGTGAATCTCCCTCCACACCGTCCCATCACACACTCCCGGGGTCAGACACAGAGTGAATCTCCCTCCGCACCGTCCCATCACACACTCCATGGGTCAGACGCAGAGTGAATCTCCCTCCACACCGTCCCATCACACACTCCATGGGTCAGACGCAGAGTGAATCTCCCTCCACACCGTCCCATCAGACACTCCCGGGGTCAGACACAGAGTGAATCTCCCTCCACACCGTCCCATCACACACTCCATGGGTCAGACGCAGAGTGAATCTCCCTCCACACCGTCCCATCACACACTCCCTGGGTCAGACGCAGAGTGAATCTCCCTCCACACCGTCCCATCAGACACTCCCGGGGTCAGACACAGAGTGAATCTCCCTCCACACCGTCCCATCACACACTCCCGGGGTCAGACACAGAGTGAATCTCCCTCCGCACCGTCCCATCACACACTCCATGGGTCAGACGCAGAGTGAATCTCCCTCCACACCGCCCCATCACACACTCCATGGGTCAGACGCAGAGTGAATCTCCCTCCACACCGTCCCATCACACACTCCCTGGGTCAGACACAGAGTGAATCTCCCTCCACACCGTCCCATCAGACACTCCCGGGGTCAGACACAGAGTGGATCTCCCTCCACACCGTCCCATCACACACTCCATGCGTCAGACGCAGAGTGAATCTCCCACCACACCGTCCCATCACACACTCCCGGGATCAGGCACAGAGTGAATCTCCCTCCACACCGTCCCATCAGACAATCCCGTGGTCAGACATAGAGTGAAACTCCCTCCACACCGTCCCATCAGACACTCCCGGGGTCTGACACAAAGTGAATCTCCCTCCACACCGTCCCATCACACACTCCCGGTGTCAGACACAGAGTGAATCTCCCTCCACACCGTCCCATCACACACTACCGGGGTCAGACACAGAGTGAATGTCCCTCCACACCGTCCCATCACACACTCCATGGGTCAGACGCAGAGTAAATCTCCCTCCACACCGTCCCATCACACACTCCCGGGATCAGGCACAGAGTCAATCTCCCTCCACACCGTCCCATCACACACTCCCGGTGACAGACACAGAGTGAATCTCCCTCAACACCGTCCCATCACACACTCCATGGGTCAGACGCAGAGTGAATCTCCCTCCACACCGTCCCATCACACACTCCCGTTATCAGGCACAGAGTGAATCTCCCTCCACACCGTCCCATCACACACTCCCTGGGTCAGACACAGAGTGAATCTCCCTCCACACCGTCCCATCAGACACTCCCGGGGTCAGACACAGAGTGAATCTCCCTCCACACCGTCCCATCACACACTCCCGGGGTCAGACACAGAGTGAATCTCCCTCCGCACCGTCCCATCACACACTCCATGGGTCAGACGCAGAGTGAATCTCCCTCCACACCGTCCCATCACACACTCCCGGGATCAGGCACAGAGTGAATCTCCCTCCACACCGTCACATCACACACTCCCGGTGACAGACACAGAGTGAATCTCCCTCAACACCGTTCCATCACACACTCCATGGGTCAGACGCAGAGTGAATCTCCCTCCACACCGTCCCATCACACACTCCCTGGGTCAGACACAGAGTGAATCTCCCTCCACCCCGTCCCATCAGACACTCCCGGGGTCAGACACAGAGAGATTCTCCCTCCCCACCGTCCCATCACACACTCCATGGGTCAGACGCAGTGTGAATCACCCTCCACACCGTCCCATCACACACTCCATGGGTCAGACGCAGAGTGAATCTCCCACAACACCGTCCCATCACACACTCCCGGGATCAGGCACAGAGTGAATCTCCCTCCACACCGTCCCATCAGACACTCCCGGGGTCAGACACAGAGTGAATCTCCCTCCACACCGTCCCATCAGACACTCCCGGGGTCAGACACAGAGTGAATCTCCCTCCACACCGTCCCATCACACACTCCATGGGTCAGACGCAGAGTGAATCTCCCTCCACACCGTCCCATCACACACTCCCGGGATCAGGCACAGAGTGAATCTCCCTCCACACCGTCCCATCACACACTCCCTGGGTCAGACACAGAGTGAATCTCCCTCCACACCGTCCCATCACACACTCCCGGGATCAGGCACAGAGTGAATCTCCCTCCACACCGTCCCATCACACACTCCCGGTGACAGACACAGAGTGAATCTCCCTCAACACCGTCCCATCACACACTCCATGGGTCAGACGCAGAGTGAATATCCCTCCACACCGTCCCATCACACACTCCCGTTATCAGGCACAGAGTGAATCTCCCTCCACACCGTCCCATCACACACTCCCTGTGTCAGACACAGAGTGAATCTCCCTCCACACCGTCCCATCAGACACTCCCGGGGTCAGACACAGAGTGAATCTCCCTCCACACCGTCCCATCACACACTCCATGGGTCAGACGCAGAGTGAATCACCCTCCACACCGTCCCATCACACACTCCCGGGATCAGGCACAGAGTGAATCTCCCTTCACACCGTCCCATCACACACTCCCGGTGACAGACGCAGAGTGAATCTCCCTCAACACCGTTCCATCACACACTCCATGGGTCAGACGCAGAGTGAATCTCCCTCCACACCGTCCCATCACACACTCCCTGGGTCAGACACAGAGTGAGTCTCCCTCCACCCCGTCCCATCAGACACTCCCGGGGTCAGACACAGAGAGAATCTCCCTCCCCATCGTCCCATCACACACTCCATGGGTCAGACGCTGTGTGAATCTCCCTCCACACCGTCCCATCACACACTCCATGGGTCAGACGCAGAGTGAATCTCCCACAACACCGTCCCATCACACACTCCCGGGATCAGGCACAGAGTGAATCTCCCTCCACACCGTCCCATCAGACACTCCCGGGGTCAGACACAGAGTGAATCTCCCTCCACACCGTCCCATCAGACACTCCCGGGGTCAGACACAGAGTGAATCTCCCTCCACACCGTCCCATCACACACTCCATGGGTCAGACGCAGAGTGAATCTCCCTCCACACCGTCCCATCACACACTCCCGGGATCAGGCACAGAGTGAATCTCCCTCCACACCGTCCCATCACACACTCCCTGGGTCAGACACAGAGTGAATCTCCCTCCACACCGTCCGATCAGACACTCCCGGGGTCAGACACAGAGTGAATCTCCCTCCACACCGTCCCATCACACACTCCCGGGGTCAGACACAGAGTGAATCTCCCTCCACTCCGTCCCATCACACACTCCATGGGACAGACGCAGTGAGAATCTCCCTCCACACCGTCCCATCACACACTCCCGGGATCAGGCACAGACTGAATCTCCCTCCGCACCGTCCCATCACACACTCCCTGGGTCAGACGCAGAGTGAATCTCCCTCCACACCGTCCCATCACACACTCCATGGGTCAGACGCAGAGTGAATCTCCCTCCACACCGTCCCATCACACACTCCCTGGGTCAGACACAGAGTGAATCTCCCTCCACACCGTCCCATCAGACACTCCCGGGGTCAGACACAGAGTGAATCTCCCTCCAGACCGTCCCATCACACACTCCATGCGTCAGACGCAGAGTGAATCTCCCACCACACCGTCCCATCACACACTCCCGGGATCAGGCACAGAGTGAATCTCCCTCCACACCGTCCCATCAGACAATCCCGTGGTCAGACACAGAGTGAAACTCCCTCCACACCGTCCCATCAGACACTCCCGGGGTCTGACACAAAGTGAATCTCCCTCCACACCGTCCCATCACACACTCCCGGTGTCAGACACAGAGTGAATCTCCCTCCACACCGTCCCATCACACACTACCGGGGTCAGACACAGAGTGAATGTCCCTCCACACCGTCCCATCACACACTCCATGGGTCAGACGCAGAGTGAATCTCCCTCCACACCGTCCCATCACACACTCCCGGGATCAGGCACAGAGTGAATCTCCCTCCACACCGTCCCATCACACACTCCCGGTGACAGACACAGAGTGAATCTCCCTCCACACCGTCCCATCACACACTCCCGTTATCAGGCACAGAGTGAATCTCCCTCCACACCGTCCCATCACACACTCCCTGGGTCAGACACAGAGTGAATCTCCCTCCACACCGTCCCATCACACACTCCCGGGATCAGGCACAGAGTGAATCTCCCTTCACACCGTCCCATCACACACTCCCGGTGACAGACACAGAGTGAATCTCCCTCAACACCGTTCCATCACACACTCCATGGGTCAGACGCAGAGTGAATCTCCCTCCACACCGTCCCATCACACACTCCCTGGGTCAGACACAGAGTGAATCTCCCTCCACCCCGTCCCATCAGACACTCCCGGGGTCAGACACAGAGAGAATCTCCCTCCCCATCGTCCCATCACACACTCCATGGGTCAGACGCTGTGTGAATCTCCCTCCACACCGTCCCATCACACACTCCATGGGTCAGACGCAGAGTGAATCTCCCACAACACCGTCCCATCACACACTCCCGGGATCAGGCACAGAGTGAATCTCCCTCCACACCGTCCCATCAGACACTCCCGGGGTCAGACACAGAGTGAATCTCCCTCCACACCGTCCCATCAGACACTCCCGGGGTCAGACACAGAGTGAATCTCCCTCCACACCGTCCCATCACACACTCCATGGGTCAGACGCAGAGTGAATCTCCCTCCGCACCGTCCCATCACACACTCCCGGGATCAGGCACAGAGTGAATCTCCCTCCACACCGTCCCATCACACACTCCCTGGGTCAGACACAGAGTGAATCTCCCTCCACACCGTCCGATCAGACACTCCCGGGGTCAGACACAGAGTGAATCTCCCTCCACACCGTCCCATCACACACTCCCGGGGTCAGACACAGAGTGAATCTCCCTCCACTCCGTCCCATCACACACTCCATGGGTCAGACGCAGAGAGAATCTCCCTCCACACCGTCCCATCACACACTCCGGGGATCAGGCACAGACTGAATCTCCCTCCGCACCGTCCCATCACACACTCCCTGGGTCAGACGCAGAGTGAATCTCCCTCCACACCGTCCCATCACACACTCCATGGGTCAGACGCAGAGTGAATCTCCCTCCACACCGTCCAATCACACACTCCCTGGGTCAGACACAGAGTGAATCTCCCTCCACACCGTCCCATCAGACACTCCCGGGGTCAGACACAGAGTGAATCTCCCTCCACACCGTCCCATCACACACTCCATGCGTCAGACGCAGAGTGAATCTCCCACCACACCGTCCCATCACACACTCCCGGGATCAGGCACAGAGTGAATCTCCCTCCACACCGTCCCATCAGACAATCCCGTGGTCAGACACAGAGTGAAACTCCCTCCACACCGTCCCATCAGACACTCCCGGGGTCTGACACAAAGTGAATCACCCTCCACACCGTCCCATCACACACTCCCGGTGTCAGACACAGAGTGAATCTCCCTCCACACCGTCCCATCACACACTACCGGGGTCAGACACAGAGTGAATGTCCCTCCACACCGTCCCATCACACACTCCATGGGTCAGACGCAGAGTGAATCTCCCTCCACACCGTCCCATCACACACTCCCGGGATCAGGCACAGAGTGAATCTCCCTCCACACCGTCCCATCACACACTCCCGGTGACAGACACAGAGTGAATCTCCCTCCACACCGTCCCATCACACACTCCCGTTATCAGGCACAGAGTGAATCTCCCTCCACACCGTCCCATCACACACTCCCTGGGTCAGACACAGAGTGAATCTCCCTCCACACCGTCCCATCAGACACTCCCGGGGTCAGACACAGAGTGAATCTCCCTCCACACCGTCCCATCACACACTCCCGGGGTCAGACACAGAGTGAATCTCCCTCCGCACCGTCCCATCACACACTCCATGGGTCAGACGCAGAGTGAATCTCCCTCCACACCGTCCCATCACACACTCCATGGGTCAGACGCAGAGTGAATCTCCCTCCACACCGTCCCATCAGACACTCCTGGTGTCAGACACAGAGTGAATCTCCCTCCACACCGTCCCATCACACACTCCATGGGTCAGACGCAGAGTGAATCTCCCTCCACACCGTCCCATCACACACTCCCTGGGTCAGACGCAGAGTGAATCTCCCTCCACACCGTCCCATCAGACACTCCCGGGGTCAGACACAGAGTGAATCTCCCTCCACACCGTCCCATCACACACTCCCGGGGTCAGACACAGAGTGAATCTCCCTCCGCACCGTCCCATCACACACTCCATGGGTCAGACGCAGAGTGAATCTCCCTCCACACCGCCCCATCACACACTCCATGGGTCAGACGCAGAGTGAATCTCCCTCCACACCGTCCCATCACACACTCCCTGGGTCAGACACAGAGTGAATCTCCCTCCACACCGTCCCATCAGACACTCCCGTGGTCAGACACAGAGTGGATCTCCCTCCACACCGTCCCATCACACACTCCATGCGTCAGACGCAGAGTGAATCTCCCACCACACCGTCCCATCACACACTCCCGGGATCAGGCACAGAGTGAATCTCCCTCCACACCGTCCCATCAGACAATCCCGTGGTCAGACACAGAGTGAAACTCCCTCCACACCGTCCCATCAGACACTCCCGGGGTCTGACACAAAGTGAATCTCCCTCCACACCGTCCCATCACACACTCCCGGTGTCAGACACAGAGTGAATCTCCCTCCACACCGTCCCATCACACACTACCGGGGTCAGACACAGAGTGAATGTCCCTCCACACCGTCCCATCACACACTCCATGGGTCAGACGCAGAGTAAATCTCCCTCCACACCGTCCCATCACACACTCCCGGGATCAGGCACAGAGTCAATCTCCCTCCACACCGTCCCATCACACACTCCCGGTGACAGACACAGAGTGAATCTCCCTCAACACCGTCCCATCACACACTCCATGGGTCAGACGCAGAGTGAATCTCCCTCCACACCGTCCCATCACACACTCCCGTTATCAGGCACAGAGTGAATCTCCCTCCACACCGTCCCATCACACACTCCCTGGGTCAGACACAGAGTGAATCTCCCTCCACACCGTCCCATCAGACACTCCCGGGGTCAGACACAGAGTGAATCTCCCTCCACACCGTCCCATCACACACTCCCGGGGTCAGACACAGAGTGAATCTCCCTCCGCACCGTCCCATCACACACTCCATGGGTCAGACGCAGAGTGAATCTCCCTCCACACCGTCCCATCACACACTCCCGGGATCAGGCACAGAGTGAATCTCCCTCCACACCGTCACATCACACACTCCCGGTGACAGACACAGAGTGAATCTCCCTCAACACCGTTCCATCACACACTCCATGGGTCAGACGCAGAGTGAATCTCCCTCCACACCGTCCCATCACACACTCCCTGGGTCAGACACAGAGTGAATCTCCCTCCACCCCGTCCCATCAGACACTCCCGGGGTCAGACACAGAGAGATTCTCCCTCCCCACCGTCCCATCACACACTCCATGGGTCAGACGCAGTGTGAATCACCCTCCACACCGTCCCATCACACACTCCATGGGTCAGACGCAGAGTGAATCTCCCACAACACCGTCCCATCACACACTCCCGGGATCAGGCACAGAGTGAATCTCCCTCCACACCGTCCCATCAGACACTCCCGGGGTCAGACACAGAGTGAATCTCCCTCCACACCGTCCCATCAGACACTCCCGGGGTCAGACACAGAGTGAATCTCCCTCCACACCGTCCCATCACACACTCCATGGGTCAGACGCAGAGTGAATCTCCCTCCACACCGTCCCATCACACACTCCCGGGATCAGGCACAGAGTGAATCTCCCTCCACACCGTCCCATCACACACTCCCTGGGTCAGACACAGAGTGAATCTCCCTCCACACCGTCCCATCACACACTCCCGGGATCAGGCACAGAGTGAATCTCCCTCCACACCGTCCCATCACACACTCCCGGTGACAGACACAGAGTGAATCTCCCTCAACACCGTCCCATCACACACTCCATGGGTCAGACGCAGAGTGAATCTCCCTCCACACCGTCCCATCACACACTCCCGTTATCAGGCACAGAGTGAATCTCCCTCCACACCGTCCCATCACACACTCCCTGTGTCAGACACAGAGTGAATCTCCCTCCACACCGTCCCATCAGACACTCCCGGGGTCAGACACAGAGTGAATCTCCCTCCACACCGTCCCATCACACACTCCATGGGTCAGACGCAGAGTGAATCACCCTCCACACCGTCCCATCACACACTCCCGGGATCAGGCACAGAGTGAATCTCCCTTCACACCGTCCCATCACACACTCCCGGTGACAGACGCAGAGTGAATCTCCCTCAACACCGTTCCATCACACACTCCATGGGTCAGACGCAGAGTGAATCTCCCTCCACACCGTCCCATCACACACTCCCTGGGTCAGACACAGAGTGAGTCTCCCTCCACCCCGTCCCATCAGACACTCCCGGGGTCAGACACAGAGAGAATCTCCCTCCCCATCGTCCCATCACACACTCCATGGGTCAGACGCTGTGTGAATCTCCCTCCACACCGTCCCATCACACACTCCATGGGTCAGACGCAGAGTGAATCTCCCACAACACCGTCCCATCACACACTCCCGGGATCAGGCACAGAGTGAATCTCCCTCCACACCGTCCCATCAGACACTCCCGGGGTCAGACACAGAGTGAATCTCCCTCCACACCGTCCCATCAGACACTCCCGGGGTCAGACACAGAGTGAATCTCCCTCCACACCGTCCCATCACACACTCCATGGGTCAGACGCAGAGTGAATCTCCCTCCACACCGTCCCATCACACACTCCCGGGATCAGGCACAGAGTGAATCTCCCTCCACACCGTCCCATCACACACTCCCTGGGTCAGACACAGAGTGAATCTCCCTCCACACCGTCCGATCAGACACTCCCGGGGTCAGACACAGAGTGAATCTCCCTCCACACCGTCCCATCACACACTCCCGGGGTCAGACACAGAGTGAATCTCCCTCCACTCCGTCCCATCACACACTCCATGGGACAGACGCAGTGAGAATCTCCCTCCACACCGTCCCATCACACACTCCCGGGATCAGGCACAGACTGAATCTCCCTCCGCACCGTCCCATCACACACTCCCTGGGTCAGACGCAGAGTGAATCTCCCTCCACACCGTCCCATCACACACTCCATGGGTCAGACGCAGAGTGAATCTCCCTCCACACCGTCCCATCACACACTCCCTGGGTCAGACACAGAGTGAATCTCCCTCCACACCGTCCCATCAGACACTCCCGGGGTCAGACACAGAGTGAATCTCCCTCCAGACCGTCCCATCACACACTCCATGCGTCAGACGCAGAGTGAATCTCCCACCACACCGTCCCATCACACACTCCCGGGATCAGGCACAGAGTGAATCTCCCTCCACACCGTCCCATCAGACAATCCCGTGGTCAGACACAGAGTGAAACTCCCTCCACACCGTCCCATCAGACACTCCCGGGGTCTGACACAAAGTGAATCTCCCTCCACACCGTCCCATCACACACTCCCGGTGTCAGACACAGAGTGAATCTCCCTCCACACCGTCCCATCACACACTACCGGGGTCAGACACAGAGTGAATGTCCCTCCACACCGTCCCATCACACACTCCATGGGTCAGACGCAGAGTGAATCTCCCTCCACACCGTCCCATCACACACTCCCGGGATCAGGCACAGAGTGAATCTCCCTCCACACCGTCCCATCACACACTCCCGGTGACAGACACAGAGTGAATCTCCCTCCACACCGTCCCATCACACACTCCCGTTATCAGGCACAGAGTGAATCTCCCTCCACACCGTCCCATCACACACTCCCTGGGTCAGACACAGAGTGAATCTCCCTCCACACCGTCCCATCAGACACTCCCGGGGTCAGACACAGAGTGAATCTCCCTCCACACCGTCCCATCACACACTCCCGGGGTCAGACACAGAGTGAATCTCCCTCCGCACCGTCCCATCACACACTCCATGGGTCAGACGCAGAGTGAATCTCCCTCCACACCGTCCCATCACACACTCCATGGGTCAGACGCAGAGTGAATCTCCCTCCACACCGTCCCATCAGACACTCCCGGGGTCAGACACAGAGTGAATCTCCCTCCACACCGTCCCATCACACACTCCATGGGTCAGACGCAGAGTGAATCTCCCTCCACACCGTCCCATCACACACTCCCTGGGTCAGACGCAGAGTGAATCTCCCTCCACACCGTCCCATCAGACACTCCCGGGGTCAGACACAGAGTGAATCTCCCTCCACACCGTCCCATCACACACTCCCGGGGTCAGACACAGAGTGAATCTCCCTCCGCACCGTCCCATCACACACTCCATGGGTCAGACGCAGAGTGAATCTCCCTCCACAACGCCCCATCACACACTCCATGGGTCAGACGCAGAGTGAATCTCCCTCCACACCGTCCCATCACACACTCCCTGGGTCAGACACAGAGTGAATCTCCCTCCACACCGTCCCATCAGACACTCCCGGGGTCAGACACAGAGTGAATCTCCCTCCACACCGTCCCATCACACACTCCATGCGTCAGACGCAGAGTGAATCTCCCACCACACCGTCCCATCACACACTCCCGGGATCAGGCACAGAGTGAATCTCCCTCCACACCGTCCCATCAGACAATCCCGTGGTCAGACACAGAGTGAAACTCCCTCCACACCGTCCCATCAGACACTCCCGGGGTCTGACACAAAGTGAATCTCCCTCCACACCGTCCCATCACACTCTCCCGGTGTCAGACACAGAGTGAATCTCCCTCCACACCGTCCCATCACACACTACCGGGGTCAGACACAGAGTGAATGTCCCTCCACACCGTCCCATCACACACTCCATGGGTCAGACGCAGAGTAAATCTCCCTCCACACCGTCCCATCACACACTCCCGGGATCAGGCACAGAGTCAATCTCCCTCCACACCGTCCCATCACACACTCCCGGTGACAGACACAGAGTGAATCTCCCTCAACACCGTCCCATCACACACTCCATGCGTCAGACGCAGAGTGAATCTCCCTCCACACCGTCCCATCACACACTCCCGTTATCAGGCACAGAGTGAATCTCCCTCCACACCGTCCCATCACACACTCCCTGGGTCAGACACAGAGTGAATCTCCCTCCACACCGTCCCATCAGACACTCCCGGGGTCAGACACAGAGTGAATCTCCCTCCACACCGTCCCATCACACACTCCCGGGGTCAGACACAGAGTGAATCTCCCTCCGCACCGTCCCATCACACACTCCATGGGTCAGACGCAGAGTGAATCTCCCTCCACACCGTCCCATCACACACTCCCGGGATCAGGCACAGAGTGAATCTCCCTCCACACCGTCACATCACACACTCCCGGTGACAGACACAGAGTGAATCTCCCTCAACACCGTTCCATCACACACTCCATGGGTCAGACGCAGAGTGAATCTCCCTCCACACCGTCCCATCACACACTCCCTGGGTCAGACACAGAGTGAATCTCCCTCCACCCCGTCCCATCAGACACTCCCGGGGTCAGACACAGAGAGATTCTCCCTCCCCACCGTCCCATCACACACTCCATGGGTCAGACGCAGTGTGAATCACCCTCCACACCGTCCCATCACACACTCCATGGGTCAGACGCAGAGTGAATCTCCCACAACACCGTCCCATCACACACTCCCGGGATCAGGCACAGAGTGAATCTCCCTCCACACCGTCCCATCAGACACTCCCGGGGTCAGACACAGAGTGAATCTCCCTCCACACCGTCCCATCAGACACTCCCGGGGTCAGACACAGAGTGAATCTCCCTCCACACCGTCCCATCACACACTCCATGGGTCAGACGCAGAGTGAATCTCCCTCCACACCGTCCCATCACACACTCCCGGGATCAGGCACAGAGTGAATCTCCCTCCACACCGTCCCATCACACACTCCCTGGGTCAGACACAGAGTGAATCTCCCTCCACACTGTCCGATCAGACACTCCCGGGGTCAGACACAGAGTGAATCTCCCTCCACACCGTCCCATCACACACTCCCGGGGTCAGACACAGAGTGAATCTCCCTCCACTCCGTCCCATCACACACTCCCTGGGTCAGACACAGAGTGAATCTCCCTCCACACCGTCCCATCAGACACTCCCGGGGTCAGACACAGAGTGAATCTCCCTCCACACCTTCCCATCACACACTCCCGGGGTCAGACACAGAGTGAATCTCCCTCCGCACCGTCCCATCACACACTCCATGGGTCAGACGCAGAGTGAATCTCCCTCCACACCGTCCCATCACACACTCCCGGGATCAGGCACAGAGTGAATCTCCCTCCACACCGTCCCATCACACACTCCCGGTGACAGACACAGAGTGAATCTCCCTCAACACCGTTCCATCACACACTCCATGGGTCAGACGCAGAGTGAATCTCCCTCCACACCGTCCCATCACACACTCCCTGGGTCAGACACAGAGTGAATCTCCCTGCACCCCGTCCCATCAGACACTCCCGGGGTCAGACACAGAGAGAATCTCCCTCCCCACCGTCCCATCACACACTCCATGGGTCAGACGCAGTGTGAATCTCCCTCCACACCGTCCCATCACACACTCCATGGGTCAGACGCAGAGTGAATCTCCCACAACACCGTCCCATCACACACTCCCGTTATCAGGCACAGAGTGAATCTCCCTCCACACCGTCCCATCACACACTCCCTGGGTCAGACACAGAGTGAATCTCCCTCCACACCGTCCCATCAGACACTCCCGGGGTCAGACACAGAGTGAATCTCCCTCCACACCGTCCCATCACACACTCCCGGGGTCAGACACAGAGTGAATCTCCCTCCGCACCGTCCCATCACACACTCCATTGGTCAGACGCAGAGTGAATCTCCCTCCACACCGTCCCATCACACACTCCATGGGTCAGACGCAGAGTGAATCTCCCTCCACACCGTCCCATCAGACACTCCCGGGGTCAGACACAGAGTGAATCTCCCTCCACACCGTCCCATCACACACTCCCGGGGTCAGACACAGAGTGAATCTCCCTCCGCACCGTCCCATCACACACTCCATGGGTCAGACGCAGAGTGAATCTCCCTCCACACCGTCCCATCACACCCTCCATGGGTCAGACGCAGAGTGAATCTCCCTCCACACCGTCCCATCACACACTCCCTGGGTCAGACACAGAGTGAATCTCCCTCCACACCGTCCCATCAGACACTCCCGGGGTCAGACACAGAGTGAATCTCCCTCCACACCGTCCCATCACACACTCCATGGGTCAGACGCAGAGAGAATCTCCCTCCACACCGTCCCATCACACACTCCCGGTGTCAGACACAGAGTGAATCTCCCTCCACACCGTCCCATCACACACTCCATGCGTCAGACGCAGAGTGAATCTCCCACCACACCGTCCCATCACACACTCCCGGGATCAGGCACAGAGTGAATCTCCCTCCACACCGTCCCATCAGACAATCCCGTGGTCAGACACAGAGTGAAACTCCCTCCACACCGTCCCATCAGACACTCCCGGGGTCTGACACAAAGTGAATCTCCCTCCACACCGTCCCATCACACACTCCCGGTGTCAGACACAGAGTGAATCTCCCTCCAAACCGTCCCATCACACACTACCGGGGTCAGACACAGAGTGAAAGTCCCTCCACACCGTCCCATCACACACTCCATGGGTCAGACGCAGAGTGAATCTCCCTCCACACCGTCCCATCACACACTCCCGGGATCAGGCACAGAGTGAATCTCCCTCCACATCGTCCCATCACACACTCCCGGTGACAGACACAGAGTGAATCTCCCTCCACACCGTCCCATCACACACTCCCGTTATCAGGCACAGAGTGAATCTCCCTCCACACCGTCCCATCACACACTCCCGTTATCAGGCACAGAGTGAATCTCCCTCCACACCGTCCCATCACACACTCCCTGGGTCAGACACAGAGTGAATCTCCCTCCACACCGTCCCATCAGACACTCCCGGGGTCAGACACAGAGTGAATCTCCCTCCACACCGTCCCATCACACACTCCCGGGGTCAGACACTGAGTGAATCTCCCTCCGCACCGTCCCATCACACACTCCATGGGTCAGACGCAGAGTGAATCTCCCTCCACACCGTCCCATCACACACTCCATGGGTCAGACGCAGAGTGAATCTCCCTCCACACCGTCCCATCAGACACTCCCGGGGTCAGACACAGAGTGAATCTCCCTCCACACCGTCCCATCAGACACTCCCGGGGTCAGACACAGAGTGAATCTCCCTCCACACCGTCCCATCACACACTCCATGGGTCAGACGCAGAGTGAATCTCCCTCCACACCGTCCCATCACACACTCCCTGGGTCAGACACAGAGTGAATCTCCCTCCACACCGTCCCATCAGACACTCCCGGGGTCAGACACAGAGTGAATCTCCCTCCACACCGTCCCATCACACACTCCCGGGGTCAGACACAGAGTGAATCTCCGTCCGCACCGTCCCATCACACACTCCATGGGTCAGACGCAGAGTGAATCTCCCTCCACACCGTCCCATCACACACTCCATGGGTCAGACGCAGAGTGAATCTCCCTCCACACCGTCCCATCACACACTCCCTGGGTCAGACACAGAGTGAATCTCCCTCCACACCGTCCCATCAGACACTCCCGGGGTCAGACACAGAGTGAATCTCCCTCCACACCGTCCCATCACACACTCCATGCGTCAGACGCAGAGTGAATCTCCCACCACACCGTCCCATCACACACTCCCGGGATCAGGCACAGAGTGAATCTCCCTCCACACCGTCCCATCAGACAATCCCGTGGTCAGACACAGAGTGAAACTCCCTCCACACCGTCCCATCAGACACTCCCGGGGTCTGACACAAAGTGAATCTCCCTCCACACCGTCCCATCACACACTCCCGGTGTCAGACACAGAGTGAATCTCCCTCCACACCGTCCCATCACACACTACCGGGGTCAGACACAGAGTGAATGTCCCTCCACACCGTCCCATCACACACTCCATGGGTCAGACGCAGAGTGAATCTCCCTCCACACCGTCCCATCACACACTCCCGGGATCAGGCACAGAGTGAATCTCCCTCCACACCGTCCCATCACACACTCCCGGTGACAGACACAGAGTGAATCTCCCTCAACACCGTCCCATCACACACTCCATGGGTCAGACGCAGAGTGAATCTCCCTCCACACCGTCCCATCACACACTCCCGTTATCAGGCACAGAGTGAATCTCCCTCCACACCGTCCCATCACACACTCCCTGGGTCAGACACAGAGTGAATCTCCCTCCACACCGTCCCATCAGACACTCCCGGGGTCAGACACAGAGTGAATCTCCCTCCACACCGTCCCATCAGACACTCCCGGGGTCAGACACAGAGTGAATCTCCCTCCACACCGTCCCATCACACACTCCATGGGTCAGACGCAGAGTGAATCTCCCTCCACACCGTCCCATCACACACTCCCGGGATCAGGCACAGAGTGAATCTCCCTCCACATCGTCCCATCACACACTCCCGGTGACAGACACAGAGTGAATCTCCCTCCACACCGTCCCATCACACACTCCCGTTATCAGGCACAGAGTGAATCTCCCTCCACACCGTCCCATCACACACTCCCGTTATCAGGCACAGAGTGAATCTCCCTCCACACCGTCCCATCACACACTCCCTGGGTCAGACACAGAGTGAATCTCCCTCCACACCGTCCCATCAGACACTCCCGGGGTCAGACACAGAGTGAATCTCCCTCCACACCGTCCCATCACACACTCCCGGGGTCAGACACAGAGTGAATCTCCCTCCGCACCGTCCCATCACACACTCCATGGGTCAGACGCAGAGTGAATCTCCCTCCACACCGTCCCATCACACACTCCATGGGTCAGACGCAGAGTGAATCTCCCTCCACACCGTCCCATCAGACACTCCCGGGGTCAGACACAGAGTGAATCTCCCTCCACACCGTCCCATCAGACACTCCCGGGGTCAGACACAGAGTGAATCTCCCTCCACACCGTCCCATCACACACTCCATGGGTCAGACGCAGAGTGAATCTCCCTCCACACCGTCCCATCACACACTCCCTGGGTCAGACACAGAGTGAATCTCCCTCCACACCGTCCCATCAGACACTCCCGGGGTCAGACACAGAGTGAATCTCCCTCCACACCGTCCCATCACACACTCCCGGGGTCAGACACAGAGTGAATCTCCGTCCGCACCGTCCCATCACACACTCCATGGGTCAGACGCAGAGTGAATCTCCCTCCACACCGTCCCATCACACACTCCATGGGTCAGACGCAGAGTGAATCTCCCTCCACACCGTCCCATCACACACTCCCTGGGTCAGACACAGAGTGAATCTCCCTCCACACCGTCCCATCAGACACTCCCGGGGTCAGACACAGAGTGAATCTCCCTCCACACCGTCCCATCACACACTCCATGCGTCAGACGCAGAGTGAATCTCCCACCACACCGTCCCATCACACACTCCCGGGATCAGGCACAGAGTGAATCTCCCTCCACACCGTCCCATCAGACAATCCCGTGGTCAGACACAGAGTGAAACTCCCTCCACACCGTCCCATCAGACACTCCCGGGGTCTGACACAAAGTGAATCTCCCTCCACACCGTCCCATCACACACTCCCGGTGTCAGACACAGAGTGAATCTCCCTCCACACCGTCCCATCACACACTACCGGGGTCAGACACAGAGTGAATGTCCCTCCACACCGTCCCATCACACACTCCATGGGTCAGACGCAGAGTGAATCTCCCTCCACACCGTCCCATCACACACTCCCGGGATCAGGCACAGAGTGAATCTCCCTCCACACCGTCCCATCACACACTCCCGGTGACAGACACAGAGTGAATCTCCCTCAACACCGTCCCATCACACACTCCATGGGTCAGACGCAGAGTGAATCTCCCTCCACACCGTCCCATCACACACTCCCGTTATCAGGCACAGAGTGAATCTCCCTCCACACCGTCCCATCACACACTCCCTGGGTCAGACACAGAGTGAATCTCCCTCCACACCGTCCCATCAGACACTCCCGGGGTCAGACACAGAGTGAATCTCCCTCCACACCGTCCCATCACACACTCCCGGGGTCAGACAAAGAGTGAATCTCCCTCCGCACCGTCCCATCACACACTCCATGGGTCAGACGCAGAGTGAATCTCCCTCCACACCGTCCCATCACACACTCCCGGGATCAGGCACAGAGTGAATCTCCCTCCACACCGTCCCATCACACACTCCCGGTGACAGACACAGAGTGAATCTCCCTCAACACCGTTCCATCACACACTCCATGGGTCAGACGCAGAGTGAATCTCCCTCCACACCGTCCCATCACACACTCCCTGGGTCAGACACAGAGTGAATCTCCCTCCACACCGTCCCATCAGACACTCCCGGGGTCAGACACAGAGTGAATCTCCCTCCACACCGTCCCATCACACACTCCCGGGGTCAGACACAGAGTGAATCTCCCTCCGCACCGTCCCATCACACACTCCATGGGTCAGACGCAGAGTGAATCTCCCTCCACACCGTCCCATCACACACTCCATGGGTCAGACGCAGAGTGAATCTCCCTCCACACCGTCCCATCACACACTCCCGGGGTCAGACACAGAGTGAATCTCCCTCCACACCGTCCCATCAGACACTCCCGGGGTCAGACACAGAGTGAATCTCCCTCCACACCGTCCCATCACACACTCCATGGGTCAGACGCAGAGTGAATCTCCCTCCACACCGTCCCATCACACACTCCCGGGATCAGGCACAGAGTGAATCTCCCTCCACACCGTCCCATCACACACTCCCTGGGTCAGACACAGAGTGAATCTCCCTCCACACCGTCCCATCAGACACTCCCGGGGTCAGACACAGAGTGAATCTCCCTCCACACCGTCCCATCAGACACTCCCGGGGTCAGACACAGAGTGAATCTCCCTCCGCACCGTCCCATCACACACTCCATGGGTCAGACGCAGAGTGAATCTCCCTCCACACCGTCCCATCACACACTCCATGGTTCAGACGCAGAGTGAATCTCCCTCCACACCGTCCCATCACACACTCCCTGGGTCAGACACAGAGTGAATCTCCCTCCACACCGTCCCATCAGACACTCCCGGGGTCAGACACAGAGTGAATCTCCCTCCACACCGTCCCATCACACACTCCATGGGTCAGACGCAGAGTGAATCTCCCTCCACACCGTCCCATCACACACTCCCGGGATCAGGCACAGAGTGAATCTCCCTCCACACCGTCCCATCAGACACTCCCGGGGTCAGACACAGAGTGAATCTCCCTCCACACCGTCCCATCACACACTCCATGGGTCAGACGCAGAGTGAATCTCCCTCCACACCGTCCCATCACACACTCCCGGGATCAGGCACAGAGTGAATCTCCCTCCACACCGTCCCATCACACACTCCCGGTGACAGACACAGAGTGAATCTCCCTCAACACCTTCCCATCACACACTCCATGGGTCAGACGCAGAGTGAATCTCCCTCCACACCGTCCCATCACACACTCCCTGGGTCAGACACAGAGTGAATCTCCCTCCACACCGTCCCATCAGACACTCCCGGGGTCAGACACAGAGTGAATCTCCCTCCACACCGTCCCATCACACACTCCATGGGTCAGACGCAGAGTGAATCTCCCTCCACGCCGTCCCATCACACACTCCCGGGATCAGGCACAGAGTGAATCTCCCTCCACACCGTCCCAGCAGACACTCCCGGGGTCAGACACAGAGTGAATCTCCCTCCACACCGTCCCATCAGACACTCCTGGGGTCAGACACAGAGTGAATCTCCCTCCACACCGTCCCATCACACACTCCATGGGTCAGACGCAGAGTGAATCTCCCTCCACACCGTCCCATCTCACACTCCCGGGATCAGGCACAGAGTGAATCTCCCTCCACACCGTCCCATCACACACTCCCGGTGACAGACACAGAGTGAATCTCCCTCCACACCGTCCCATCACACACTCCATGGGTCAGACGCAGAGTGAATCTCCCTCCACACCGTCCCATCACACACTCCCGGGGTCAGACACAGAGTGAATCTCCCTCCACACCGTCCCATCACACACTCCCGGTGTGAGACACTGAGTGAATCTACCACTGGAAGCAGAATCAGATTCAGGTTTATTATCACCGGCATGTGACGTGAAATTTGTTAACTTAACAGCAGCAGTTCAATGCAATACATAATCTAGCAGAGAGAGAGAGATTTTAAAAATAAAAAAAATAAAACAAAATAAAAATAAACAAGTAAATCAAACATGCATATTGAATAGATTAAATTAAATGTAAATAAAAACAAAAATGGTCTACATTATAAGAAGTGAGGTAGTGTCCAGTGCTTAAATTCCATTCAGGAATAAGATAGCAGAGGGGAAGAAGCTCTTCCTGACACACTGAGAGTGTGCCTTCAGGCTTCTGTATCTCCTACCTGATGGTAACAGTAAGAAACAGGCATGCCCTGGGTGCTGGAGGACTTTAATAATGGACGCTGCCTTTCTGAGACTCCGCTCCCTGAAGATGTCCTGGGTATTTTGTAGGCAAGCGCCCAAGATGGAGCTGACTAGATTTCTCACCTTCCGAAGCTTCCTTCGGTCCTGTGCAGTAGCCCCTCCATACCAGACAGTAATGCAGCCTGTCAGAATGCTCTGCACGATACAATTATGGAATTTCTTTTTTAGTGTGACCGAATGAAGTCCCTCCACGCCGTCCCGTCACACACTCCCGTGGTCAGACAAAGAGTGACACTCCATCTACACCATCCCATCACTCATTCCTGACATCAGACACTGAGTGATTCCATTTCTGTCCCATCTCTTCACATTTCTCGAGGTCAGGTATGGAGGCAGGCTAAATGTAACCCTCTGGTTCGAACAGCATGCGTTTCTCTGGGGGTCGGGGTGGGGGATGGGATACTACCTCCGGCCCGGTCAGACTGAGAAATCTCCATTGTGTGGACGCGTTGCCCGGTTACAAATCAATCCCACGAAATAACGAGCAGTTCACCATTTGCAATTAAACGATTAGGCTTTATGATTCTTCATTTGAGTACAGGGTTAGTACAGAAAACAAAGAGAAAAAGGGCCCATTTTAACGAAACAGTCTAATGCTCTCCTTGGAGCTCACTGTTTTCCCATCCGTCCGTTCTCCATCGATTTCCCCCGGGTGTGGTCAGCTCCCGACCCCATTCCAAATCCGCTCAGGCCTGCAGTCTACGATTACCCCGTTCTGGCATCTTCTCTCTCCATCTTCTGTCGAAAAAAAGCCCGCTAGTCCCTCGCTCTCGGGCTCACAGGAAAGAAAACCCCTCCCATCATGGGACGCCACGCACTCCAAAGCACCCGTTATCTCTCGTCATAACACAAACACACTGCTGCTACAGAGCAACCATTACATTAGCAGTGAAACATTTCCCAGGGCTTTGCATGCACATTAATCGAAGGGATTTACTTTCACAGAATTTTATTTCCATCTCTATCGGCTACGGACCCGGAATTTACTGGATTGGAAAATGCGGAGACGGGTGAGGTTTGGACAGTTGCAAGTCGGTGGTGTGGGATTGACACGAGGCCGTGGGGAGAGAGTGGGTCAATGGGATTAGTTTGAGTACTGACACGGGGCTGTCAGGAGAGTGGAAAAGTGGGATTAGTTTGTTGCCAGATGTAGGGTTGTCGAGAGAGGGTGGGGGAATGGGATTAATTTGGGAACTGACTCGAGATTGTGGGGGAGAGCAGTGTACTGGGACTCGTACGGCCAAGAAACCGGAGCTGTTGGGAGAGCGTGGTATCATGGGATTAGTTCAGAGTCTGACAAGGGGCTGTGGGGAGAGTGCGGTATCATGGGATAAGTTCAGAGTCTGACAAGGGGCTGTGGGGAGAGCGCAGATTAGTGGGATTAGTTTGCCGACGGTCTCCGGTTGTCTGCTGGAGCTGTTTTGTCTCTGTTGAAATTCTCTGACCCTCTTTGATAGGAATGTGGCCTCTGATCTTCTGTACAAGGTATTCTATGGAACGCCCACCTGCAGTAAGTGTGACTGGTACAGTTACAATTGCAAAAGGAAATACAGATTCATCTGCGAGAAGTCGGCACATTTATACCCGGATATTCCTGAAGAGATCCGAGGTGTCTGTCAACAGCCTCTAGGGCCGACTTCAATCATGTGACTACACCCCGCTACTCCTCATTCAATCTACCCCACTGTCACTCTGCCATCCTTTCATCCCCACCCACCCTGCCTTCCCCTCATTCCTACTCCAGTCTTCTCCTCTACTCGCATCCCCATTCTTCTCACTACTCTCCCTACACTTCGAGAGTACTCTTCTCCCCTACCGCCCCCGCTCTACCCCGCTCCCCCCATTTATTCCCCCTTTCTACTCCTCGTCTCGCTCTGCTATTCTTCTCACCAACTTATTCAGTTTCTCCACCCTCCTCTCCCCCTCAGGACCCTCCTCACTCCGTTCTCTCCACACACCCTCACCTCAATTCTGTGCACTCGAAATTCCCCAACCCAGGGGAAAAAGACTGTGCACATTCAACTTATGTGTGCCTCTCCTGGCTTCATACCCACGCTCCAAGGAACACAGACCCATCCTTCTTGCCTTCTCTCCATAACTCAGACACTCGACACCCAGCAACATCCGCGGAAATACTCCGTCAGCGCACTTTCCAGCTCAGTGGCATCTTTCCTACAGGAGGGCGACGAGAACTGAACACCGCCCTTCAAGTGCGATCTCACCGGCGCCTTGTACAATTACAACGTGACCTCATTACGCTGCAAAGATGTAAATTTAACGTAAATTGGGAAAATAAATAAATAAATACTGCAAAAAAGGTGAATACCGAGGGACTGTTTAAATGTTCAGCGAGCGTTCGCAATCCGATGGCGGAGGGGAAGCAATTGCTTGTAAATTGTTGAGTTTTCAGGCGCCTGTATCCCCTCCCCGATGGTACCGATGAGCACAGGGCAGTTCCCGGCTGGAGGGTGTCCTCGCTGATGGATGTGGTCTTCCCGAGGCATTCCTGCTTGAACATGTCCTCGATCGGGGGGAGGTTTGTGCCCGTGCAGGGGTTGGCTGAGCCTAGAACCCTCTGCAGCCTCTGGCGACCCTCTGCGTTGCAGCCTCCACACCAGGCGGCGATGCGACAAGTCAGAACGCTCTCCACAGTACATCCCGAGAAATTCACGAGTCCCCAATGACAGACCACATCTCCTCAAACCCCTAACCTTGCAATCCCCTCTGTACCGAGAGAGATATGGATGGTGGAGAAGGCAAGTGCCGAGTAGAATCTAGAATACACTCCAGCTCAGACTCGAAATAAACAAGACCACAGTGATGAAATCCAAAGATAAAGTCACAAACAGCAGTACAAGAAATGGATCTCGTGCCGTTGAGCACTGAGTGCTCGGCTCGAGGCCTTAACCGACAGACATTCCATGAGAAACATTGGCAGACAATAAATGGCAGTTTGAGCGTTAAACGGAAAGTGACAGCGAACTACTCTCCGAGGAATGGGAGTGCTGAAACCTGGATGCCTGAGGCTGTTCTGTCAGGAACATGACACGTTCCTTGTGTCACATGAATGTGTTGCGCCCAGTGTAGACCCTCTGAGATGCTGATACCCCGTATCCCAAGAACTTCAAATACCATCATACGACAGAGTGGCAGAATTAAGCCATTTGCTCCATCGGGTTGGCCCACCATTTGATCATGGTTGATCCACCCTCATTCCCAATGTCCAGCTTTCGCTCCGTTCTCTGCATGCTCTGTCTGGTCAGGAATCTATGACTCTCTGTCCAGTAGCTTCTCGTCCACGGCCGCCTGTAACAACGAATTCCACAGCTTCACACGTCTCTGGCAAAATTAATTCCTCCCAATCTCTGTTGTGAATTGACATCTCTCTATCCTGTGGCCGTCAGACGTATGTTTGGAGAAAAATGGGTGCACGATATCATGAAAAGAACGCCTCTCCAACTGTTAAGCGCGGGGGTGGATCGATCATGCTTTGGGCTTGTTTTGCAGCCATTGGCAACGGGGAAACTTTCACAGGTAGACGGAAGAACGCATTCAATTATTTACCAGCAAATTCTGGAAGCATGTAAAAATGCTGAAGATGAAAAAAGGACGGTTTCTACAACAGGATAATCACCCAAAACACATCCTAAACTCAAAATCAACAACGAACTATTTCAGGAGGCGTAAGCTGAATGTTTTTCCATGTCCCTCACTGTCACCCGACCTAAACATGATCAAAAATCTGTGGATAAATCTCAAAAGAGCAGTTCATGCAAGACGGGCAAAGAATCTCGCCGAACTAGAAGCCCTTTGCACGGAAGAATGGGTGAAAATTACCCCAAACAAGAATTGAAAGACTCTTAGCTGGCTACAGAAAGCGTTTAAAAGATGTGGCACTTGCCAAAGTAGGTGTTACTAAGTAATGACCATGCAGGGTACCCAAACCTTTGCTTCGGGCCCTTTTACTTTTTTGCTATTTTGAAACTGTAAAAGATGGAAATAAAAAAAAAGGTAATCTTGATTAGATTATTAAAGAAATACGTCATCGTTAACATTATGCCTTTTGGAAATCAGGTCCTCTTTTACTCGCTTTTACTTCATAGCAACAAAAATTTTGACCAGGGTGCCCAAACGTTTGCATGTCACTGTAGTGGCAAACTGTTGGTAGGTTTGTTTTCAGTTTATTTATTATTTCCTTCTTTATAATTGCACAGTTAGAACAGTAGGCATGCCTGGCAGGAGAGTTAAATGCTCCTCTTGCAGGATCTGGGATGGCAGGGAGACCTGCATTGTCTCTGACAACCTCGCCTCTGACAATTGCATCCGGATGCAGATTCTATCACACGGATTTATGGAGTTGCAGCTGCTACTGGATGAACTCAGGGTCATTCGGGAAGGTGGGGGGGTGGTCGGGAGACATATTGGGAGGAAGTTAGACCCCATGTGCAGTTTTCAGGAAACTCGGTGACAGTCAGTAGGTTGAAAAGGGTTAACCAGCTAGACCCACTGTTGAGTACCCCTGTGTCCAACTGGCTTAATAACAGGTCTACCACATTGTATACGTCTGGGCGGGGGAGACGTGTGGAAATGACCGAGAAGAGGAAAGTCTCACAATTCCGGTCTCTGGCACCGAGATTGTCTCTATTGTTAAGAAGGGAAGGCGAGATGAAACAAGCTGTGGTTATCGGCGATTCCTAGTTTGGGTAACATAAAACTGGTTTTCTGTGCAGGATAGAGATCCCTACATGGAGTTTTTCCTCCCGCGTGCCAAGGTCGCGACCTCTCCGATACGGTCCTCAGCAATCTCAAGTGGGACGGTGAGCGGGCAAAGTTCAGCACGGACTGGTGTCGCCAGAAATAGGAGGGTAATAGAGATGAACACGATGCTAAGGTGTTGGGGTGGGAATAAAGGCTGCAGATAGTTGGATCACTGGGGTCTCTTCCAAGGAATATGAGACCGGTGCATAAGCGAGCGTTTCTATCCAAACGAGTTTAATTGCCATTCAACCACACATCAGTAAACATGAATACAGCCAAACGCGTCAGCGCTACTCAGCATAAAGAAACGCAATGCCAACAATCACACGCGGCATAAAACACACATAATACTTCTGCGATGGAAAAATAGCAAGTACGCGGTGGATATCAGTATTTATACGATCACACCGTGTTAACTGTATATACATTTACAGGTACACACATTTTTGCACATCTGCTGAAGGCCACAACAGAGCTTGTCTTCTGCGGAGCGAGCACTGGGGGGCAGCACAGACTCCTGTCTGGAGACCGCACCACAACTCTCCGCGTTGAGCGGCTCCTTCATTTTCTCCGCCAGCGAGCAAAACTCTCAGTTGACACCTGAACCGAAGTAGAACTAATATCCCAGCGTGAGTTTCGCCATTAGAGAGGGGGAGTGGTGGGGTTTACAAATGGAGTAGGGTTTTGGAACAAGAATCCCATAACAGACAGTGGTGTGGTTGTTGTGACAGATGTTGTTCAGACCTCAGACAAAGCAAGGAAGCAAAAGAGTGAGCCTGCTGGGACTCATATTATGAGTTGCGTCCATTTCCATGCAGGAAGTATTGTACGAAAGGATGATGAACTCGGGCAGGGCCCAACGCCTGGAAGAATAATATTTTAGCCAACAGTGAGACTTAGTTGCAGGAAGGGCAGGACCGTTAGTTCAGCTTTCCCGGTATCTGCTGTTTTAGTCGAACTTGTACGGGGATAATTCAAGGGAAACGGGTGGTGGTTCTAGTTGTTGAATATTTTACGAAAAATGTCTGTTAGGACAGAATGGAGAACTCGTCCAGGTGAGGGTTTAAGGGTGGAGCTGAGGAATAAGAAAGGAATGAACTCGTTCATGGGGCAACAGTCCTGAGGGTTTAGAGGAACAAACCTATAAGAGGTCGCAGACTGTTGCATGAAACATATCGCTGTGATCTTGGATGATTTTAGCAGGTACTGACTGTGAGTCCCATACTGTGAAAGGACCAGTGGGATAGTTTGTCAAGTGTTTGGAAGAAAGTTGCCCGAATCAGTACGTATAAAGTCCCATCGAGGGAGTGCAATACTTGATCTCCTACTGCGGAATGGGACAAGGCAAGGGACAGAAGTTTGTGTAGGGGACCACTTTGCATCTAGTGATGGTGATGCCATTAGAGACAAGGTCATAATGGAAAAGGATAAGTGTGACATTGAGTTTAGTTTCCGAATTTGAGGAAGACCAGCTTTATTGGGGTCAGGAGTGATCTTCCAAGTGTGGATTCGGCCAGGCATTTCCGCTGTTCTTCGCAAGTTGGAGCCGGAGCACTGCTCAGCCTCAGTGTAGAGTGGAAAGGACCAGATCGTGAATCGATTGAAGCGTTGAAGGAGAGAGAGACTTCAGTGAACAAGATTGGGGTTCCGAGGAACTGACGGGCAAAGTAGATAGGATTTGGGACTGGGCTTGACGTTTCCTTGTTCCCTAATTGATTTCTGGTCGCCACGTTACAGGAAGAGTGTGTGTGCGTCTTTGGAGAGGATACAGAAGGGATTCACTAGGATGCTACCACGAATCGAGAGCACAATATGTAAGCAGAGGTCAGATTTTTTTTTGCTTCTTTGCTCTGGAGCGACGAAGGCTGAGGGGCGTCAGGTCAGAATGAGGAATGAGAAATGCATGACCATGCTCACGGGGCTACATTACAGGCCAGCCAACAGTCCAGTCGGATAGAGTTTGATGGTGTGATTGTGAAGGGAAGAACTGAAGCTAATGTCGGAACCGGGAGTGTGTGATTTGACGGGGAAGAGGGAGCTTCACTCTGTGTCTGTAACAGGCAAATTATACAGATTAATTAGGAGGAGGTGCTTGTTGTCTTGAGGCAAATCAGAGTAGATAAATCCCCCGAACCTGACAGGGTATTCCCTCGGACCTTGAGGGAGACGAGTATTGAAATTGCAGGGTCCCGGGCAGAAATATTTAAAATATCTCTAACCACGGGTCACGTGCCGGAGGATTGGAGGATGGCTCATGTAGTTCCGTTGTTTAAAAAAAGGCTCAAACAGTAAGCAGGGAAATTATAGGCCGGTAAGTTTAACATCGGTAGTAGGTAAATTATTGGAAGGAATACTAAGAGATAGGATCTATAAGTATTTGGATAGACAGGGACATATTAGAAACAGTCAGCATGGCTTTGTGCGTGGTAGGTCATGTTTAACCAATCTATTGGAGTTTTTGGAGGCAGTTATCCATGAAAGTAGATGAAGGGAAGGCAGTGGATGTTGTATACATGGACTTCAGTAAGGCCTTTGACAAGGTCCCGAATGGGAGGTTAGTTAGGAAGATTCAGTCGCTAGGTATACATGGAGAGGTAGTAAATTGGATTAGACATCGGTTCAATGGAAGAAGCCAGAGGGTGCTAGTGGAGGATTGCTACTCTGAGTGGAGGCCTTTGACTAGTGGTGTGCCACAGGGATCAGTGCTGGGTCCATTGTTATTTGTCATCTATATCAATGATCTGGATGATAATGTGGCAAATTGGATCAGCAAATTTGCTGATGATACAAATTTTGGAGGTGTCGTGGACTGTGAGGAAGTTTTTCAAAGCTTGCAGAGGGATTGATGCCAGTTAGAAGAGAGGGCTGAAAGATGACAGATGAAGTATAATGCTGAAAAGTGCGGGGTGTTACATTTTGGTAGGACTAATCAAAATAGGACATACATGGTAAATGGTAAGGCATCGAGGAATGCAGTAGAACAGAGTGATCTAGGAATAATGGTGCATAGTTCCCTGAAGGTGGAATCTCATGTGGATAGGGTGGTGAAGAAAACTTTTGGTATGCTTGCCTTTATAAATCAGAGCACTGAGAATAGCAGTTAGGATGTAATATTAAAATTGTACAAGGCATTTGGTGACGTTAAATTTGGAGTATTGCGTACAGTTCTGGTCACCAAATTATAGGAAGGATGCCAACAAAATAGAAAGAGTACACAGGAGATTTACTGAAATTTTCCTGAGTTTCAGCACCTAAGTTACAGAGAAAGGTTGAACAAGTTAGATTTTTACTCTTTGGAGCGTAGAAGGTTGAGGGGGGACTTCATAGAGGTATTTAAAATTATGAGGGGATTAGAAAGAGTTGACGTGGATAGGTTTTTTTTTCTATTGAGAGTAGGGAAGGTTCAAACAAGAAGACATGAGTTTAAAGTTTAGAGGCAAAATTTTAGGGGCAACACGAGGGGGAATTTCTATACTGACAGAGTGGTAGCTGTGTGGAACGCGCTTCCAGTACAAATAGTAGAGGCAGGTTCGATATTGTCATTTAAAAAAAAATGGATAGGTTTATGGACAGGAAAGAAATGGAGGGTTATGAGCTGAATGCAGTTCTGTGGGACTAGGTGGAAGTAAGCGTTCGGCACGGATTAGAAGGGCCGAGATGACCTGTTGCCCTGCTGTAATTGGTATATAGTTTTATGTTTATATCTCTCCTTACAAAACGTATTAGAGCGTTAGGGGTTTGAGGGGATGTGGTCTGTCATTGAAGACTCGTGAATTTCTCCGGATGTACTGTGGAGAGCGTTCTGACTTGTCGCATCGCCGCCTGGTGTGGAGGCTGCAACGCAGAGGGTCGCCAGAGGCTGCCGAGGGTTCTAGGCTCAGCCAACCCCATCACGGGCACAAACCTCCCCTCCATCGAGGACATGTTCAAGAAGGAATTTGTAGGGAAATCCACATCCATCAGCGAGGACCCCCTCCCGCCGGGAAATGCCCTGTGCTCATCGGTACCATCGGGGAGGGGGTACAGGCGCCTGTAAACTCAACAATTTACAAGCAGTTGCTTCCACTCCGCCGTCAGTTTGAACACTCCCTAAACACTTAAACACTCCCTCGGTATTAACCATTTTTTGCAATATTTATTAACTTCCCCTATTTGCGTTAATTTTACATCTTCGCACTGCACTGAAGTCACGTTGTAGTTGCAGGAAAGGTCGGTGAGGCCCCGCTTGGAGGGCGGTGTTCAGTTCTGCTCGCACTCCTGTAGGAAAGACGCCACTGAGATGGAAGGTGTGCAGAGGGAAATTTACGAGGATGTTTCCGGGTCTCGGGGGTCTGAGTTGTAGAGGGAAGGCAAGTAGGATGGGACTTTGTTCTTTGGAGCGTAGGTGTAAAGCCAGGGGAGGCACAGATAGGGTGAATGTGCACAGTCTTTTCCCCCTGGGTTGGGGTATCGAAAGCACGTATGCACAGAATTGAGGTGAGAGTGGGTGGAGAAAACGGTGAGGAGAGGCAGGGAATGCTGTAAGAGAGAGAGGGAGAGAGTGAGAGAGATGTGGAGAAGCGGAATTTGGTTAGAAGGGCAGAGTGAGAAGAGGAGTGAGTAGGAAGGAGGAGTAAATGGAGGGATTGGGGTAGTTCTTAGCAGGGAGGGGAGAAGAGTGGTCTAGGTGGGGAGAGGGAGAGTAGGGGAGAATGGGGATGCGAGTAGAGGAGGAGACTGGGGTAGGAAGGAGGGGAAGAGAGGGTGGGTGTGGATGAAAGGCTGGGGGATGAGGGTGAGGTAGATTGAATGCGGAGAAGTGGGGTGAAGTCATTTGATTGAAGTCGGCCCCACAGGGTGTTGACAGAGAACTCAGATCTCTTCAGGAACATCCGGGTAAAAAGGTGCCGACTTCTCGCAGATGAATCTGAAACTACGTTTGCAACTGTAACTGGAAATGTAACTCCATTCTTGCGATTCGCACTTACGGCAGGTGGGCGATCCATAGTTCAACTCGTACAGAAGATCAGAGGCCACATTCCTATCAAAGAGGTTTAGACAATTTTAACAGAGACAAACAGATCCAGCAGACAACCGGAGACCGTCGCCAAACTAATCCCACGAATCTGCCCTCTCCCCGCATCCCCTTGTCAGCCTCTAAACTTATCCTATGACACCGCGCAAACCCGACAGCCCCGGGTCCATCGCCGTACGAATCCCATTACACCGCTCTCCCCTACAATCCCGAATCAGCTCCCAAATTAAACCCATAGCATCACCCTCTCCCGACAACCCTGAGTCAGTCAACAAACTAATCCCACTGTCTCACTCTCCCCACAACCCTGAGTCTTTCTCCAAACTGATATCACTGACTCACTCTCTCCCCACAGATCTGTGTCAGAACTCAAACTAATCCCACTGCCCGACTCTCTCCCCACGACCTCGTTTCAGTCTCCAAACTAATCCCACTGACCCACTCCCACACCACAGAGCTGCAATAGTCCAAACCTCACCTGTCGGCGCATTTTCCAATCCAGTATGATACGTATCGATAGACAACACTGGAAACAAACTTCTGTGAAATTAAATCCCTTCAGTTAATGTTTAGAACCAGACTCTCTAAATGCATATCCATGTGAAGGTGCGGTACAGAGAGGGAATCAAACAGTGTCTGAGCTCCGGAGTGTGGAGTGAGCTTGACTCTGTGTCTGACCCCGTGAGTGTGTGATGGGACGGCTGGAGGGATCTTCACTCTGTGTCTAATCCCGGGCGATGTGTTATGGGACGGTGTGGAGGGAGCTTCACTCTGTGTCTGAACCCGGGAGTGTGAGATGGGACGGTGTGGAGGGAGCTTCACTCTGTGTCTGAACCCGGGAGTGTGAGATGGGACGGTATTGAGGGGTTTTCACGGTGCCAAACCCTGGGAGTGTGTAATGGTACAGGTGGAGGGAGATTCACTCTGTGTCTTACCCCAGGAGTTTGTGATGAGACGTTGTGGAAAGAGCTTCACACTGTCTCAAATCAGGAGTGTGTGGTGGGACATTGTGGAGGGAGTTTCACTGTGTGTCTCACCCCGGGAGTTATTGATTATTAATATCTCGTCTCACGGTAAGACATACCTTTTCCTCGTCTGAATCTATTTCGAGGAGCCTCGAATCGTGTTCTGAACAATGTCCCATCGCTCCATCATAAGATTTTAAGATCTCGGATATGAAATAACACCGGTCCTTTTTTTTGATCCAGTTATAGGGACACGTTGTCTCTGCAACGCAAGAACAAGACACCGTGAATCTCCCTCCAGAAATCCCGTTGCATCAACAGGGATCATAAAAAGTTAAACTCCCTCCATACCATCCCATCACACACTCCCGGGGTCAGACACAGAGTGTATCTCCTTCCACACCATCCCATCACACATTCCCGGGATGGATGTGAAGTTTTCTCCACACCGAACCATCACAGGCTTCTGGTATCAGACTCAGAACGAAGCTCACACCACACAGTCACATCTCTCATTCTAGCAGTCAGAGAGAGAAGCCCACCTCTTCTGTCTGACTCTGTTCACACAGTCAGTGTTAGACGCAGAGTGATGTTATACAGTACCCGTCCGGACGCACACGCACTCCGGGGATCAGACGGTTGGTGTCGCTGTTTCCTCACCCTCCCTTCACACTTTCCAGGGTCGGACACAGAACGGAACTCCCTCGAATTCTCCAACTTCCGGTAATTCTCTCCCCCTCCTTTCCACCATCCCAGTTTCACTCTGCCTCCTCCTCCAGATGCCTATCACTTCCCTCATGGTTCCAATTGCTTCTACTTCCCATAGTGTTTTTCCCTTACACTCCTTCTTCACCTTTCCTGCCTATCCCCTCGCTGCTTCCCCTACCCCGCCCCTTGATCTTTCCACTTACTGGTTTTCACCTGGCACTTACAAGCCTTCTCCTTCCCACCCTCCCCCACGTTCTGTGTAGGTCCCGTGAACAAGTCCCCCCCCCCCCACCCTTCAGTCCTGACGAAGGTTCTAGGCAATCCAACGTTTTCTGCTCGACCTGCTGAGTTCCTCAAGAGTGTTGTGCGTGTTCATTTGACCCCAGCATCTGCAGAGTATTTTGTGTTGAAGCTTCCTCCACACCGTCCTAACACACACTCCCGGGGTCAGACACTAGATGTCGCTCCTTCCATACCGACCCATCACACTTTCCGCGGTCAGACACTGAGGAAATCTCCTTCCACACCGTCTGATAACACACTCCCGGGGTCAGACACTAGATGTCGCTCCTTCCATACCGAACCATCACACTTTCCGCGGTCTGACACTGAGGAAATCTCCTTCCACACCATCTGATAACACACTCCCGGGGTCAGACACTAGATGTCGCTCCTTCCACACAGTCCCATCACACACTACCGGTGTCAGACACAGAGTCAATCTCCCTCCACACCGTACGATCACACGCTCCCGGGGTCAGACACAGAGTGAATCTCCCTCCACACCGTCCGATCACACACACCCGGGGTCAGGCACAGAGTTAATCTCCTTCCGCACAGTCCCATCACAGACTATCGGGGTAAGTGATGGAGTAAACTCTCCACCTCCTCCCTCTCCGTCTCTCACCCCATATTATATGGAGCAGTTGAAACGGGGGCTGTCGCCTCACCTCTTCTTCTGGTAAGGTATTGGCAAATCTGATCTTTGTTTTCGGTGATGTTTCTGTACGTCATTTCGAGCTGATTGAACTGATGACGGAGATCGCTCTGCGTTCGATTCAGCTCCGAAAGATCCGAGTCGAGGGTAGCAATGTTGTTTTCGAGGATAGTGAGGTTGTTGTTGAGGGCGGAAAGTTTCTTCAGACAGTTTCTCTGTGAGAGATCCAGGCTTGTGTTCTCGGATGTCCTGGATTTAAGGGTTGAGTTCAACTTGTAGACTTGCTGTTGATATTGGCACTTGGTCCTGTTTATCTCCTGATGTTGTTCCCAAAGTCTCCGGTAGTTTCGGTCGGAAGTGATCAGAGACTGACGAGTCTGTGATACTGAGAGTGATAGCAAGTGGTATGTCAGTGACACGGTGTGAGGTGTGTCGGTGTCAGATGAGAGGAGTGTCTGTGTCACAGTGAGAAGTCTGTCTGTGACGAGGTCTGAGGAGTGTCGATGTCACGGTGTGTGGAGTGTCGGTGTCGCACTGAGTTGCGTGTCTATGTAATAGTGGGTGTGCCTGTGTCACAGTGAGGAGTGTGTGGGTTTCACAGTGAGGAGTGTGTGGGTTTCACAGTGATCTTCCTGTTTGTATACGTCGGTGACACAGTGAGGGGAGTATCGGTGTCACGATGTGGAGAGTGTCAGCGTCACGGTGTTGGGAGTGTCAATGTCGCAGTGATGGGTGTGTTAGTATCACGGAGAGGGCATTGTCGATGTCACGGAGAAGGGTGTGTAGCTCCCACGGTGAAGGCTGTGTCAGTGTCACGGTGAGTGTACCCTCGTGCACGGTGTGAGGTACTGTCATAATAATGGTAACGGTCTTCTCTATGCTATGTTGAAGGTAACGTCTGTGTCACGGTTGGGAACGTGTTGCTGTCACTGTGAGGGGCGTTTCGCCGACAGGGTGAGGGGCATGTTGGTGATCACGTTTCATTACACACTGTTAGTTTACGGCCGGACTCCACCCGGATCCCGTTCCACTCACCATAGATCGAGAGCCCGGCCATTATCGCGACGAGGGCGATCGTAACTAGGCAGAGTAGGCAGATCTTACGGTCCCGTCTATTTCCAATGTTCTGTTTCGGCTCCTGTTTCTGCGCACCTGTAGAGAGCCCATTCAGCGTGTGTGTGAATTCAGCCGTGACCCCCACTGGAAATCCCTCCCTCCCACCCTCCGCTACAGGGAAGCGACCCAGGTGTCCCACCTCTCGTTGTAACACATACCATTGAATCCCGACAGAGTCCTGTTAATCCCCTCCGGAGCCTCCCCAACGCCCTGACATCCTTCCGATAATAGGGTGACCAGAACTGTATACAATATGCCTGATTCAGCCTAACCAGTGATTTTTTATAAAGTTGCAACGTAACTCCCTGATATTTGTACTAAATGCCCCGACTAACAAGGCAAGAAGACAGAATGTAGAACAATACAGCGCAGTACAGGCCCTTCGGTCCACAATGCTGTGCCGACCCTTAAACACTGCCTCCCATGTAACCCGACACATTAAATTCCTCCATATATCTGTCTAGTAGTCTCTTAAATTTCACTAGTGTATCTGCCTCTGACTCAGGCAGTGCATTCCACGCAACAGCCACTCTCTGAGTAAAAAACCTTCCTCTAATATCCCCCTTGAACTTCCCACCCCTTACCTAAAAGCCATGTCCTCTTATATTGTGCAGTGGTTCCCTGGGGAAGAGGCGCTGGCTGTCCACTCTATCTATTCTTGTCAATATCTTGTATCCTCTATCATTTATCCTCACATCTTCCTTGCTTCCGGAGAGTAAAGCCCTAGCTCCCTTAATCTCTGATCGTAATGCACACTCCCTAAACTAGGCAGCATCCTGGTAAGTGTCCTCTGTACCCTTTCCGATGCTTCCACATCCTTCCTAAAGTGAGGCGACCAGAACTGCACACAGTACTCAAAGTTTGGCCTAAAATGTCATGGGCCTTCTTAACTTTCCCACAAAACTGTGCAGGCATGTTCAGCGAGCTATGACCATGCATCCGAAGATCCTCTGCCCATCTAAAGTAAAGACATGATCGGCACAGCATTGTAGGCTGAAGGGTCTGTTTTGTGCTGTAGGTTCTCTATGTTGATGGCTGATCCAGTATACAATTGGCTCGGCGATAGGAAACAAGGTTTAGGGTTGCAGTCCGTTTCTCAGACTGGAAGCCCGTCACTAGCGGTTTTCACGGGTGGTTGGTTGTGGGACTATTGATCTTTGTCAACTATATCGACCATTTATTGCAGATTAAACAGTACGCGGTGTTTCAAGCAGTGGAGGCATTTATCCCTTCTCGATTAGCCGGAGAAGTTGGCCGAGCAGGAGCACATACATTTTATGTTGAGCTCTTGCATTTCAGGACAAACAGCAGGGTAGGACTTACACGGTCAACGGGAAATGTTAAAGAACGGAGGGCTACAAGTACAAGGTTCACTGAAACTGAAGTCACAGGTAGACAGAGACCGTGGAGAACATTGTTGAACCGAGGGACCCAGGGGTACAGGTCCCCAGTTCCTGGAAAGTGGAGTCATAGGTAGACAGGGACCCTAGGGAGTGTTGTAGAACAGAGGGACTCAAGGATACAGGTACATGGGTCTCTGAAAGTGGAGACATAGGTTGACGGCGATAAAGAAGACACACTTGGAGTAGAGTGTTCCGGTCCGTCGTCGTCCTCTGGATAAAATGCCACTGAGCTGGAGACAGTGCAGAGGAGATTTACGAACATTCAGGGACTCGAGTGATTGCGCTATGGAAATCAGTCAGGCAGTTTGAGACTATATGCCTGGGTGCGCAGAGGTGACCTTACAGATTTGTATAAAGCCGCATGGGGCATAGACAAAGTGAACGCACAGAGTCATTTTTCTCTAGGCTTGGATAACCGAGGACCAAAGCGCTCAGGTATAAGGTGATAGCAGTAGGTGATGCAACTGGGGAGAAGAGTGAGAACATTTTTTTTTTACCCAGACAGTGGTCAGTCTGTGGGACGAGCTGCCAGAGGAAGTGTTTGAAGCAGATGCATTAGAACTTGAAAACTTTTGGGTAAAGCACGGGACCCCTTCAGAGTGATGTCATTATTGTGAACTCTGACCTGTCTGTGCAGCCACTGACACTTCGGCGGGTTCCGAGGCAATGGGAGGATCTTCATAATCATCGATGTGAAGTTCGTCTTTCGGTAGTTTCAGCACTGAGTAGGTGGAGTTCAGACCGTCTGATAGAGAATGAGAGAGAGAAGGAGAAATAGAAGGAGGAGAGGCCGGTAGAGAATGAACGTTGTCTATCGGCGACGGTTATTTCCAAAGGGAGCTCTGAGAGTGTTAGTCCATTGTACGTGGCCTGTCAGTGGCTATAACCGGAGCACCAGTTGTGAGTTGGACAGCAGGGAAGGTTCCGGCATAGAAGGGAGACACTGTCCTAGCGGAGCGGTCATCAAAGGAGCGGTTATCAAAGGAGTGATCTGAGACAGAGTAGTCGGGCTTTGGCTGCTTAGGGACCTGGTTAAGGAACTGGAGATGCAGCCTGATGACATTCTAATGGTCATGGAAAGTGAGGAGGTGATAGAGAGGAGCTATAGGGAAGTAGTCACACCAGGGCTTGGGAACCAGATAAGTGGGCAACAGTCAGGAGAGGGAAGAGCAGGAGTCAGACACTAGAGAGAACCCCAGTGGCTGTCCCTCTTAACAATAAGTACCCCTGTTTGAGCACTGTTGGGAGGGGGAGTGGTTGGTAACGGCATACCTATGGGATGCAACTATGGCCGCGCGTCTGGCATAGGGGCTGGCCCTATGGCTCAGAAGGGTAGGGGGTTCAGACAGGCGACTCTGTGGACAATGGAAAGAAACGCGAATGGTAGCTTGCCTCCCAGGTGCCAGCTCGTGTGTAATGAAGTAGTAGAGACAGGTTCGGTATTGTCATTTAAAGGAAAATTGGATAGCTATATGGACAGGAAATGAATGGAGCGTTATGGGCTGAGTACAGGTCGGTGACAATAGGTGAGAGTAAGCGTTCGGCGCGGACTAGAAGGGCAGAGATGGCTTGTTTCCGCGCTGTAATTGTTATATGGTTATACGGTTATACAGATTCACTTCAGGTCCTCAACACGTTCCACAACACCACCGTATCATCTGCAAACGTACCAAACCACTCATCTGAACTGTCATCCGGGTCATTCCCACACATCACAGACAGGAGAGGTGCCAGTTACATCCAGAGATACCGATCACTTCATGTTGTGGAGCAACGTAAATCAATCACAGAATGCAGAATGACGGGTCACAGTTACAGAGAATGTGCAGTGCAGGCAGAGAATAAGCTGCAACGGCGAAGGGGAAGCAGATTGCGAGGTCAAGAGTACACTTTGCATGGTAGAGGACGGATCAATAGTCTGATAACTCTGGGGTAGAAGCTGTCCTTGAGCCCACAGAGACATGCCTTCGCATCTTCCCTCCGATAGTAAGGTGCAGAAGACAGAATGGCCGGCGTGGCTGGAGGTGGTTCTGTGATGCTGCTGGCTGCTTCATCGAGGCACCAGGAACTGTGGACGGGGTTCATGGAAGGGACGCTGGTTTCCGAGATAGGCTCAGCTCTTTTCACAACGCTCAGCACGTTCTTGCGGTCACGGGTGAAGCGGTTTCAACATTTTGAGTGAGGAACAACGCTCAGCAGTCACTTGTGGTCACGAGTGAAGCAGTTTCTATATTGTGAGTGAGGAACCAGGGCGGTTCATGAGAACAGGGAAGTAGACTGAATGAATAGGGAATTCTATAACGCATTTAACGTTTCCAGCTGGTGGGCTACTCTGTAAAATGGTGGGGGGCATAGCGAAATCTGCCTGACTGATTTCTGCTCATGGGCAGAGATAATGTATGTTGACTGTCAAGTTCTCAGATTGTTTATCCCACTGGAAGATGGATGGAAGGGACATCGGGAGGGACGGAGAAGCAATGGAGCGGTTAGACAGGGAGGGCGAGGGGAAGATATGGAGTGTGGAAGATAGTGGGGGAAGGGAGGTACTAGATTGCGTGAGACCTAGGGAGAGTTGTCGGATAATTTGACAGGGAGGACAGAACAAGCACGGGTAGTGGGTGTATCCTACGTAGAGTTGAAAAGGGCTATGGATAAATGTTCAGATAGTAGACCGCTCTGGAGGATCATGTGGAACCAAAGGAGATCGGTCTCACTAATTTGAGGACTGATCCAGTCAGGTTGGTAGATGTAATATACACAGATTTAACAAGGTCCCAGATGAAAGCTGGTGTACGACAAAGGGAGGGATGGCTGACAGGATATAAAATTGGCTCGGCGGTGGGAGCAAAGTTTGAGGGTTGAAGCTCGTTTCTCAGACTGAAAGCCGGTCACTAGACAAGTTTGCCAAAATGTCGCTAGTGGGACCAAGGATCTTTGTCAATTATGTAAACCATTTGGAACAGATTACACAATGCGCGATTGATAAGCTTGCTGATTGCTAGAATGGTTCGGGAGTGTTTAAACTAATTTGCAAGGGGGATGGGACCCGGAGCGATAGAGCAGTGAAAGAAGTGCATGGAGTAAAGCCAGCTCTAACATATAGAGAGGCTTTGAGGAAAGAGAAGCAGAATAAAGGGTGTAAAGGTAGTAAGGTAGAAGGGCTAAAGTGTGTGTAAGAATGCAAGAAGCATCAGGAACAAAGGTGATGACCTGACCGCTTGGATACATACATGGGATTATGATGTAGTGGTCATTACAGAGACATGGCTGGCACCAGGGCAGGAATGGATTCTCAATATTCCGGGATTTCAGTTCCTTAAAAAGGGTGGGGGATGTGGAGGAGGGGTGGCATTACTGGTCATGGATACTATTACTGCTACAGAAAAGGGTGGGTAATATAGCAGGATCCTCTTTTGAGTCAGTATGGGTGGACGTCAGGAATAGGAAGGGAGCAGTTACTCTCCTGGGGAGTTCTATAGGCCCCCTGTTGGCAGCAGAGATACCGAGGAGCAGATTGAGAGGCAGATCTTGGAAAGGTGCAAATATAACAGGGTTGTTATAATGGTTGACTTTAACTTCCCTAATATTGATTGGCACTTGATTAGTTCCAAGGGTTTAAATGGCGCAGAGTTTGTTAAGTGCGTCCAGGATGGATTCCTCTCACAGTCTGTTGACAGGCCGACTAGGGGGAACGCCATACCAGATCTGGTATTAAGTAACAAACCGGGTCGTCATAGATCTGTCAGTGGGTGAGCATCTGGGGGACAGTGATCACCTCTCCCTGACCTTTAACATTATCGTTGGAAAAGGAAATAATCAAAGAGAACAGGAAAATGTTTAATTGGGGAAGGGCAAATAATGAGGCTATAAGGCTAGAACTTGCGGATGTGAACTGCGATGAGGTTTTCGCAGGAAAATGTACTATGGACATGTGGTCGATGCTAAAGGATCTCTTGCAGGATGTTAGGGATAAATGTGTCCAGGTGAGGAAGATAAAGAATGGTAGGGTGAAGGAACCATGGGTGACAAGTGAGGTAGAAAATCTAGTCAGGTGGAAGACAGCATACATGAGGCTTAGGACGCAAGGTTCAGATGGATCTATTGATGAATATATGGTAGCAAGATAGCAGTTTAAGAAGGAGCTGAGAAGAGCAAGAAGAGGGCAGGAGAAGACCTTGGCGAGTAGGGTAAAGGAAAACTCCAGGCATTTTTCAATATGTGACGAACAAGTGGATGACAGGAGTGAAGGTAGGACCCATTAGAGATAAAAGTGGGAAGATGTGGCTGGAGGCTGTGGAAGTGAACGAGGTCCTCAATGAATACTTCCATTCGGTATTCAGCAATGAGAGGGAACTTGATGACTGTGAGGGCAATATGAGTGAGGTTGATGTTCTGGAGCATGTTGCCATTAAGGGAGAAGAGTTGTTGGAGTTGTTAAAATATATTAGTATGGATAAGTCCCCGGGGTCTGACGGAATATTCCCCAGGCTGCTCCACGAGGCGAGGGAAGAGATTGCTGAGACTCTGGCTAGGTTAATTGTGTCCTCTTTGTCCACAGGATTGGTACTGGACATGTTGGATGGAGGCGAATGTTGTCCCCTTGTTCAAAAAAGATAGTAGGTATAGCCCGGGTAATTATAGACCAGTGAGTCTTACGTCTGTGGTGGGAAGGCTGTTGGAAAAGATTCTTAGAGATAGAATCTATGGGCACTTAGAGAATCATGGTCTGATCAGGGACAGTCGGCATGGTTTTGTGAAGGCCAGATCGTCTCTAACAAGCCTGATAGAGTTCTTTGAGGAGGTGACCAGGCATATAGAAGAGGGTTGTGCAGTGGATGTGATCTACATGGATTTTAGTAAGGCATTTTACAAGGTTCCGCACGGTAGACTTATTCACAAATTCAGAAGGCATGCGATCCAGGGAATGTTGGCCATGTAGATTCAGAATCCGCTTGTCTGTAGAAGGCAGAGGGTCGTGGAGGAGGGACTAGTGGTGTACCAGAAGGATCCGTTCTGGTAGCTGTACTTTTCGTGATTTTTATTAACGACCTGTATGTGGTGGTAGAAGAGTGGTTTGGCAAGTTTGCAGACGGCACAAAGCTAGGTGGTGTTGTAGATAGTGTAGAGGATTGTCGAAGATTGCAAAGAGACATTGATAGGATACAGAAGTGGGCTGAGAAATGGAAGATGGATTTCAACCCCGGAGAATTATGAGGTGGTACACTTTGGAAGGACAAACTCCAAGTCAGAGTACAAATTCATTGGCAGGATACTTGGTAGCGTGGAGGAGCAGAGGGATCTGGTGTTGCATGTCAACTGATCCCTGAATGTTGCCTCACAGGTAGATAGGGTAGTTAAGAAAGCTTATGGGGTGTTAGCTTTCATAAGTCGAGAGATAGAGTTTAAGAGTCACGGGGTAATGATTGATCTCTATAAAACTCTGGTTAGGCCACACTTGGAACACTGTGTCCAGTTCTGGTCGATTCAGTATAGGAAAGATGTGGAAGCATTGGAAAGGGTACAGAGGGGACTTACCAGGGTGCTGCCTGGTGTAGATACTGTGGATTATGATAAGAGATTAAGGGAGCTAGGGCTTTGCACTTTGGAGAGAAGGAAGATGAGAGGAGACATGATAGAGGTGTACAAGATATTCAGAGGAATAGACAGAGTGGACAGCCATCGTCTCGTCCCCAGGGCACCACTGCTCAGTACAAGAGGACATGGCTTTAAGGTGTAAAGGGGGTTTCTTCATTTTCTTTGTTACTGCGTGTGTTAATCAAAATGACTACTTTGTTTGTTAAAAGTAGGAATGTTTCTTTTTTGCGAGAGCGTGCTGGAAGCTTGTTTGCGTTAAAATTTACTGATAAGTTGAATTGTATTCCTTTGTAAACCAATTGGGATTAATGTTGTTCTTTCTGGTGAGTCTGTAAGCTATTGTTGGCGGGCAATTTGGGGTGATCGGCGCGAGGGGGTGAGAGAGAGAGGACGCGATGCTGTAAACTGGGCGACGAACAGACCCCAAGCGGGGTGTCGGAGGCCAGGAGGTACGCCGAGGAGAGGAGACGAAGATAGATGTGCTTGGTTGACCACTTCGGGTGGTCCTGAGCTGCGAGTCGAGGAGTTCGGAGGGGATCGAATGGTGGCCAGAAGACTTCCGTAATTGAGCTCCAACGGTTGTGCACGAAGGGGTTTGGACTTTGATAAGTTTGGCACCTTTTGTTTATTTTCATTTCCTTCTTATACACTGTATCGTTATTAATCACTTAGTTATAGTAATCTTTATAAATTTAATCGCATATCGTGTACTTTTTGGTTTTTTTTGGGCGAGGCGGGGACATCACACAGCATCCACACCAGCTGATTACCCAGTATGGAGGGGCCGAATGCTGCTCCCCCTAGACGAGACCGAGCTGAGCGAGCTTGAGGCGGCCCAGCGGGTTACAAAGGTAAAGGGAGGGAAGTTCAAGGGGGTTATTAGAGGAAGGTTTTTCACTCAGAGAGTGGTTGTTGCCTGGAATGCACTGCCCGAGTTAGTGGTGGAGGCAGATACACTAGCGAAGCTTAAGAGACTACTGGACAGATATATGGAGGA